>NC_044333.1:2793199-3108356 GCF_007399415.2 Gopherus evgoodei | reverse complement strand
ACCTGAACAACCCCAACACTAGTTTTAAACCCAGCCCAAGGGCACTAGGGAAGCAGGCTCGGGCAGCAGCCGGAGAGGGAGGAGAACAGGCCTGAATGGACGGACCGCACCTGTTATTCACACGGGCTGGAGCAGCTCGGCTCGGGCTGCTGCGGCGCAGGCGGGTTCAGACAAGGATCCGTGGGACTCCCCAGTCTGTCTGAGCGGTGACCGCTCACGGGAGCCGGCCGGCAGCTGCCCACGGGCTGGGCTCAGGGCTCCGCGCGCTCGGCAGAGGCCCGGGGAGCCGCGCTGGGCCCAGTCGGGCCCGTCCCTGCGGGGAGTCGGCCCCAGCGCTTCCTCCCCGCGCTCGGCTGCTCGGCCCCGGCGCCGCTCGCTAGGAGAGGGCGCTGCCGCCCGAGCCCCACGCGGCCCCCGGGGAGAGCGAGCCCCGGCCCGCGCGCTCCTTACCCGGGCCGGCGGCTGCGGCCTTCGGGAGAGGCGAGCCCCGCGCCAGGCCGAGAGGCGGGGCCGCCGGGAGCAGGGGCGGGGCGGCCGGGCCTGGGGACTCCGGGGCCGCTCGCCTCGCCCCCGGCCCCGCCGGCTACGGCCCCGCCCACCAGGGCTCCCTCAGCCGCCCCCTCCCCTCACTGGCCACAGAGCCGGCCCTGCTCCCCTCGCCTCAGCCCCCGCTCCCGAGCCTCCTTCCCCAGCCTCACCCCCCATCTCAGCCCCCCTGCCTGACCCCCCATCTCAGCCCCCGAGCCTCCTTCCCCAGCCTCAGCCCTCGCCTCAGCCCCCCTGCCTGACCCCCCCATCTCAGCCCCCGAGCCTCCTTCCCCAGCCTCAGCCATCGCCTCAGCCCCCCTGCCAGACCCCCCCATCTCAGCCCCCGAGCCTCCTTCCCCAGCCTCAGCCCTCGCCTCAGCCCCCCTGCCTGACCCCCCCATCTCAGCCCCCGAGCCTCCTTCCCCAGCCTCAGCCATCGCCTCAGCCCCCCTGCCAGACCCCCCCATCTCAGCCCCCGAGCCTCCTTCCCCAGTCTCACCCCTCGCCTCAGCCCCCCGCTCCAGAGCCTCCCTCCCCCGCCTGACCGCCCACTCCAGCCTCCGAACCCCTGCCTGACCCCATCTCAGCCCCACACTCCAGCCTCCCTGCCCAGCCTCCTACCCCCGAGCCTCCCACCCCAGCCTCAGCCCCCCTGCCTGACCCCCCCATCTCAGCCCCCGAGCCTCCTTCCCCAGCCTCAGCCCTCGCCTCAGCCCCCCTGCCTGACCCCCCCATCTCAGCCCCCGAGCCTCCTTCCCCAGCCTCACCCCTCGCCTGACCCCCCCTGCCTGACCCCCCCATCTCAGCTCCCGAGCCTCCTTCCCCAGCCTCAGCCTTTGCCTCAGCCCCCCTGCCTGACCCCCCCATCTCAGCCCCCGAGCCTCTTTCCCCAGCCTCACCCCTCGCCTCAGCCCCCCACTCCATAGCCCCCCTCCCCTTGGCCCCCCCATTTCAGCTCCCCGCTCCAGAGCCTCCCTCCCCCGCCTGACCGCCCACTCCAGCCTCCGAACCCCTGCCTGACCCCATCTCAGCCCCACCCTCCAGCCTCCCTCCCCAGCCTGACCCCCCACCAGCCTCCTACCCCATCTGACCCCCCATCTCAGCCCCACACTCCAGCCTCCCTGCCCAGCCTCCTACCCCCGAGCCTCCCACCCCAGCCTCAGACCCACATGTCTGACCCTTCATCTCAGCCCCACACTCCAGAGCCTCTGACCCCCTGCCTGACCCCCCCATCTCAGCCCCTCAGCTCACAGGCCAGAGCCTCCCTCCCCAGCCTCCTACCCACCTGCATGAGCCCCCATCTCAGCCCCCTCACCTCACACACCAGAGCCAGCCCACAGCCCCTCTCCTCCCTTGCCAGAGCTGTCTGCCACAGACAAGCATTTAGCCTCTCACCCCCCATGTCCAATGCTGTGGCCGCACCCCTCACATGCCTCTGAGCAACTCACCATTGCCACTTACCTCCTCCCCCAAAGCCATCTGCCTCTACCACATTCTCCCAGTTTCCATGTGTGTTGCATCCCATTGCCACCCCCATTCTGATCTCCTGCCATGACCGCACATATTGTGTGCTCATTCCCACTACAGCCCCCCACCAGCAGGGCTGGCTTTAAGCCAATTCACTGGAAGTGGGCCCTGTCCCCCCCAGGGGGCCCTGCTCCAGGGGTCTTTGGCAGCATTTCAACAGCTGGGGTCCTGTAGTGGCATTTCAGTGGCGGGTGGTCCTTTGGAAAACAGAGAGCAGGCCCCCCCACTGCCAAAGCCCCAGACTGCCGCCAAGTATTCCAATCAGGCCCTGCACACCACGGTACATCTATATCATAGAACAGTAGGGACCTCAGGAGGTCAGCTAGTCCAACCCCCTGCTCAAAGCAGGGCCAATCCCCAGATAGATTTTTGCCCCAGATTCCTAAACGGCCCCCTCAAGGATTGAACTCACAACCCTGGGTTTAGGAGGCCAATGCCCAAACCACCTCACCCCTGCCCCTCCCAATGCATTGGAGGGCAGACCCCAGCACCACACCATCTCTCCTTATTCAGGGAGAACTGTCCCTGATTTTTCAGCAGAACTTTCGTTTGTCTCCTTAGAAAGCTCCCCAAGTCCAGCGCATTTCCTTGGCATTACATAGCATGGTCCTATTTCCTCCTCACATGTCCCACTGGAGGTTAGGTGTCAGCAGGTCTGACACACACTTGCTGTTTATGCAGTTAGCTTCGGTGCCAATAGCACCTCTTACCTTGACACTAATTATTCAGGTCAGAAGCGGTAAAAACAGGCATTTTTTTCATTGTTCTATGGGAAATGAATTTGGTGGACTCAATCCAGTTCCCACTGGAAAGGTGAGCATACCATTAAAATAACGTGAGCATGGAATGAGCAGGCCACAAAATAGAAGCAATTCCTCCAGCTGTGGGCTCAGGCACATTGAGAGGGTGCTAAATGGAAAGTTTGCACTGATTGCTAAGCCCCAGCCCTCTGAGAGTTTGGCAACTAATTCTGGGCTGCAAGGAAGTGCCTATCTTTGCTAGCAGTCCATGAACTAGGGGAAGAAAGGCACTCCTCTGCCTAAATCACACACAGAATCATAGAAGATTAGGGTTGGAAGAGACCTCAGGTGGTTATCTAGTCCCACCCCCTGCTCAAAGTAGGAGCAACCCCAACTAACTCATCCTAGCCAGGGACCAATCCAGTAAATGATCTTAGAGGATGCCTAACTCCATACAAAAGACCAGGGAGAAGAAAAAACAGAAGGGTAGGAGAAGGTGACTCCCTTCTAACTTTTAGCCCAGAGGTGAGGGTACTCGTGGGGAAATCCCTGGTTCAATTCCCCCTGTGACTGCTGAGCCAAAAGGATTGGAACAGGGCTTTGCCATCTCTCAGGTGATTAGTGCCCTAACTACTGGGCTATTGAGTCATTCTACCTCTTTCTCTGGTCCAATTAATATTCAATTATTTAATTAAACTGGAACAACTTCAATATGAGAGATTGAGAGAACTTTACATCAGTATTTGCCATAGCTTAGTGGTTCGGGCTCTCACCTGCAAGGTGGCAGATATCCATTCAAATTTCTTCTCAGGCAGAGGGGAGGACTAAGGGGTATCCCAAGTCCCCACTGAGAACTTTAACCACCAAGTTAAAGGTTATAAACCAGTGGTTCTCAAACTTTTGCATTGGTGTCCCCCCTTTCACACAGCAAGCCTCTGAGTGTGACACATACCCCATATAGATTAAAAATACATTTTTATATTTAACACTATTATAAATGCTAGAGGCAAAGCAGGCTTTTGGGGGTGGAGGCTGATAGTTCACAACCCCCCCATGTAATAACCTTGTGACCCTCTGATGGGTCATGACCCCTAGTTTGAGAACCCCTGTTATAAAGGGAGTCTTCTCCTCCAATGCATTCTGGCTATTTTGTATGGAGCTAGGCAGCCTCTGAGCAAGTCTACTGGAGTGGGTCCCACACATGATTTAGGCCAAGGAGTGCTTATCTTTTCCTCAGTCCATGGATTGTTCTGGAGCTTAGGGGTGTAATAGGTGCCTAAGCACTAGAGAGAGGTTGCAGCTCATGTCCTCAGAGGCAGGAACACAGATGCCGAAGGAATTTTTACTGCAAAAACTTGGGTGCTGAGAGTGTTTAGATGCCTATGGAATAGTCAGCAGCCAAATGGGAGTTTTAAAGGTTGCAGTGGTACCTAAAAATGGGACATAGGCACTTAGATATTAAAGATGGGATCCACAAGGGCACTTAAGGCCCAGAGTCTCAAAGGGGTTTAGGCTCCTAATTTCCATTGATTTCAATATAAATTAGGAGCCTAAGTACCTTTGAGAATCTGGGCCTGCGTGTTTTGGAGAGCAAAGAGCAGAGCTGTGGAACAGACACTCTCTGTGGCATCATATTCCTGGAAACCTCCAGGGACTTCCCAGCTAAACAATCACTTGCTCTGCCTTATCAGACCCACAAGTGGGGGTGGTTGGAGTAGATAGCTAGGCAGTTGTTCTGCTGTCATGGTAGGCAGAGAGAGAACTAGAGGGTCCCCTAGGGCCACAGGGATTTCTCTGGAGAGCTCAGCATTAAACCATAGGTTAGGCAAACAAGGTCTGTGCCAGCTCCATGGGAGCCAAAAGCCACCTACCTTGTCTAATTTGGCAGAAACTCCTTGGTTTTAAAGTAATGGATTTTCCTACCTGGCTTTAGCCCTCCCCTGGGTTTCACTACAGGAGGGCATTATCGGTACCTAAGAGAGAATCAATGTGAACCAAATACTGTAGCAGAACATCAAGAACCCCAGACCAGATGCAGCCAGAGAAGCCTGACATTTCCATATCGATTAAGGATAGCTGATTAATCATTTAAAAACAAATCTTTCCTCATGTTCCAAGAATGAAGGTCAGCAGGGTGGGTTGGGGGATCTTGTATTCTGACTGTAACCCTTTGCCTTGCATGTTAAAGGAACAAAAAGGGACCTCGTTTGGAGCCATTCACCTGCAGCCAAATGGAAAGGGTCCTGCTATGTACAGAGCATCCTGGATTACATGGAATTTCATGTAATATGAGACAAGAAACTGTGCTGTCTGGAAAGAACATCAACATGCAGCCATCAAACTCTTACTCCCTAAATCCCTGGACAGAAGAAGGTAGAAACAGTTCATATCACAGCCAAAATAGACACATTTTCCCCAGACAAGCAGATTTATCCCTGTGATAGCGTTAGTAATGAAAAGATACTCACAAGCTGTCATTCTAGAAAAGCTCATTATGCAAAAAAAGAGAGCTTTAATGTGGAGATAAGATATAGATATTAAAGCATGGTCTCCTTTGATTGATTTGTTTCAAAATCATCACCCAATCAATGTAATGTAAATGGAAGAAGCCTGAGCAAATTAAAATACTACCAGGCAGGTAGCTGAGGGTATAATTGTCTCTCCGGTTGCTTTAGCATTTTTCTCCTAGAATATTATGAATTAGATTGTACAGAACAAGCAGTAGAAATATCAGTGTCAAAACCATCTCATTCTTAACGCATGAGGATTAATGTTAATCAGAATATAATGAATATATTTTTATCTGAAGGAAGAGTTTCTCTTTTCTTGTATTAGATTTGCCATAGGGACCTGGGGGAAAGGTTTCCCTTAGTTTTGGCTTGCAGATTGGCACTAGTTGCAGTAAAGATGGGTTTTTAATTATTCCTTTTTTTCGAGGAGAGCCAAGATTCCTAATGATCAGATCCTTTGGCCAAGGGACGGACTGCTTAGTACAAATCAACATGCAATGTTTTCTGAAGCTTGGAGTGGTTTCTTACAAGCCACCTGGATCATCAGTGTTTGGATAGCACCTAGAAATTGATTATCTAATGGTTAGAGCAGGGGAATGATAATTAAGACTCCTGGATTCTGCACATCACTGTCATAGCTTCTCGGTGCCTCAGTCTACTCATCTAAAGGCTGGGTCTGATGAAGGCATCTCACAAAGTGCTTTAAGGTTTTAATTCATTAATGACTGTAAAGCACGTTGAGATTCTCAGATAAAAGGCATTATTGTGGTACACAGCACTATTATAGCTGAGAAAAAGATTTCCCTTTTTCTGAACTCATGTTTAAACTGTTTAATTCACATAGTGAGCTGTAGTTTCTGCAAAATAGAAGGCCTAATTTCTTAAAATTATTTCAGATTTTAAAAATTCAGCTGGACATTTATGTATCAGTCTAGACCCTACCTGCGTGGCTATGAAAAATTTAGAATTGGGCTACTTGGTGCAAGCTCACTGAAGTAGATACATTCCTATATGTTCCTGAGTATGCAAACAAATACAGCAACTCTTCTATCCTCCTCTCCTGTCAAGTGACATGTGATGTATGCAGTCATGGTTTTCAAAGTCCTGAACAGATCCACTGCACTCTTAAAGGGAGGGACAGTATCACCTCTTTAAATAAAGACTGAAAGCCTTCCTAAATTAAGATGAATGATGTAGTATTTTATATTTAAATAAGTAAAAACATACAAATGCAATCTAACCATGTTGATGCTTATTTAAAAAAATCACATCAGATTTGCATGAATATTTACTATAATGCCTTCTGTGCTGAATCTGGGAAGAAAGTTAATTCCTACAGTGTAAGCAGTTTTCAAAAAAAAAAAAACCACAACCCCCCCCCCCCACCAATGAGGAGTCCGTGGCACCTTAAAGACTAACAGATTTATCTGGGCATAAGCTTTTGTGGGTAAAAGACCCACTTCATGAGATGCATGGAGTTTTCAGCCTCACTCATAAGTATCAGCAGCACAAATATATATTCTTTTGGGTCAACACTTGCATGTTTTTACCATTTGTATTTAGTTGTGCAAGTCTGTTTTACCATCTGTAAAATGGGAATGGTGACAGACCAAAGATGACACTGGCAAATGTACAGGATTTATGTTCACAGGCATATACAGGGGACAAATCCTGTTCACCTCATTTATTCAAGAATTCCACTGACTTCAGTAGGACAAAGTAAGTAAGGTAAGCAAAATTCGGCTTTGTGTAGGTAGGCAAGTAACTGCCTCTTTTACAGATGGGGAAATAGACACAGAGAGATTAGGGCCAGATTTTCAAAGGTATTTAGGCACCTTAATATTTAGGCAGCTGTTAGGATTTACAGTCAAGTTAAGCACCTAAATCCCCATGGTTTCAATCTGCTTAAGTCCTTTGGGGAACTGCATCAGGGCCAAGAGCCTTAAAGACACCTAACTCCCACTGATTTCAATGGGAGTTAGTGTGACAGGTCAGACCCCTTGGGAAGGCACCTGATGTGCTGAGATACCACTGAGTCTGTTCTGCCAGCATGGGCCCCCCTTTAACCCGTCTTTCTGATCCAGGCTCTTAAAACCCCCCTCTAACACACACACAGGCAGGGCCACACCCAGCTACAGATCAGCTCTGGGAAGACTCAGCTTAAGGGATTTGCTCCAGCACTCAGCTGTCCACCACCCTTGAGGGTGCAGATCCAAAGATATTTTATGAAATTCACCCCCTCCCTCAGTGTGGAGAAAGGTGTATACATTTCTTACCCGCCCCCAAGTTAGAAATTACAGAAAAAGGGTTTAATCAACAAATTTTATTAACTATAAAAAGTGCAGATTTTAAGTGGTAAAAGGGGTAATGAACAGAACAAAGCAGATTACTAAGCAAATTAAATCAAACATGCAAATTCAGCTAGTTTCACTAAATAAATTGGTTACAGGTAGTTCTAGGTCCAGCTATATTCCTGTTCAGACTGTTCCCCTGTCTCAGGCTGGACTCCCCCCTTGCCTTCCCTTTTGCAGTCTTTCTTCTTGGGCACTATAGTGATGTGACACCCCTGTGGCACCTCTTGCTGGTGTCCTGGGAATTAGCTCATTTTCCAGCCTTGGAGCACCCTCCACAGGCAGCATCCCAGTGCCAGGGCGAGGGCAGTTCGGGAGGGAGGTGTCACAGGGTCTCAGGGGAAGGGACAGCAGGGGGGCAGGTCCACAGTTCAGGTAACGGTGGCCCCCACACTTTTAGAGAGCTTCCACTGCTTCTGACCAAAAACCATTTCAATATTCCACCATTCTGGAAGGGAAGGGAATGTGAATTCACATAAAATAAATTGGCAAAAAAGTTGCACTTTTTTTAAAATAAAATTTTAATCAAAGTCATCTAACTGCTGGGAATACTTAATATACAAATAAAAAACTAAGTTAAAATATCTTTAAATAAATTATCATGCTCATTATCCTTAATTCAGGCCCCTTGTGCATATGCTTTATGATACACAATAATTTGGCCCTGCACAGGTCTAGCTCTTGTCCCCTTTGCATATAAATCAGGTAGCTTCCTGCCTGGGCCCACCCAGCAAGGGAATCATTGAAAGCACAGGACCAACAGGTTCCCTGCTCTCGGTTCAGGTGCCCAGCCCGCAGCAACCCAGAGTTACAATTTCAGGGAAAGTCCTGCTCAACCTGGGCTGATCCATACCAAGTAGGGACAGAATCTTCATGGATTAGCTGCTAAAACCAAAGAAGTCTCTACTGAGTATGTGCGAACTGCAATTTTTCAAAGGCTTATAACTGGTCCTAGTTTGGGCAGATTTTCATTGGGACAGCAAAAGGCACATCTCTGACACAGAGGCCACTCTCCTGCCAAATTACTGCCCCATTTTTTAAAATGGGTAAAACTGTGTCATTTTCCCTAGTCTCGTTTTCAGAAATGGCTGAACCATTTTGGAGAAAGCTTTCCTCCTCAAAAATGTAGCCTGAGGCAGACACCAAACACAGGAAAGCACAGCCTAAATCATTATATTTTGGCAAATTTATAAGCAACTGAAAAGAGGATCTTAAAATGAGACGTGTGGGGCAATCATAATTGTAGCAGTGTTGCCAGCCTTGATTAAATCATTCTACTTCATTGCCCATCATGCAATACCTTACACCTGTATATTAAAGCAGTATGTATGCTCCATGCATGGATGTATGTTACCAAGTAGGTTATAAAGCACCAAATTGTATTATGATGACTAATATGTATAAAGGGAATGGTGCTATAAAGTATCTGTAATGGTTCTCGGGGTACCCAGGACTGAGATTCACCTTGTTAATCACTTGCCCCCAGCATGAGGGAGACTTGCTTGTGATAACTAGGGGTTAGCTCCCCAACACCACCAGCCTTTCAGCCACTCAAGCAATCCCCTCTGGGTTTATGACAGCCCTATCTTTGCCTTGCAGCTTAACTAGAGGTGCACCCCAGTCCCCTTGAAGTGTTCCCCTGTGGGATCCAGTCCATGATGCTAGTTGTCCATAAATCCCAGATCCTCTGCCCCCAAAGGAGCAGTGTACCCCAGCTTACCAATTGTATCTTAAACCAGTGCTCCTGTATCACACCCAGCACTTGTAATTAAATGAAAGGTTTATTTAAGAAAGCATAGAGATTACACTAGAAACAAGACAGAGTGATCAAAAGAGAAGGTTACAATATAAAACAAAATCATAAAACACAAACTAGGGCCTATATTTATTAATAGTTACTCTTCCTATCTGACAAAGAAGGTTCTGCTCCCCATCTTCCCAAAGTTCAGTCTGTTGCGGCACTGGCTGGCTTCCCAGGACCCAGAATCCAAACTTTAATGAAAAACACCCTCACACAACAAAATGTCTCCTCAGTGAATGGATGCAGAATGCCTCTCCCCATCCTGTGTTACACTGAAACAGTCTTTTGTTTTTCTTCATAGACCGGGGTATCCCCCAACTATTATAGTGTTCATTTTTTTACCTCCAAGGGGTTTTGATTTGTTTTTGATGGGTTTCCATTGACTGTTCTGGGATGGGGCAATGGTAGGCAATTTAGCCTTGAATAACATCACCGGCTAACCAGAGAGAGATGGCAACTCCCTCCTGCATGAAAGGCCAAAACTGAGTAATAGTACTGCCTGGTAACTCCTTTTAATCTTAAAACCATAAAGGCATAAACAGTAATATAGTTACACTGTTCCTTAAATATTACTTGTACACACCATGATTATGAAGATTGATAAGTTGCAAACTTTCAACAGAGACCTTACGTGTTACCCTTTATGGAGAAATACCCTGTCAGTAATGTATTTGATGTAGTGAGTTTGTCAGGTCTGTGACAAAAGTTGTTTGCAAAGACCAGAGGACCCTTTGCCGAGGTGTCTACGTGTCATAGTATCTTTCTCAGATTGTGAGCTCTTTGGGGAAGAGGCCATCTCTTTGTTCTGTGTTTGTACAGTCCCTGGCACAGAGGGGCCCTGATCCACGACTGAGGCAACCCAATGAAGTGTTATTGGACATTTTTAAAAGAGTGAGTTGTAGCACTGTAGCAGTGTGGTGGTGCTGCACTGTGAATGTTCCCTGCTAGGGAGCATTGATCCTGTTGGGCCATGCTAAGTCAGTCCTGATGAATGCATGGTGGAGTGCATGGTGATCGGGGTGGCTCCAGGTCCCAGCATGCCAAGCACGTGCTTGGGGCAGCATGCCACAGGGGGTGCTCTGCCGGTCACCGGTAGGGCGGCAGGCGGCTCCAGTGGACCTCCCGCAGGCGTGACCGGAGAGGGTCCCGCGGGACCAATGGACCCTCCACAGGCATGCCTGTGAAAGGTCCACCAGAGACACCTGCCGCCCTATCGGCGACCGGCAGAGCGCCCCCCGTAGCATGCCATCCTGCTTGGGGCAGCGAAATGTCTAGAGCCACCCCTGATGTTGATTGCATGGTGGAGTGCATGGCTGCAGGTGGAGTTTGTTAAATTGCTTCCTGAGGACGAGAGAGGTGGGAATGGTATTCTAAAGAGAGGGGTCAGCAGAACAGTCCTCAGAGAGGAAGTCTGGGAGTAAAAAGTCCTGCTGAGAATGCTTGGGCAGGAATGTATGTGTTGGATTGTTACTAGTTTATTGTGATTAACACCATGTGACAGGAAGCACAAACTTTGACCACATATGACATTTGTAGACTATTTTGGAATGTGGTGGGAAAGCCCCTCAGTTGTAGTCATTCTTGGTCTGGAGGTGCATATGCAGCTCCAGCTGAAGTCAAGGGAAATGCAACACATGTATCTGCTGCCAGAATACAAACTATGTATCTGTTCTTGGTAGAAGACTGAAAGATAGTTATCTACAAGAGAACACGCAGTGAGTGTCAGTAACTTTATTCAGAGGGGGAGCCGTGTTAGTCTGATTCAGCAAAAACAGGAGTACTTGTGGCACCTTAAAGACTAACACATTTATTTGGGCATAAGCTTTTGTGGGCTAAACCCACTTCATCGGATGTCATATCACATAACTACATGAAAATTTCTATTTTTCTGGAACAGGACTGTAAGACAATGTTTCTTCCTTGTCCTCCTGATTTTTTGGTTATATATTTAAAATGTTATTTTTATTTATCAAGAAAATAGCTGCACAAACAGACATAACACAAAATCTTTATCTGCTCTCTGTGACCTTCAATCCATCAGAGACCAGGACTTCTCTGCTGCTCACTTCCCCTCACCCATCTCCAATGACTGAGCTGCTGAATCCCTCCATTATAAACTCTCCTCCACGCTCTGTTTTTTTGTCATCCCCCCATCCTCCCCACCACCACCACCAATTTGTCTTGCTTGTTCTGGATAGGAAGAACAAGGTACCTTTTAAGTAACATTGCTTTAAGGTGCAAAAAAGTACAGTGGCTGTTAGGGTGACCAGACAGCAAGTGTGAAAAATCGGGATGGGGGGGGTAATAGGGGCCTATATAAGAAAAAGACCCAAAAATCATGACTGCCCCTATAAAATCAGGACATCTGGTCACCCTAGACTGGATCCTAGCCAATGCAGTGCAACCCACAGCCGCCGCCTCCCTGGATTGGGCTATTACATTTGAACTCTTCCCATTTCAGTTGCCCATGAAGATATGAAAGATACAAACTCCAAATTGAGAATGATACATACTAATGCAGGGAGCATCAGGGGCTGGAGACCTCTCCAGAGTGACCAATGAGTGTGTTTGCATGGGGCACACTGAAAAAGGAAGAGTGCCAGCTGGGCAGTTTCAAAGTGGGGCGGATTGCTTTGTTAGTGGGATTGTGATATGCTCCTCACTCTTCATCCTCTGCTCTCCATTGGGATTGTGACGGCAGAGTAAGGTCCATCATCACCTCCACTCCTCTCTATTTCCTCTTAATTAGTTCACACATTACAACTGTATTTGCAAGTAAACATCAGCTAGTCAGAGACTGGGTGTCAGGACATCTCAGTACTATTCCCATGTCTAAACACTCTCTCTGTGTGCTCTTGGGCAAATCAGTTCATCTTTCTGTGCCTCAGTCTCCCCACCTGTGAAATGAAGTAAGGATGGTCAGTGGGTAGAGAGCTAGCCTAGGACTTGGGAGATCCAGGTCCAATTATCTGCTCTGCCATAGATTCCATGTGTGACCTTGGTCAAATCACTTTGTAGTTCAATTCCCTTTCTGCAAAGTGGGGATATTAGTACTTCCTTGCCTTAAAGGGGATTTGTGCACTTGAAAAGGTTGTGAGGGATTCTGATACCAGGGTAACATGGGGCACACAAGTTTCATTAGGCAGAGAGACTTACCTCAAATTTTTCATTAATGGTTTAGTGAAGTGTTTGTGAAGTGCTTTGAGATCCTATAAGATGAGGTGCTATAGAAATGCAAATTATAAAATCCCTTCATGTCATTAGCTCTTACAGTTATTGAAATTGTGTCTAGCCACAGAAACACAGGGTTTTAATGGCACTCCACTCGTTCAGAGCAGAATTGTAGCTATAGTTTGCTGCACACAGAGACATACAAACTAACAGACAACTGAAATGGTTACAGGATGCAAGACGCTCAGTAATCTTTTTAAAGCCTTAATCTATCTATTCAGAATTGAAGTTTAATTAGTTTTTTCTCTTCCTCTCCATGGTATTGTTAGAATGAATAGTCTCTATCTTTGAATTAGTTTTGTCTACTGGGGTGAGCTTTTGGCTGATGTTCGTCCAGCCAAAGTGCCATTACAGGTTAAAACTAAGTCATTTTTGCTGCTGCTAAATCACAGACCACTGGAGATAGATAAGAAAGGTCCCTTCCTGAAAATGTTGTTTGCCATGTAAATCCCGACTGAAGGAGGAGATTGTCTTAGACAAGAACAAATTGGAACGAGCTCATGGGCTTTCTGATCTTGTTTGCTTTGGGAAAAAAATCTAATTCATGCTAAAAAAAGGGACAGATCACGAGGGTGGGAGGCTCAGGAGTCCCCCAAAGAGCTGTAAGGAAAATCAGCATTTAGGACCTAGTCTTGCTCACTGGGTTGCCTGCCTCCATTTACTGCAATAGGAACAAATTTGGTGTTAAAAAGAAATCCCAAGTACTGGGAAGAGAAGTAGTGGATCTCCAGAGAGCCAAAAGGCTTGAGCTGCTAGGGAGGCTCTGTGCTACCTCCCTAATGCATTTTGTAAAGACGAATGACCAAGAGGGGAGAAGAATGTGCCTGGGGAGAAGGCAGGCAGAGAGGAGAGTGCAGAGATAAGAGGGATGAAGAAGCAGAATGGCAAGGGGTGAGGAGAGGTGAAGAGAAAAGGGAAGATATCAGAAAAAAGGGTGGGAAAAATGAAAATAGGAAGTGAGGAGAGGATATAAAGGCAACAAAACTAGAGGAAATAGGAAACTAAATCATTGATGTGGGGCTGCCCTAAGACAGGGAGCAACCTAGGACTTCTTGGGTCGCAGGCTCACAGAGCTCAGAGACATTGTGGAGGACAGGGCTGGCTTTAGGAAGTGTGGGGCCCAATTCGAACATTTTCAGCGGGGCCCTGGCAGGAATGACTAAAAAAAAAAATAAAAGTGTAAAAAGAAGCCTTTCATTTCTTCCATGTATTATTTACTTTCCATAACTATATAAACAATAAAATTATATTATGTACATTGCATCATATATGCTGTTGATTGCTTATTAATGACCGCCGTTTCACATGTGTGGGTCCCCGCCACTCCCTGCGGGTGTGCACATGTGTGGGTCCCAGCTGTTCCCTGCCCCCCCTCATTGAAGCAGGTGTGCAGGGTTACTGCCATGGGAACTGCAGGGCAGCAGTGGACATGGGGCTGGTTGGAGGCAGGGCAAGGGCTGACTGGAGGTCGGGTTTGGCTGCAGGCAGGGGGTGCAGGGCTGGCTGGAGACAGGGGTGTGTGGGGTGGACTGGCTGGCTTCAGGCAGGGCCACAGGGGGGTGCAGCAGGGGTTGGCAGGGCTGGAGACAGAGGAGTGCAGGACTGGCTGGCTTCAGGCAGGGGGGTGCAGCAGGGGTTGGCTGGAGACAGGGCAGGGGTTGTGGGGCTGGGTGCGGGCAGGGCAGGCTGTGCAGGGCTGGTATGGGCAGGGGTGTGTGTGGGGCTGGCTGGCTTTGGGCAGGGCCACGGGGTGTGGCAGGGGTTGGCAGGAGACAGGGCAGGGGGTTTGACAGGGACTGGCTGTGGGCACGGGGTGCAGAGCTGGCTGTAGGCGGGGGGCAGGGCTGGTGCGAGCAGAGCAGGGGGTGCAGCAGAGGCAGCTGGAGCCCCGGCCCTTTAAATAGCCCCCGGAGCCCCCCGCTACCCCAGGGCTCTGGGGGCTATTTAAAGGGCCTGGAGCTCCAGCCAGGAGAGCGGGGCCATGGGGCTTGCTGCGCTCTGGCCAGAGCTCCAGCTGGGAGAGTGGGGCTGTGGGGCAGCCACGCTCCCGCTGGCGCTTTGGTCAGGGGAGCAGGGATACAGAAGACCCTGGAGCAGACCGCAGCCGGGGTAAGTAAAAAAAATTAAAAAGGCGCTTAAGGCGCGGGGCCCTCTTAGGCGTGAGGCCCAATTCCTAAAGCCGGCCCTGGTGGAGGAGACATTTTAGGCTCTGTGGAGGTAAACAACCGAGTCAGCAGCATCAGAGGGGGTCATTCCCCATCCTCCCAGGTGGAGGAAGGACTCCACAGGCAGCTGTCACTAAAAGAGGAGCCCCTGGAGGTGGTGATGCCAGAATGAAAGGTGGCGGGGGAGTGTGTGTGTATGGAGGGGGGAGGGAGAGAGAGAGAGAGTGTGTGTGTGTGTGTATGTGTGTGTGTGTGTACTGGGGGAGATGGGGTGGGAAGGGGACCCACGGTTCTGTTTAGATCCACTTTGTGGGGGGGAGTGAAAACTCACACTTTCCGTATCATGCTGTGACTACTTCTGTGTCAGTTGTACCCCTCAACAAACAGATTCTATTGACCCACTGGCTCACGAAGGCCTAGATCCTGCAAGCTGTTTTGGGCAGATGGGCCTGCACTGAAATCAAGAGGAGATGGGGATGACTGTGGAGTATCTTGAGCTCTGTTTTGCTTGCTTTTCACTATTCACATTTTATCCTATTTGAGTTTGAAATTTGCTATGAGAACTTCTTGGGGGAATTCAGAAAGTGTCCAGGGTGTTCTCTCAGATCAGAGAGCAAACACATGCAGAAATAAAAATGAGGATGCAATATCTGGGGTCCCCAACTTCCCAGTATATGCCCGTCAAGACTTTATACTCTGCTGAACAGAACTGTTCTGAAAGACCTGCCTCCGCATTTCCTTTCGGCATGGCTGGAGTTCAGTAATGTCAGTTACACTAGATGGAATATTACAGTAACTCCTCGCTTAATTTGTAGTTCTGTTCCTGAAAAATGCAACTTTAAGTGAAACGATGTTAAACAAACCCAATTTCCCCATAAGATTTAGTGTAAATGCGAGGGGTTGGGTTCCGAGGAAATTTTGGAGGGGGCAGACAAAAGGCATTATATACTGTACAGTACTGTACTGTGGTGGGGAGGAGCCCCTGCCTTACCCCTGGGGCTCAGGGTGGGGTGTGGGGTCTGAGAGGGAGTTAGGGTGTGGGGGGGCACAGGGTGGGGTGTGGGGTCTGGGAGAAAGTTAGGGTGTGGGGGGCTCAGGGTGGATGTGTGGGGTCTGGGAGGGAGTTAGGGTGCGGGAAGGCACTCAGGATTAGGGTGTGGGGTCTGGGAGCGAGTTAGGGTGCGGGAAGGCGCCCAGGGTGGGGGTGCGGGGTCTGGGAGGGAGTTAGGGTGTGGGAAGGCGCTCAGGGTGGGGGTGCGGGGTCTGGGAGGGAGTTAGGGTGCGGGAAGGCACTCAGGGTGGGGGTGTGGGGTCTGGGAAGAAGTTAGGGTGCAGGGTCTGGGAGGGAGTCAGGGTGTGGGAGGGCACTCAGGGTCGGGGTGCGGGGTCTGGGAGGGAGTTAGGGTGCGGGAAGGCACTCAGGGTTAGGGTGTGGGGTCTGGGAGGGAGTTAGGGTGCAGGGGGGCTCAGGGTGGGGGTGTGGGGTCTGGGAGGGAGTTAGGGTGCGGGGGGCTCAGGGTGGGGGTGCGGGGTCTGAGAGGGAGTTAGGGTGCAGGAGGGCACTCAGGGTGGGGTGCGGGGTCTGGGAGGGAGTTAGGGTGTGGGAGGGGACTCAGGGTGGGGTGCGGGGTCTGGGAGGGAGTTAGGGTGCAGGGGGGCTCAGGGTGGGGGTGCGGGGTCTGGGAGGGAGTTGGGTGCAGGAGGGCACTCAGGGTGGGAGTGTGGGGTCTGGGAGAGAGTTAGGATGCGGGAAGGCACTCAGGGTTAGGGTCCAGGGTCTGGGAGGGAGTTAGGGTGCAGGGGGGCTCAGGGTGGGGGTGTGGGGTCTGGGAAGAAGTTAGGGTGTGGGGGGGCTCATGGTGGGGGTGCGGGGTCTGGGAGGGAGTTAGGGTGCGGGAGGGCACTCAGGGTTAGGGTGCGGGGTCTGGGAGGGAGTTAGGGTGCAGGGAGGCACTCAGGGTTAGGGTGTGGGGTCTGAGAGGGAGTTAGGGTGCAGGGGGGCTCACGGTGGGGGTGCGGGGTCTGGGAGGGAGTTAGGGTGCGGGAGGGCACTCAGGGTGGGATGCGGGGTCTGGGAGGGAGTTAGGGTGTGGGGTCTGGGAGGGAGTTAGGGTGCAGGGAGGCACTCAGGGTTAGGGTGTGGGGTCTGAGAGGGAGTTAGGGTGCAGGGGGGCTCAGGGTGGGGGTGTGGGGTCTGGGAGGGAGTTCGGGTGTAGGGGGCTCAGGTGGGGGTGCGGGGTCTGGGAGGGAGTTAGGGTGCAGGGGGTCTCAGGGTGGGGGTGCGGGGTCTGGGAGGGAGTTAGGGTGCAGGGGGGCTCAGGGTGGGGGTGTGGGGTCTGGGAGGGAGTTAGGGTGCGGGAGGGAGCTCAAGGTGGGGTGCGGGGTCTGACAGGGAGTCAGGGTGTGGGAGGGGACTCAGGGTGGGGGTGTGGGGTCTGGGAGGGAGTTAGGGTGCGGGAAGGCACTCAGGGTTAGGGTGTGGGGTCTGGGAGGGAGTTAGGGTGCTGGGGGGGTCAGGGTGGGGGTGCGGGGTCTGGGAGGGAGTTAGGGTGCGGGAAGGCACTCAGGGTTAGGGTGTAGGGTCTGGGAGGGAGTTCGGGTGTAGGGGGCTCAGGGTGGGAGTGTGGGGTCTGGGAGGAAGTTAGGGTGCAGGGGGCTCAGGGTGGGGGTGCAGGGTCTGGGAGGCAGTTAGGGTGCAGGGGGGCTCAGGGTGGGGGTGCGGGGTCTGGGAGGGAGTTAGGGTGCAGGGGCTCAGGGTGGGGGTGCGGGGTCTGGGAGGGAGTTAGGGTGCGGGAGGGCACTCAGGGTGGGGTGCAGGGTCTGGGAGGGAGTTAAGGTGCAGGAAGGCACTCAGGGTGGGGGTTTGGGGTCTGCAAGGGAGTTAGGGTGCAGGGGGGCTCAGGGTGGGAGTGTGGGGTCTGGGAGGAAGTTAGGGTGCAGGGGGGCTCAGGGTGGGGGGGTGTGGTCTGGGAGGGAGTTAGGGTGCAGGAGGGAGCTCAAGGTGGGGTGCGGGGTCTGACAGGGAGTCAGGGTGTGGGAGGGGACTCAGGGTGGGGGTGTGGGGTCTGGGAGGGAGTTAGGGTGCTGGGGGGGCTCAGGGTGGGGGTGAAGGGTCTGGGAGGGAGTCAGGGTGCGGAAAGGCACTCAGGGTTAGGGTGTGGGGTCTGGGAGGGAGTTAGGGTGCAGGGGGTCTCAGGGTGGGGGTGTGGGGTCTGGGAGGAAGTTAGGGT
Source organism: Gopherus evgoodei (assembly GCF_007399415.2). NCBI lineage: Eukaryota > Metazoa > Chordata > Testudines > Testudinidae > Gopherus > Gopherus evgoodei. The sequence goes on along the minus strand of NC_044333.1, from coordinate 3,090,273 downwards.
GCAGGGGGGCTCAGGTTGGGGCTGCGGGGTCTGACGGAGTCAGGGTGTGGGAGGGGACTCAGGGTGGGGTGCAGGGTCTGGGAGGGAGTTAGGGTGCAGGAGGACAGTTAGGGTGGGGGTGCAGGAGGAGGCTCAAGGCTGGGGCAGGCAGGAGGTGCAGAGCACTAACCTGGGGCAGCTCCTGTTTGGTGCAGGGGTGTGCAGGTGGCTCTGCACAGCATGGAACCAGGGCCAGCTTTAGCCCTACCTCACCAATTCCCCCGAATCGGGCCCGCACCTAAGAGGCCCCTGCACCCAGTGAGAATCCCTTCCCTGGCTAGAGGCGCCTTCTTAATTTTTAATTTTCACTCACCTGGCACTGCTTCGGGTCTTCAGCGGCACTTCAGTGGCGGGTCATTCACTTGCTCTGGGTCTTCGGCGGCACTTCGGCGGTGGGTCCTTCAGTGCCGCTGAAGACCTGGAATGAATGAAGGACCCACCGCTGAAGTGCCGCTGAAGCCTTGGAGCACCGCCCAGTGAGTACAAGCCCCAAGTGTTTTTTTACGTTTTTTTTTAAGTCATACTTGCCGGGGCCCCGTTGAAACTGTTCGAGTTGGGCCCCGCACTTCCTAAAGCCGGCCCTGCGTGGAACTGCCCCCATGGCCGCAATTCTGGGAGCCCCCCCCCAACCCGAGGCAGGGCCACCTAGAACACAGGGGCTTTAGGGGCTGCAGGGCCCTGGGCTAAGGGCGCCCCGGGGCCCTGGCCTGCAGCTCTAAAGCTCCTTTTGGAATGCAGCCCTGCGAGCACGGGCCAGAGGACTCAGGAGGAGCAGGGGCAGCCGTGCAGCCAGCAGCCAGAGAAAAGCACCGCTTTCCCCTTCCCAGCTCTGAAGGGAAAGCGCCGTTTCTTTCTCACCACTGGCTGCACGGCTGCCCCTGCTCCTCCACGGGCCGAAGGACTCAGGGCTGCATTCTGAAAGGGGCTTTAGAGCTACAGGCCAGGGCCCCGGGGCCCCCTTAGCCCAGGGCCCTGCAGCCCCTAAAGCCCCTGCGTTCTGGGTGGTACAAGGTCTAAGGCCTGAACTAAAGTGAGGAAAAGTCAGGCCCTGCTGATATAAAGCACAGTTAGCAAGCGTCAGGCTATGAGTGAAAGTCAGGCCCTGTTACAAAGCAGATGCCTGCCTGCAGGTTCCCTGTCCGATACATGAACTTGACAAGAACAGGGCTGGTGTTGTAAAAACACAAGCACTCCTAGGCACTAAGTACTCATGTAAACACATTCCAGAAGGCTCGTGCCAGAACACCCTGAATCAAATGTATGGTGTACACATGCTCCCTGAAGATGATACAGGGACACGCTGACCCCTCCGAGACGTAAGGTCAGGATGACAGAGTGATGGATGGAGATGTTTTGATCAAACCAAGAGGTACAGGGTATAAGGTGGTCACTAACCATGTCAGAAGGGTACCACGTAACTTGTTTGTATAAAAGAGGGGTCTCAGGAGGAGTGTCTGTCTGGCCAAGGGGGGAGCAGAAAGTCCCACCACTCCCCAAGCTGGTCCATTGTCATGAGTACCGATGTATTAGTGTACCTGTAGCATGTATAGGGCACTAGGACCGTGCTTTGTCGACAGTAAGCCTGGTCTAGTGTCTTTGCCACTGAACAGAGTCTGTGGTCTTCCTGGGCAGTACAACTGAAGTCTGCTGTACAGGCTATCTGGCTACAGCCAGTGCAGCATGCAGAGAGAACACACACGCAGCCAACAACTGACAACACAAAGGACTGATGGGGTTCTGGGGTGCGGTGGGGGATAGTTACATGTGAGCTGCTGGAAGCATGACACACTCTTCTGGACTGGGACTCAAGGTGGGTCAAAGAGATTTCTGGGCACTGAACTGACCCAGATGGACTAGGCTGTAACTTTCTGTTCTCTGTGATAATCAAGAACTTTCTATGCTGTTTTCCAGACATCTAATAGACCCTTCTGCTGGCTGAGAGTGACTCCTGAGTCCGGAAGTTGGGGTACATTGCTCCCTCTGGGCGTGCAAGTCTTCCTCAGGGGTCCAATTCAAGTCAAGCTCACAAAGTGAAGCAGGAGTGGAAGGCTCCGAAGTTCAGTCCCAGAAGGCAGAGAAGCCAAGGGGCTCAGCCCAGTGAGAGAGTGTGACCTGAAGGGACTGACACACTAAAGGGGTCCTCCCAGGGACTGTTCCAGAGCTGTTCAAGAACACCAGACTTGTGGATCACCTGGCACCTCCCAAACTCTGCAGGCTCCCAATAAACACAATCTATACTTACTCTGGGCTTTGTCACAGGAACATTTTAAACAGGAAGACAAATGCATCTGATGGCTGGTGCCTGAGTTTATGTAAATATGTGCAAATCTATGCAAATTTGCAGGCTGCTATTATTTTGGCAGGCAGGCAGCCCTACGTTTGTGCGTGTATGAACTTGCTAGATGCAATCTGCATTACAGTGTCTGTATGTTTGTGTGTAAACTTTCTGCAAAGATCTAAAGCAATGGTCATCAACTGGTAGATCGCGATCCTCTGCCAGTCGATCACAGTCTCTGGTTGCTAGAAGTCCAGTGGCGCAGCAGGGCTAAGGCAGGCTCTCTGCCTGCCCTGGCCCTGCGCCGCTCCTGAAAGCAGCCAGCACGTCCTGTGAGGGGTCTGTGCTCACCACTCCTGCCTGCGGCCAATGGGAGCTGAGGGGACGGTGCCTGTGGAGAGGGGCAGCACACGGAGCAACATTCCCCCACCCCAGGGGCCACAGGGATGTGCCAGCAGCTTCTGGGAGCGGCATGGGGCAGGCAAGGATCCTGCCTTAGCCCGCTGCACCGCCGCCTGAGGTAAGTGCCTCCCAGTGGGAGCCCACACCCATTTTGCACATCTCCCACACCCCAACCCCTTGCCCCAGCCCTGGGAGGGGGCTCCGGGCTGAATCTGGGGGACTGTAGTGCAGGAGGGGGGGAGGGATGCAAGCCCTGGGTGGGGCTTTGGGTGCAGGAGGGGGCTCTGGGATGGGGTAGGGGGGTGGCATGCAGGAGGAGGTTTGGGGTTCAGGCTCCACACCAGAACCTGTACCCCCTCTTGCATCCCACCCCAGTGAAAGTGAGAGAGGGTGGGGGAGAGCAAGTCATGGAAGAGGAAAGATGGAGTGAGTGGGGTGGGGACTTGGGGAAGGGGCAGGGCCTCAGGGAAGGGGCGGGGTAGATCCTGGGTTGCCCCTAGATTCAGAAAGTGACCTTGTGCTTAAAAAGGGTTTTGGTTTTTTTTTCATAGAGTTAAGGTCAGAAGGGACCATTATGATCATCTAGTCTGACCTCCTGCACAGCGCAGGCCACAGAATCTCACCCACCCACTCCTGTAACAAACCCCTAACCTATGTCTGAGTTACTGAAGTCCTCAAATTGTGGTTTGAAGACCTCAAGGTGCAGAGAATCCTCCAGCAAGTGACCCATGCCCCATGCTGCAGGGGAAGGTGAAAAACCTCCAGGGCCTCTGCCAGTCTGCCTGGAGAAAAATTCCTTCCTGACCCCAAATATGGTCATCAGCTAAACCCTGAGCATATGGGCAAGACTCACCAGCCAGCACCCAGGAAAGAATTCTCGATAGTAACTCAGCTCCCACCCCATCTAACATCCCATCACAGACCACTGGCCATACTTACCTGCTGATAATCAAAGATCAATTAATTGCCAAAATTAGGCTGTCCCATCACACCATCCCCTCCATAAACTTGGAGACCACTGCTCTAGAGCCCCTGGCAGGTGTCCTGGACCTGTCCCTCCTGCCCTGGGAAGAGCAGAGAGATGCAGAGATGCATTTCCCTGACTTCCTGCCAGAAATAGGAATGGCATCTGCAGGCTATGTGGCCCACTGATGCTTGGCCTTCCACATACACACAAAGTTTGCAGCTTCATATCCAGCAGAGCCTAAAAGAGGAGATGACCAATGCAGGCGATGACAGGTGAGGGCCTCTGTGAAATAGGGGATGCACAGGCGCCAGAAGGGGGACATGCTGCTGCTTCCAGGAACTGCTTGAGGTAAGCGCCATCCAGAGCCTGCAACTCTCATCCTTTCCCATGCCCCAACCCCTTGCCCCCCACCCTGATCCCCCTCCCGCCCTCTGAACCCCCCCAGCCCTAGCCTGGAGCACCCTCCTGTACCCCAAACCCCTCATCTCCAGTCCTACCCCAGAGCCTGCACCCCCAGCTGGCACCTGACCCCTGACCCCCAACTCCCTGTCCCAGCCTGGAGCCCTCCCCCCCCCACTCTGAACCCCTCATCCCCAACTGGAGCACCCTCCTGCACCCCGAACCCCTCATCTCCAGCCCCAGCCCCACCCCAGAGCCCGCACCCGCAGCTGGAGCCCTCAACCCCTCTCCCATGCTCCAACCCCCTGCCCCCCTGCTGCAACCCCCTGCCCCCCTGCTCCGATCCACCTCCTGCCCTCTGAACTCCTCAGCCCCAGCCCAGAGCACCCTTCTACACCCCAAACTCCTCATCCTGAACCCCACCCCAGAGTCTGCACACCCCCAGCTGAAGTCCTCACCACCCTGCACCTCTGAACCCCTCAGTCCTAGCCCACAGCCCTCTTCCACACCCTGAACCTCTAATTTCTGGCCCCACCCCATACTCTGAATGCCTCAGCTCCACCCCCCAGCCCAGAGTCCTCTCCTGCACCCCAAACCCATCATCCATGGCCCCACCCAGAGCTCGCCCCCCCAGCTGGAGCCCTCATCCCCTCCCTCATCTCAACCCACTATCTCAGCTCAGAGCCCCCTCCCGCACCCTGAACTCCTCATTTCTGCCCCGCCCCAGAGCCCACACTCCCAGCCGGAGCCCTCACCTCCTCCCACACCCCAGCCCCTGGAGCCACCCTGGTGAAAATAAGCGAGTGGGCGAGGGTGGGGAGAGTGAGCGACAGAGGGAGGGGGGAATGAAGTGAACAGAGTGGGACCTCAGAGGAGGGGTGGGGCAGGGGTGGGGCAAGGAAGGGTGTTCGGTTTTATGCGAGGAGAAAGTTGGCCACCCTAGGAAGATTGCATCAGTTTCCAGTAACAGACAACCCTTATTTTTCTCTTTTTCTTCCCACCAGGGACTCAAGAAATGTCAGGCACAGGATCCATAGAAGTAAACACCTTATTATTAAAGAGGGAGCTGGCCATCTGCCTCGTGTCAGGTGCCTGGACTGTGAAATATGGCAATGTGCAGATGACCTTGGGAAAGGTTATACACACACATTATAGGCCAGAAGATATGGGATCTGGGAAAGGCAAAAATCCTTGGATTATTATATAGAGAACGAGAGATACATTGCAAATGAAAAAAAGACATTTGCTGGTACAGTCCTTTCTGAAACTGAGCAGTTAATTTGGATTGGATTGGATTTTAGACAGATTTGCTTTCAGCTGGGCTAGGAGCATGTGTGTTTTCAAACCACAAAAGATCTGTCATGTTGACAATCCTGTGTTTTGTATCAGATGTGTTTCTCCAGTTAGTGACAGGGGATTATGATTTCAGCTGATTCCATGGTTTAATCTAAAGTGATGCTATTATTAGATGGGCATTGTTGGGGACCAGCAGTATATAGGGCACTATGTTACTTGTTTTAACCCATGTTGTCACAACACTTGCACAAAGCGACAAAGAGTCCTGTCGCACCTTATAGACTAACAGACGTATTGGAGCATGAGCTTCATTGGGTGAATGTGACATGCGTTTGACGAAGTGGGTATTCACCCACAAAAGCTCATGCTCCAATACGTCTGTTAGTCTACAAGGTGCCACAGGACTCTTTGCTGCTTTTACAAATACAGACTAACATGGCTACCTCTTGGATACTTAACACTTGCACAGACCACTGAGTCCCTCAGTTCCAAACAAAGGGTGGAATTCAGTGACCCTTAGGCCAAAGTTTTCAGGATTGGCCACTAATTTTCAGGGCCCTGCTTGAGACTTCCTGTCCTGACTTTCAAAGTGCTCAGCAACTGCAGTCCCCTTGCAAAGCTGTGAATTCTCAGGCCTTCTGGGAGCCAGACACGAAGTGTCACAAGCTGGGCACCCCCATTAATAACTCCTCACTGGTTCATGAGCATTAGTCCAGTCAGCACCAAGGACAGTTCCAACAAAGTGAGAGAGGATGAAGGAAGAACCTTGCTGTGACTCGCTTGAAGTCAGAGAGGAGTTTGACTCTGGATATTACATACTGAATAAAAGTTACTGCCTCCTGCTTATAAGGAAAGCCTTTCCTCCTGAAACTACACACTATTATCCTTAGTCGACCACATGGTCTTAACTTCAGACCCAGCCCAGGCTCCTGCAAATACTGGGGATGGGGAAGTAATATCCATAGCTGTCTGCTGTCTTTTTGCCTGCATGTGTGCTTTACATATATATATATGCACAAAAATCTGTATCGGATAAAGTGCAAAGTCTAGTGATTAGGGCACAGGACAGGGAATTTGGCAATATAGATTCTGTTCTCAGGTTTGTCTTGCGTGCCCTTTTGCAGGGTACACAGGCTCAGTTTCCCTACTCACATGTAAAATATGGAACATGCTTAACTAGCAGAGGAATTCTGAGGATTCATTCATTAACATATGGAAAACACTTCGAGGTCTTTGGCTGGGATCTCTGATGTCACTTTTGCCTGTTTAAAGAGTTCATGGCATACCTAGGAAAATTCCAAGATAGGATTATCAAAACTCCATCTATCTTACTGGATATGTACTCTCTTTTTCATTTCATTATTGTTCCTTGGCAAAGTATTTCTATACGAATTTCATGTTGTAAATGCCTTAACCTTTGCTCAGATTATATGCTTATGTAATAATCCAGTATTTCCACAATTCACAATAATCCACAATTCACTGCCATGGACATAGCTGTGATGGACTGGGCCACCAGTGAGTGAATCAAGCAACAGGAGCTGATTAATTATATAGGAAAAAGCATCTATTGTATAGACAAATATTGCTTGTCAATAGGAGAGGAAAAAAACCAAACAATGTAGTGATTGAGTTAACATCCTACCACAGGATATGCAATGCAACATCAGCATTCAAAACCCTATTTGCCAATGGTTTAGAATTTGCTGGAGTGTGGAGCAGCTCTCTATGGAAGCCTCCTCATGTTGACTTTTAAAGCTGCAAAAAGCAGAATCCAAATCTGAATGAAGTTTGTTCCCTACACGGATATGTTTTTTTTAAAAATCTTGCTAAGAGACACAGCAGTACAGTTTAGCATTGTATCCACCTGACTTGCATGCCTTGTTCTGGCCCCTCTGCATGGGAATGAATTTCAGCCTATATTAGCCACACACTCTACTGCACAGCCATCCAGCCAATAGTTATTAAATGTATTTCAGCCATTTGGAACAATAGGAATAGTCATTAAGGAATATTACCAGTACATTCTCCTACTTTTGAAGAGTCTCTGATTAACCACAACACTGACTTCCAGAAATCTCTCAATTTTGCTAATTGAAAGTAGGATGATACTTTCAAAGAACTGACTTGACAGCTGTGGACACTGAAGGGCTCTCTCCATGAGACAGATACAACACAAGCATCAGCAGAACAAGCTTCCCTTATATGGTTCTCTGTCAATGTGCCTCATCTCTGGTTAGATCTAGCCAGGTATTTAAATATGTGAGTAGTCTGGCTGAAGTCACTGGAACTACTCACATGTTTAAAGTTAGTAGTGTGCTTAAGTACCTTGATTTAGTCGGGGATTGGTCCTGCTTTGAGCAGAGGGTTAGACTTGATGACCTCCTGAGGTCCCTTCCAACCCTGATATTCTATGATTCTACCTCATTGAAGTGGAGTCTAAGAGAAGCCATCTTTTGTTATGAATCAGTAGTTTACCAATCCACTGCTAAGCCTGTCTTCCAGTAAGAGAGATCAGTTGTATGCTAGAGAAGCACCCAATAATTCCCAGATGTTCCCAATCAATGAGCAATATGAGCGGGCTAGATCTGAACTGCAAAACCAGAGGTGAAAGTCCTGGATTGCATTAGGCCAAACTCCTAAGCCATCCAGTCCCACTATAATAGTACTGACTTCTAAATGTACATTAATAGGAATAGCAAAAATCCCACTGTGAGCTGGTGAAAAAAGGTTTATTTCAAAGCTGTGGTATAATCAGAAGTGTGGATTTCCGGCTATGACCTCACAGGCCTGGGATGATGTTTTGGTGTAAAAAACCTAAAACAATCTTTAGAGACTTGAAAAAATGCCACAGTGCTGTGGTATGGAAATGGATTAATAGCTTTGTAAATCAGAACAGGCAAGTGATCTAAGCTGAACTCCTGTATAACGCAGGCCAGAGCAGGGAATCTGCAACGGAGGGAACTCTGCTTCTCGGCTTCCCTAGTTGAGTCATTATGCAAATGATCAAGTTATTATTTGATGGCAGCAGCACCCAAGAGATCCGAAGTGCCAGACAAACACATCTGAAGACCTCACATATCATCAACTTAATCCAGCTCCTCTGGCTATTCCCATCGTTCATACTGTAAATGTCAGTAGCACATGTGTTTCAGCCTAGGCAAGGAGTAGGAAATTAGTTACCATCTGATGCCTTTTGAATGACCTCTGTGTTACATATTTGGTGGTCTGTCAGTACATTTCCTAGCAGCCAGATGTCTACAAGACAAGGACCCCCTCCCATTCATATATGGTCCATTCTCATCAGTATTATCACTGGTTGTCTCTGCAGGAGGGCCAGGAATTGAATGAACCATGAAGACTGAGCTGTGCTCTGATCTCTAGAAGTAGTTCTTCCAAGTCAAGGTGGAAGCATGTTAGCAAAACAGGCTGGAGGAGCCTGTGCCAATGCTCTTTGATGTTCTAATTTTCAGGATAGAAAGATGGCCTCTATTTCTCACAGTCACTCCATTCACACAAATATTTTACAAATACAAGAGATCAAAGCTGAAATCCTGGATCCACTGAAGTCAGTGGCAAAACTCCCCTATGTTTGTTGCCCCTAAACCCACTTCCATCCACACAAAAGAATCTCTAAGGTGGCTTAAGGGTGCTTTAAGCCTGGGAGGGGATGGGCAAGGATGTTGCCAAGTATGTCCGGTCTTGTGAGATGTGCCAAAAAGTGGGAAAGCCCCAAGACCAGGTCAAGGCCCCTCTCCAGCCACTCCCCATAATTGAGGTCCCATTTCAGCGAGTAGCTGTGGATATTCTGGGTCCTTTCCCAAAAAAGACACCCAGGGGAAAGCAGTACATACTGACTTTCGTGGACTTTGCTACCCGATGACCGGAAGCAGTAGCTCTAGGCAACACCAGGGCTAAAACTGTGTGCCAGGCCCTAACAGACATTTTTGCCAGGGTAGGTTGGCCCTCCGACATCCTTATGGATTCAGGGACTAATTTTCTGGCAGGGACCATGGAAGAACTGTGGGAAACTCATGGGGTGAATCACTTAATTGCCACCCCATACCACCATCAAACCAATGGCCTAGTGGAAAGGTTTAATGGAACTTTGGGGGCCATGATACGTAAATTTGTCAATGAACACTCCAATGACTGGGACCTAGTGTTGCAGCAGTTGTTCTTTGCCTACAGGGCTGTACCACATCCCAGTTTAGGGTTTTCACCATTTGAGCTTGTGTATGGCCACGAGGTTAAAGGGTCATTACAGTTGGTGAAGCAGCAATGGGAGGGGTTTACACCCTCTCCAGGAACTAACATTTTGGACTTTGTAAGAAACCTACAAAACACCCTCTGACACGCTTTAGCCCTCACTAAAGAAAACCTAAAGGATGCTCAAAAAGAGCAAAACGCCTGGTATGATAGACATACTAGAGAGCATTCCTTCAAGGTAGGAGACCAGGTTATGGTCTTGAAGGCGCAACAGGCCCATAAAATGGAAACATCATGGGAAGGGCCATTCACGGTCCAAGAGCGCCTGGGAGCTGTTAACTACCTCATAGCATTTCCCAATTCCTCCCTAAAGCCCAGAGTGTACCACGTTAATTCTCTCAAACCCTTTTATTCCAGAGATTTACAGGTTTGTCAGAATACAACCCAGGGAGGAGATGATGCTGAGTGGCCTGACGGTGTCTACGATAAAGGGAAAAGTAACGGTGGCGTGGGAGAGGTGACCCTCTCCACAACCCGGAAACGTCTGCAGCGGCAACAGATCAAGGAGTTAATGCACTCTCCCATGGAAGTTCCCCAGAATCAACTGGCTAAAGATTGTCCTTACAATGTTAAAAATCGTGTAGTTTTACATAGTTAGGAGTATATGTAAAGGTGCATGTGTTTATTGATCTGTTTATTCTAGAGTTCTAGGAAGAAATCACTGCCAGTGTGGTTCCACATTGTCAGCGATTTGGAGGGCGTGTCATAAACAGATAAGTAAGAGTTAATAGAACAGAAGTACTTCATTTCTCTTTTGCCTGTAAAGGGTTAACAAGATCAGTGAGCCTGGCTGTCACCTGACCAGAGGACCAATCAGGGGACAGGATACTTTCAAATCTTGAGGGAGGGAAGCTTTTGTATGTGTGCTGTTAGTGTTTGGTTGTTGTTCTCTCTGGGTTCTGAGAGTGACCAGATGTGCAACCAGGTTTCTCTCCAATCTCTCTGATACAGTCTCTTATATGTCCAGAATAGTAAGTACTAGGTAGATAAAGCGAGTTAGGCTTCTGTTTGTTTTCTTTATTTGCAAATGTGTATTTGGCTGGAAAGAGTTCAAATTTGTATTTTGCTGAAAGGATTTTAATTTGTACTTGTATACTTAGGCTGGGAGGGTATTCCCAGTGTCTATAGCTGAAAGACCCTGTAACATATTCCATCTTAAATTTACAAAGATAATTTTTACTGTTTTTCCCTTTTTAATTAAAAGCTTTTCTTGTTTAAGAACCTGATTGTTTTTTTATTCTGGTGTGAGACCCGAGGGGACTGGGTCTGGATTCACCAGGGAATTGGTGGGGAGAAAGGAGGGAAGAGGGAGAGAAAGGTTAATTTCTCTCTGTGTTAGGATTACTTTGTCTCTCAGGGAGAATCTGGGAGGGGAAGAGAGAAGGAGGGGGGAAGGTGCATTTTCCTCTCTGTTTTAAGATTCAAGGAGTTTGAATCACAGTGATCTTCCAGGGTAACCCAGGGAGGGGAAGCCTGGGAGAGGCAACGGTGAGGGAAAGGGTTTACTTTCCTTGTGTTAAGATACAGAGGGTCTGGGTCTTGGGGGTCCCCGGACAAGGTTTTGTGGGGACCAGAGTGTACCAGGCACTGAAATTCCTGGTTGGTGGCAGCGCTACAAGTACTAATTAGTAATTGAGCTTAGAGGAATTCATGCTGGTACCCCATCTTTTGGATGCTAAGGTTCAGAGTGGGGGTTTATACCATGACAGAAGTGTTAATTTTTTGTTTCTATTACTTTAGCACACAGGTATCCTAACCAGGATCATGACCTTATTTTGCTGGGTGCAGTAAAATATAAAACATTACAGCCCTGTCGAAACATTCAGCTGGAAAGATTCTAAAGCCAGATGGAGCCAGAGGCTAGATGAGGTTGTGGGGGCCTGAACAATTTCTGCTGAATCAAATGTAAAGATGGTTAGAGGATTGTGTTGGAAGGTCCCCAGTGGCCACTGACCACGTCTTACTGCCCACAGAAAATGAATGAGGGACCCAGTCATCAGTTCTGTCAGCTCCCCCAGACTAGATTAGGGTTGCCTGAAGCACAGCCCGTGGAGTCCCAAGCTGTGCTCCAGAGTCACCCTTTCCACGTAACTGCTGGATGATAATAAACTAACCTACACTGGTGAGCTAACTTGTTGTCAGAGTTTGTCATAAACAGATAGCTAAGGGTTAATGTCTCTTTCACCTGAAACACCTGACCAGAGAACCAATCAGGAAACCGGATTTTTTCAACTTTGGGTGGAGGGAATTGTGTGTCTGGGGTCTTTGTTTTCTGTCTGCCTGCTTTCTCTGAGCTTTGGAGAAGTAGTTTCTACTTTCTAGTCTTCTGTTTCTAAGTGTAAGGACAAAGAGATCAGATAGTAAGTTATATGGTTTCTTTTCTTTGGTATTTGCATGAATATAAGTGCTGGAGTGCTTTGATTTGTATTCTTTTTGAATAAGGCTGTTTATTCAATATTCTTTTAAGCAATTGCCCTGTGTTGTGTCATCTTAATACAGAGAGACTATTTGTATTTTTTCTTTCTTTTTTTATATAAAGCTTTCTTTTAAGACCTGTTGGAGTTTTTCTTTACTTCAGGGAAATTGAGTCTGTACTCACCAGGGAATTGGTGGGAGGAAGAAATCAGGGGGGAGATCGGTGTGTGTGTTGAATTGGCTAGCCTGATTTTGCATTCCCTCTGGAGGAATAGGAAAGTCCTTTTTGTTCCAGGACCGGGAACGGAGAGGGGGAGTCACTCTGTTTGGATTCACAGAGCTTGTGTCTGTGTATCTCTCCAGGAGCACCTGGAGGGGGGGAGGGAAAAAGGATTATTTCCCTTTGTTGTGAGACTCAAGGGATTTGGGTCTTGGGGTCCCCAGGGAAGGTTTTTCAGTGGGACCAGAGTGCCCCAAAACACTCTAATTTTTTGGGTGGTGGCAGCAGGTACCAGGTCCAAGCTGGTGACTAAGCTTGGAGGTTTTCATGCTAACCCCCATATTTTGGACGCTAAGGTCCAAATCTGGGACTAAGGTTATAACAGAGTTACCCGGTGGTGCCAGAAACCCAAGCCAGAACCAAATGCTCTTTCTTTGGCAAGGTTTTCCCGCTGCAGAACAGCCTCCCAAAGCAAGCAGTGGAAGCCCCGAACCTGAGACATTTGGAAGTAGGCTCTAGTACGCATGGCAGAGGTGAACTCAAGTATCCAGCAGTTTTCCTCCATCTATCAAAAATTATCCAAATGTTAGCAAATACTCCAAGCCTGTGCTTCTATTTAAGATGGGTGGATGCAAATTAGTTTCCCCCCTCCTTGGGCTGCTGGCAAGTTTGCCAGTGCAACCCTGTGTGTTGCAAAGTAGGGGCATCCCTGGAGCAAAGCAGTCCTAATGGCTGCATGATACAGAGATTCCCCTAAGGTACAATTACCCATCCTCCATCAGACCCTTCACAGCACTCCTCCCTGGGGACGGCCATAGGGACCAGCAAGGGAGCCCTGTCCACAACCTGAGGTGCAGTGAATAATAACTACGTGACCCAAGATTTTAAACAGTTACAGCATGTAATTGAGGAGGAGGTGAATAAAACCAGCAATGATTCCTGCTGTGACCAGGACCAGCTCAAGCATTCTGGCCATTCCTTTTTTTTTTTTTTTTTTTTGCTTGGGCAGTTGTGCTCTCGGAGCTTGGGGCGGCAAAAAACCTAGAGCTGGCCCTGCCTGGGACCTGGAGGGTGGGGGCCCCAAATATACAGAGGCCACTCTGGAGCATTGCTGCTGTAGGAACAACATGCCAGCTTTACCATCACAGTAGTCCCGCTGGCAGACAGATGGTTGGACCCATCTCTGAGAGGGAACAAGGATCTAAACATTTCTGATTTGGTGCAAATAGGATCCCCCTAGTGCAGCTGCCAGGATCAGTCAGCAGCACGGCTCTGTACCTCTGTGCAGGGTTCCAGGGTCCTGCCAGAGGGCCACAGTCATCCCTGACTGGCTCCACTGGAGCAACAGGAGGAACAGGTTGTAAATTATTTCCTAACAAGTCAGAGATTGAGGGAGTTTTGATTTATACTTACCCCTTTTCAGAGCTTCCCTCTGAAGATCTCGTGCTTAACAAACAGCAATTACTGACCCCTCACAAAGCTTTTGCAAGGAGGATTGGACCTAATGACCCACACAGAGTCCAACAGCCAAACACCTGGTTGAGGTGAAACATTTTGTGTCAAGGACTAAGAGGCACTTTTGTGATCTCACACAGGAAGTGAGGTCACTCCTCCATGAAGCCATGCCTCCCGGTGACATTCCTTAGCCAAGGAAGACAAGGGCTGAATGAAATACCACATCAATACTTCTCCTGTAGTGGAGCAGTTATCTCACTGTGGCTCAGCAAGGGTTAAAAGCCAGCCTTGGAGAGGACTGGGGCTGAGAGCCAATCAGAAATGGCTGACAGGCAGCCAGTCAGGGCCAGGCTGGGCCCTATAAAAGGGCTGCAGGGCCAGAGGCAAGGAGGTCTCTCTCTAGCTTTGGAGAAAGATGGACCTAGCTACCTGAAGGAGCAAAAGGTACCGCGGACAGAGCAGAGCTGGGGAAGGGGCAGGCTGAGCTGGGAAACTCCAGCCTGGTGACCTCCCAGGCTGTGGTCTGATAGGAAGGCCTAGAGAGGTACGGGGCTGCAGGGAAAGGCAGCAGGTCCAAGGCCTGCTTGCCAATGATGAGTGGCCCCCACACTGCAGTCTCCCCCATTGAACAGGGGATAGATGATGACTGGCAGTAGCCACTGAGGCAAGGTGGGGATAGAGGGTTGGGGGTTCCCTTGGGAGGGGAGACCCAGAGCGTGGTGGGGTACTGCTGGGGCAGAACCCTGAGGTAAAAGGGACACTGGGGTCTGGGAGGGACATGGGGACCTGAGGCAGGTGAGCCACTGGGCAGGAGAGGGCACTGTGAGGCTGGAAAAGAGCTAATTCCTGAACAACCAGCAGGAGGCACCGCACTACACCGGTGAGTCTCGACATCGCTACAGCCACAAGCAGAGTGATATGAAGCATTTCATCTCAGGCACCGAGACTGACCGTGGTAACCACAGTGCTACTTGGCTAGCCCATTCCCTACACAGGTAGGAAAGCTGCAAGGGTGTCAGAAGGAGAGGATGAAGCAACCTTAGAATATAAAACACTGGGGTGCCCTGTGCCTTTAGAGTCTACCAGAGTTTTGTTCTTGGAGTCACTCCCAACTCATGCTCTCCTTGACTCTTTCAGTCAGCTTCCTCCCTCTCCCGCTGCAGCGAGGAGCATTGTTCCAGAGGTAATTATGGCTAGGCACAACGACCTCTATGGCTTTCCTGACCCCCAACAAAGCAGTGATGAACTACAACAGCCAAGAGAAAGCCAACTCCAAGGAGATGCTGCATACCAATATGGTCTCTGCTAAACTGGGCACATTGCTGGGACAATGCGGGAGACCACAGATGCTTCAAAACCTCCCATCTCAAAGCCACCATCTCTGCCATTGTCAGGTGGCGGGTATAGAGCCATTCACATCTCCTGCACTCCAAAGTTTAATGTGCATCAGGGTATGTTGGGGGAGGGTAGTTGGTGGGGTCCCCTTCCTACCATCCGCTTTTAGACACTTCACACGATCTCTGGTCCTATGCTTTAGATGATCAGGACCACAAACATTGCTTTGAAGTTTGTTAGAATAATCTTCTCCTTGGCAAGAGCCGGCTCTCTCTGCGCTCTGCTCAGCGAATGCATATCCAGGTTTACAGCTTCCACTGACAGAAGGCAGGGCCAGCTGAAACTGGTGGGGACCAAACTGTGAAGCCAGCCATGCGCCTCTCTGTAACACAGACTACAGCACATAATTGAGTTTCCACCCCTTGTTTACACTGCTCTGTACTCAGCAAACATGCACAGACACACACAGAGTCCTCTATTGATGTGTGCACCTGCTTCCCCATTAACAATACATGAAAGCACACTCTGCGATGACTCCATCCATCCCCTGCCCCCTTAGCCCTCTACACTATGCTAAAGCCTGAGGGCTCAATTCAGCCCCAGAGCGCACTAGGTCCTCTTAGTGCCCCAGCTATTGCAATGATTGATGCCCTATAAGGACCTCAGCCAAAGCCAGTGGAAGTCAATGGAGAGGCTCCCATGGGCTGGAGATCAGGCCCTAAATACATCAAATAGATGAGACTGAAAATGAGATCTGTCTGGAGCAAACACTAGTGCTTATTATACAGATTAAAGCTAATCTTACAACAATATTGAAAATGATTTTCCATGCATTGAAAATGTGATTTGCATTTCCTCTCTTAGTCTGCATCATCTGGCTGGCTAAGATGGGAGCTCTTTATTCGATTGCTAATTTCCATATGTGATTTGCTCTTTGAGATTAGATGTGGTGCTTGGGACTTCTTTTATAATACTTTAGCACTTCTGACCCACAGATCTTGACTCTGTTTACAAAATTGGATCATGCTGGATATGAGCCAGTGTGCTCTTGTTGCCAAGAAGCTGGTGGCATCTCCTTCTTCAGAGGTTTTTAAGGTCCTGGCTGGGATGATTTAATTGGGGTTGGTCCTGCTCTGAGCAGAGGATTGGACTAGATACCTCCTGAGGTCTCTTCCAACTCTAATATTCTATGATCATCTTCCCCATTAGATTTCAAAATGACTTTGACAAATTACAGAATTAGTCTGAAACCTGCAAGATGAAATTCAATAGAGACAAGTGCAAAGTACTTCAGTTGTGGAAGGGGAAAAAAATCTAATGCACAACTACAAAAAGGAATAACCGGCTAGGTTGTAGTACTGCTGGAAAAGAGGCGGGGATTATAGTGGATCAAATAGTATACAAGTCAACAATATGATGCAGTTGTGAAAAAGGCTAATATTAAGGGGCACATTAACAGGAGTATCATATGTAAGACACAGGAGGCAATTGTCCCATTCTACTCTGCACTGCTGAGTCCCCAGCTGTAGTACTGTGGCCAGTTATGGCTACCATAGTTCAGGAAAGACATGGACAAACTGGAGAAAGTTCAGAGAAGAGCAGCAAAAATGATAAAAGGTCTAGAAAACCTGACTTGTGAGGAAAGGTTAAAAAACTGGGCTTGTTTAGTCTTGGCAAAAGACTGTGGGGGGGAGGACTCAATAACAGTCTTAAAATATGTTAGGATAGTGACTAATTGTTCTCCATCTCCACAGACGGTGTGATGAGAAACAATGAGCTTAATCTGCAGCAGATACTAGGAAAATCTTTCTAACTCTACGGGTGGTTAAGCTCTGGAACAGGCTTCCAAGGGAGGTTGTGGAATTCCTGTCACTGGAGGTTTTTAAGAACAAGTTGGACAAATATCTCTTAGGGATGTTACTCTCACTATTCTCTTTTTGGCTTGACTCATAGGATCTGAGCATCAAACTAGCTTCTTTTCTTCTCATGCATAATCAACAATAAATGTTCTGCAGGCCGAGTTATCATCTCAGCAACTCCAGTACAACCCCATGAACTTTAACACTAGGTCTCCTCAATGACATTGGATTGCAGAGGGGTAGCTGATTGAGTCTCAGTAACCAGTTCTGCAAGTGACATCCAAAGAGCAGACAATGCCTGCTCCCTTTCCCATAACTGTGTCAGTTCTGCAGGGCTACCAGGAGCGAAAAGCCGTTAAAAAGAATTGGTCACTAAAGTCAGTAGATGTGACTGACTTGAAAGAAGTTCTGCTGAGAAAGAACGTGTAATTTTTACTTGCTCACTATTCAGAGTAGAACAGTATGTTAACAATTGTCAGTTTCAGGGCACAAGATAGAGACAAGTGCTCTATATCCACATAATAGTACTTAATATTTATTAAATATTATGTAAATAGAAGTCTCTGACTGAGAGTGGAGAGCATATGTTCAGTTAGATGTAGCTAGCATGCAGCCATAGCAGCTAAGGCTGAGATCTTGTCAGATTTTGTAAATTAATCAGGGTCAGGCCAGATCAGTCCTGAGAGAGGAAACATCCAAGCAACCTGTCATTGTGTTGGCAACTGAAAAGATAGTGTTCCCTATTTGTCAACTGGAGTCAGTGAGAGGATGATGCTAAGGGACATTGGAGGTGTGGTCTTGCAGATAAGATGTAAGAGGAGGTCTTAAGCCTGTATGTTCTTTGCAGATCACCTGCAAACTTTTGCACAAGTTAGTGTGTATGTCCTAGCCAAATTCCAATTTGGTAAGTACATTCTGGTTAGCTAAATACCCTCTGTATTTGTACATAGTTGGATATACTCTTCACTTCCAGTCCTAAAATGGTGTGCGTATTGCTGCATTTGGTTACACAGCTGGTATGTCCCACCCCAAAAGGGTGGATAATAGATTTTAACATTTCCAAGCACTTTGGGGACAGATTCACCAGAGACTGCTAGCACTGTTGAATTATGACTTGAAGCAGGTCACACTATGGGTGGATTTTTGTGACCTGCACATGCCAATGTTAGACCCGCAATAGAGGTTTCCCTACAGGATGGGGCGCAGCCAGATGCCGGACACAGTATTGGTATATAATACTTTCAGTGCTCTTTATTAATTAAACAAACCTTACTTACTCCACACTCACACCCCAAACATACTATACCAGAGTCCAAAGGTCAGATTGGTCCCAATGGCCAGTCAAGATTCCTTCCAATCATAAGATGCGGGGAGCCAGTGAAAACCACATTTATATCCACACGGAACTCTGGATCAATAAACGACTCCAATTTGCAGAAATCATAGGCAACTATTTATAGTCCATTCCGTCACATCATCGGTTCTTTGCCTTTGTTTACTGGGCCTTCTATCCACACAGTTCCAAAGAGACAATCCTGGGTGGGCCGCCATGATCACAGGTGTGCCATTTCCTCCAATTCTTATACCATTTTACATCAGTCCAGCTGGTGGTGGTTACTTTTCTGATAGATTTTCTGTATTTTTCTCAGAACATAACAAAATTGTTTTTGCACAAATAGTTCTAATAGTCCTTGACCCTAAGTTTTTGCTTCGATTGTCAACTTGCAACGCATGTACTCATGTGAAACATGTGTCATTCATACCAGGCCTCAATGACCTATAGCATATTACATGGATATATGAACGACAATGTGTGTGTGTGTGTGTGTATATATATCCCAACACCAGGACCATATGCACAAGTGTGGACCAAGTGAGAGTTCGAACAGAAGATGAAAGACAAATGCCCAAGATTCTGTTTGGCAAAGGCAGCTTTAAAGAAGTCAAATCTGGGGCTTTCGGAGCCCTGCTGGTGGATGCAGTGTTGCCAACTTAAGATTTCATCGTGAGTCTCGCAGTATTTGGTATTTTTTCAAAGCCTCAGCTGCTGAAATCAATAGATTACATTCAAATAAAGTAAGTTTCCAGCCCTTATGCTTTCTGAGGAAGCTTGAAAACATGAAGTGAGTTCACCCTAAAGCCAGAAAACTGAAGACAAAAAGAACTCAACGTTTGTTGTTTGTTTGTTTTTTAATCTCATGGTCGTTAAGCCAATCTCCTGATTTGGAAGCCTGACTCACCCTTTTTAATGCTTGGGCTTGGTAATATGGCAATAGGATAGATGCTGCCTGGTGGCTACTTAATCAGCACAGCTCCTGAGCAGCTGGGCCTCATACCATCCCAATGGGCAGTCCTGCCACTTTGAAGTCAGGTCTAGACCCAGACTTACCACTGCTGGGGGGCCATCATCCCAGGAGCAAGCCTGGCCCATCATATGTGCCTGCCATTTAACTTTACCTGTTCATCATTACACAGAAAACTTTCATGAAAGCTGGATCTTCCTCCCCTAGGTGGTCAACTGCTGCTGCCTTTACTCCACTGACATTATCGATAATCCTATCCCTATGCCATCATGACTGTCTTGAATGGAAGTGATTATGACAGAGGACCCCAATAACAACATGGGCCAGATCACACCATTAGAAATCCCCATTGTTAGCAGGAAAAAGATAAAAACAAAAACAAACTGATGATGAGATTGGCCCCCATATATCTTGCAAGGTTTCATTTATCAGACACTCTCTCTTACACAAGAATAGCTATTGAGGCTTTTTTTTTACCATAAAAATAAACGGAAAACCCTTTTTAAAATGCAACTTCAATCACCCATCTCAGTAACAGGACACACGTGCTGCTTTCAAAATTATCAATGTCCTTCTCCGATTTCTCTATACCAGAAATCTGCATTTGAATGTTATTTTTAAAGCTCTCTCATTCTTCACTGGAAGGATTTAATACAGATGAAGAATTTAAATCCTTCATTTTAAGGATGAATCCATGAAACTACAAAGAGGTGACACAATAGAGCTCAGACCGAAGAGAAGTAAGTAAAAGTGATGAGCTGAACTAAGTTAATTTAATTTAGCTACACAGAAGATATACTTTGGGATCTATAGCTTGATCTCACACGCTTAAAATTAGACATATGCTTAAGTATCAGAGAGGTAGCTGTGTTAGTCTGGATCTGTAAAAGCAGCAAAGAGTCCTATGGCACCTTATAGACGAACAGATGTTTTGGAGCACGTCACATGCATCTGACGAAGTGGGTATTCACCCACCAAATCTCATGCTCCAAAACGTCTGTTAGTTTACAAGGTGCCACAGGACTCTTTGCAGCTTTTACAGATGCTTAAGTACTTTGCTGAACTCGGGCCTTCTGCAGACTGACTTTGCAGGCAGAGGGATACAAAGTTATTTAAAACATAAATCTCAAACATTTCTAGAGGGAGTGTTACTTTAAGGTAGTAGCACACAGAAAATACACCAGACACAGCATGGTTTCATTGTTTGGCCTTAAAAATCAAACAGGCTCATCAGATCATCTAGTCTGACTTCTTCCGTAACTCAGGACTGACTCGCCCATGGCTTACCTACTTGTGGAGATCTTTTACACAGGCACTAATACTCTCCTTTCCCTGCCAGGGGCTGTATTCCCCATTCGATTAAATTGGCGAAGACCCTCCCTCAAAGCCTACACACAAGAAAACATAAAACCAAATTTTAAAAAAATAAATAAAAACAGAAATCAAAACCAAAAAAGGCTTACTTCCAGAACTGCCTCTCAGCATGACCCATTCCTCCTACAGCTCTCCTGGAATGTGCTTTATACAGGCCCTTTAAGTCCCAGCATGCTTTGCTGCAGGCTAGAACTATGGTCATGGCTGCCCAGGGGACTACATTTCCCAGTACTCTCTGCTTTCCAGGATAGCTCTCAGGGAGGAATTGGCTGCTAACTCTGCTGAGCCAGCCTTGTCCCTCACTGCTGAGGGCCCTAAAAACAGCATCAGTAGCACATGTTTTTTCATAAACCCCAAATTGCCTTCATGAGGTGAGCGCCACTGTCCCACAGATACTGATCCTGGGATGAGGAGGAATTCACACATGCTGGTTGCCTTCCTGAACCTTATAGTGCACCATTACAACGAAGTAAATTAGTAGCACATTATTACAAGCAATCCCAAACGCATGATGCTTACACCGCACCATTCTCCCTCAGATATGGCAACACTATGTTTATACCTGCACACAAATGCATGCACATGCAGTTCTGGAATAAGATTAGATTTAGCTGGTTTTCCTCTCCCTCTCATGTCGCATTATATTGTTGGGCAGTGCGGTTCCTCACTATCCATTGGATACCTGGCAGTGCCCAGCAACTCTGCATCTGTTTCCATGGAAACCAGCCTGAGCCCTCAGAAGTGAGCTGCTGCATGCTAGGCCTTGTAACCAGAAGGCCAGCATCTTCACCTCTACAAACAGTAATCAGGCCAAGGGTGACCAGACAGCAAGTGTGAAAATCGGGACGGGATGGGGGGTAATAGGAGCCTATATAAGAAAAAGACCCCAAAATTGGGACTGTTCCTATAAAATCGGGACATCTGGTCACCCTACCCAGGCCTGACCTTTTTAACAAGTCAAAATCAAGTTTAAAAAGAGCCAGAAGAAGAAACGAGATGGTGGAGGATGGAGAGGAGGAATCAGGCTCAGTTTCTGCTGAGCGAAAAGACCAGCCCCAGGTATCCGAACGGAAGTCCTGCCAATTTGTAAACCCAGATGAATTCAGGAGCAATTGCCTGCAGCTTTCTCTCTCCTGTTCTACCAGCCTCCAGATCAGTTAAGAGGTCTCCCTCCATCCCCCCAAAAATGCGATCTTGCAAGTGACTGGTGTTTTGCTGTCAGGGAGGGGAAATAAAGGCCTAGTATTAAAACAGACAGTTGTCCTGTCTTTGGAATCAACCACGTTGACTGTGGCTAATTAGTGGACATGGAACCCTGCGAGGTGACTGTGCAGAGATTAGCACCTGCAGTAATTACACCATCCAGCAGTAGGTTTAAGACACTGGCAGTTTTGACCATCTGTGCATAAATCCTCTCTGAGCAATTACTCAGCTGAGAACAGACTCTGGCCCAGGATTGCTATTTTGTAGTTCAATTTTTTTTATTTAAAATATTGCATTGTGCAAGTAAATTTCTTGAGCCAAATCTTTCAGATCCTTATTCAGCTTGCACACAGGCAAAACTCTCCCTGCCCGCAGAAGGCATCTTGCCCAAGGAAGCAGGGAGTAGACACTGAAGAAGGATCTCAGGATTTGGCCCTAAATTTGCTACCTGCCCTTGGCGTTTTAGAGCAACTCCATGTTCACTCACTGGGCTCCTGGCATGTCTGAGTTGAGAGCTGATGGCAGATATGATGGTTGCACAGCTGATGTGTTGGAGTGAGACCTGGGGACCTAGGAGCCATGGCTGTGGCACTGTACTCTGGATCCCAAGCACCAGAGAAGGGACCGAGGTGACTGGTTCCCAGAAGCAGGGTACTCATGGCCTGATCAGAGACTAAATTCATGCAAGTACAACTCCATTGAAACCAATGGAGCTGCACCCACTTGCAGGAGTGGGAAGTTTAGCCCCAGATCTTTGGGTCATTTTATCTGACCTCAGGCAGTAGCTGACATTGGATGTTCTAAAGAATGGTGACCCTTCCCTTCCCTGCCACTCCTGTATAAAAGGGCAATGTGATACCATGGCCTGTGAGAAACTCTGTCCTTCCCACTCCACAGTAATTTCTGACTTAGCTAGATGGGCTGCCAGTAAACCTTGCTCTTTGCTACCAGTAAGAGCTCTGAGCACTTCACAAAGGAGTAGAATAATTCCTGGTTTTCAAATGGGGAAACTGAGGTCCAAAGAGGTCCAAAGTCACACAGTCAGTGGTACAAGCGGTGTTAGACTCGGGGTCTCCTGTCTTGTAGTCTTGGGCTAT
The DNA here is from genome assembly GCF_007399415.2 of Gopherus evgoodei. NCBI lineage: Eukaryota > Metazoa > Chordata > Testudines > Testudinidae > Gopherus > Gopherus evgoodei. The sequence continues at coordinate 3,067,365 of NC_044333.1, read as the reverse complement.
TGCCTCAACCCCAGTCTCCCCCCCTTGCCTAATCCTTTCATGGAAACTCTCTGTCTCAGTTATTTCCCCAAGGCAATGAATACAACAAGCTCAATTAAAAGCTTTTTCCTCTGACTGGCAGCAGGGAAGAGGCCAAGATGGAAGGCAGGAGCCATGGTGGTCCTTATCCATGCAGCAAAGCTGGTACCTGGCCTGAGAGGAGGATCTAGTTCACTAAGACATGGTCCTTACCCAGCCCTTCAAAGTACAGAGACAGAAAGGTGATGGCTGTGGAAGGTGATTTGAGATGGGGGACAGAACGCCAAGCTGAGTGGGCCACATAAACATTATTACTATTATTTACTTGTATCGTCTCAGTGCCTAGAAGTCCTAGTCCCAGTCCAGGACCCCACTGTGCTAAGCTTTGTACAGACACGAACACAAAGTGGGTTCTTGCCCCAATGAGCTTCCCATGTAAATAAAGAGGCAAAAGATCCCAAAGGCTGATTTTAGAAAAGATAAGTGGTTAGTCTAATTTTTTCAGCCCAGTTCCACCTCCCCCTGCAAGTGCTGACCTCCCCATCCTCATCATGCAGCCGCAGGATTCCCTACAGCAGAATGATAGCAATGAGATCATTGATCGCCCAGTGTGTGCTGACTCAACTCCTCAAGCTGGAGCTATATCCTCCTCCCTCTTGGTTTCAGTTCCCCTTCAGGAGGTCTCTGTTCCCACGAATGACCCACTTGTCTTGTGCTAGAGATAAGCTCTGGAAACGCTCTGACAACTAATGTGCAGCAATAACCTCTTTTTAAAGCAGTTCAGAGAGTGTAGAGGTGCTCTCCTTGCAGTAAGCCACAAAAACCAGGGCAAAGCTTTACTGAAGGGTCTGGCCCCCAGCAGCTGAAATGGCCCCAGGGCTGATGGTGACTGGCATCCTGCGGCTTCGCAAATCAGCCACATGATGGGGTTGGTACTTAGAGGATCAATGTTCACTCTCACTGCCCTGACCTCTCATTGGCCAATACTGTGCTGTATGCATGTGAGCTGGGGAGGCTGCTACTGAGGTCAACTCCGAGAAAGTGGTGACTTTCCACTCCTGGATTATGGAAGCATTCTCTCCTGGAAGATGAAGACACACATGGAAAAGAAGCAGGCTCAGGTTCCCAGAAAAGGGCAGATGGCAGGAACAAGAAAAGAGAAACCCCAGAGACGGGGAAATGAAGCCTCCCCTGCACATTTAAATGGGCACAGCTTGAGATCCTCCATGCAGCAGGACTCCACAGGGGCAGGCACAAGTCAGTGCTAAGCAGATACCCTCTGAAGATAAAGGGTCTGAGTCTCAGGTAGCAACCATGTTAGTCTGTATCCGTAAAAAGAACAGGAGTACTTTTGGTACCTTAGAGACTAACAAATTTATTTGAGCATAAGCTTTCGTGGGCTACAGCCCACTTCCTCGGATGCATAGAATGAAACATGTAAGAAGAGTATCTATATATACATACAGATAAGATGCCATACCAGCTCTAAGAGGCTAATTAATTAAGATGACCTGTTATCAGCAGGAAAAAAACCATTTGTGGTGATAATCAAGATGGTCAATTACAGACAATTAACAAGAGGTGTGAGGATAGTTATCATAAAGAAACAGATTCAAGTAGTGCAATGACTCAGCCATTCCCAGTCTATATTCAAGCCAGAGTTAATGGTATCTAATTTGGTCTGATTCTCAGTTACTCTAAGACCCCTTTATATCATTGTGCACCCACTTTAAGGCCCTTTGCACAGCCAGAGCAGGGGAGAGAGTCCTTAGCATAAATGAGACTCAGGCTTGGCTATGGTGACAGGTTTTTTTATTTCATGGTGTCACACAGTGACAGGTCCAATGCTCTGGAACTGCTTGGTATGAAGCCAGCCAGGATTCTGGTGTAGCGTAACTCCCATCAAGGCATGCTGTCCAGGGCAAAAAGCCTCCTTGGCTGTGGCCTTCCTGGGTCTGACCTCAGAGCGTTCAGCACCCCTGTTCTCACTGTGCACATCCCGCAGCGGGCTCTGAACCCCAGCTTCGCAATCAGCCGTGAACATAGCATAGAACAGTTTGCTAGCACAAAAATCAGGAACTTTCAGCAAAGTCCACTTGGGGGGACCCTAGTGCCCCTGAACAGCCCCCATCTAAGTCCCAAACAGGAGACTGGATCCAGCTGCCTGGCCTCCAACACGCCCATTGCCCTTCCTCTGGTCTTTGGCTTCCCTGGCAGTGTCATCTCCCTCCTGGTTCTCACATGCCCATATTCCCACCACTTAGCCTTTGGTGCAGCACACAGGGAAACTGAGGCACACACAGCACTCATCCAAAACAGTAAAACTCACATACAACATAACAAGGGGGAAAACCCCACTTTGTCACACATGTTTATTGGGGAAGGTGGAAGTTACAGACCCGAGCCAGGCAGTAGTGCACACTGATAGGCATTGTGCTAAAGCACTCCAGTCCTCAACTGCAGCCAGTCTGATGGAAATTAGAATCCAACCCTTGTGTCTTCACTAAACTAAGGACTCTTCCATTGTGTAACGCTGCACCCAGGGGCGGGAAAGGTGCCCATGAGCTGCACGGATCACACCTGGGACCTTTGAATCTTAAAACATGAACTACTACTGCCTGATCTAAGAGACTCGGCTCTACTTGCTACGGTTGTAGTAAGCTCATCAACCTCTATATGTGGCCCAGCTACCACTGAAATGACAGAGCACCATGCTGGGTGGGTGTGGGTTATAACTGCACCTCACAGTGATGAGAGCTGGTAGAAACAACGTACCACATCTGTGCTGCTTCCTGTGACAAGGATGGGCGCTCCATGGGGAACTGAGCATTATGGAACGTGTGCTGCAGCACAGAACACAGTCTAACAGAAACAAGTTAGTTAGCCCACCTGTTTACTCTACTCATCTTGTACACACTTCCCTGCCTGACTTATGAACACACCTTACCAAATGGTATCAGGAAAGCCCGTGTCACCTGCCTTGGCACTATCCCAGAGCAGGTCTCATTTGTTATCAGAATTGAGGCAGGACTGTAGCAGCAATACCAGAGGGAACCAGAGCTCACATAGCACACACTGCGGGGAATGTACATTTGTAGCTGTGGCGAATGTATTTTGTATTAATAGCATGTGTGCCTCAGTTTACCTGCTTAAGATTATTTCATCTAACGACATGGAATCAAATCAAAGGATGCTGTTAGGGAGAACCAAGCAGGAACTGAAACAATGACAGAGAGAACTAGAAGGAAAATACCAACGGGACTTAAAGGAACAATGAAGGCACTGTTAATTAGGAAATGCCCATCTTCCTGGCTGCAGTCAGGCTTGCAGTTTTATTCTTCATTGGTCCGAGCCCAGGATCCAAAACCCTTGGCTAGAGAGGAAGGACAGGGTGCGTGGGCAGCAGCTGCTCAGGCGAGACACAGCAAGAGGCAGAGAACTCTGCGAAAACTGCCTGTCTCTCCTAGCCCAGGACTAGGAGTATCTGGGTTAAGCAGAGCTTGTCAAAACCTGCAAAGGATAAAGTTTGGGTGAGTCCAGATGCATACAGACTTTTGTTGTGTTAACTCACTTCTCTGAATGGTACATACCTATGGGTGAATAAATAATACTTGGCTTTCAAGGAGCTGTTCTGAATTACTTTAATCAGCCACTGACCACAGACTCCCAGAGACAACTTCCTTCCTTTACCTCAGGTAGTACACAGGGGCCCTGAAGTCCAGGGACTCTGGTGGGATCTGGGACTCACCCAGAGAGAGAAGGCGGCAGGGCTGGCCTAAGGGAAAATGGTGCCCTGGGTGAAGAGGGGGAGGGAAGGGATGGGGCAGCTCCCCGTACAGTGACCCCTCCCCCCACAACTGGGGAGCAATGGGGGCAGGAAGCGGGGGTGAGGGGCAGAGCTTCCTGCAGCTGGAGGGGGAGTTCCCAGAGGTGGGTCTGACCCAGCTGTGGGCCCGTGCACGGGATGAAGAAGTGCTGTCCCTCCCCATCCTGGCCGGGACTAGCAGCAGGAGCCTAGCACACAGTAGGAGCTTCTCCCTGACTCCAGACCCAGAGCTTGGGGATTAAAGAGGTCTTGGGCTGGCTTGGGGGTGGGGGTTGAGTGACCATGGGGCCCCCCTGACCAGTTGCTCATGTCACCCACATGTAAGGCTGGCCCTGGGCAAAGGTAGTGAAGCCTGTCATCTGTGGGGTGCACTTGGAGAGACTGTAAAAGGGTCTAGAGCACAGCTTGCCCTGTAATCATGACAGTGGGGAAAGCAGGTGCTTGTGAAATTTATATTGATGTAAAACCAGCATAAGAGGGTAAAAAGATCCCATCTTGAGTAAGGGCATGTGTAACTCACTGGCCAATGCAGTATGTGTCCTCTCCTGTACACAAGACCACCACCCATCTAGGCTAGTTGCAGGGCAGCATTTTACTGTCTCCTGCTTGCTGCGCTGTTTGGCCAAACAGAACCACTGGGCAAATGGCCAGGACAACCCAGGCTGCTCTGTGCTAGGCCTCATAAAATATAGAATCATAGAAGATTAGGGTTGGGAGAGACCTCAGGAGGTCCAACCTCCTGCTCAAAGCAGGACCAATCCCCAACTAACTCATCCCAGCCAGGGCTTTGTCAAGCCTGACCTTAAAAACCTCTGAGGATGGAAATTCTACTACCTTCCTAGGTAACCCATTCCAGTGCTTCACCACCCTCCTAGCGAAATAGTGTTTCCTAATATCCAACCTGGACGGTCCTGATTTTGTTTTTCCCTAAATTGAATTCATCTCTCACTACTTCTTTGACTTTTATTCTCCTCCCCAACCCCAGCCTAAACTTTAAACACAAATATTGTAACAGACGGGCCAGTTTGAGTGTGCACATCACTGTCTTCTAAGGATAGACTTAGCACAGCTCAGGTGTGGCTTACAGCCCTGATAGCACTAATAGACGTTCTCCTTTGGTTCAACCAATCAAGGGTGGCTTCAGGCACCAGCACGCCAAGCACGTACCTGGGGTGGCAAGCCATGGGGGGTGCTCTGCCGGTCGCCGCGAGGGCGGCAGCCAGGCTGCCTTCAGTGGCATGCCTGTGGAGGGTCCGCTGGTCCCACAGCTTTGGCAGACCACCCGCAGGCGTGCCGTCTAATCTGTGGGACCAGGGACCTCCTGCAGGCAAGCTGCCGAAGGCAGCCTGCCTGCTGTGCTTGGGGTGGCAAAATACCTAGAGCTGCCCCTGGAACCAATCACTGCTTGTGCTCCTTGGAGGAAGGAAAAGGAGTTCTAGCCCCATCCTTGCCAAAAGCCAAACCGCCATTGCATGTAGCGTGAAGTCCTCGACATCTTGTGATAATAAATTCTATGGAGATAACTTCTTAGCATCTGTTTGCCAGTGATTAGTTTCCTGTTCTGTGCCTGTATGAACTTTTCTATAGTCCTTTAATTTTTAATTAATCACTTACTTTGGACAACTCTCCTCTTTGGATCTGGGTTCCTGTATCCATGGCAACATCTCTTCCCTGAGGCACGTTTTGTTAGAGCAAGTGATAAACCTCAGGTTTCACCTGTTCGTTTGGGTCTGGAAATCTTCCTATAATTCTGAAGCTGACAGGAAGCAGAAAAAAAATCCACCAATAATCTGACTAGATCAACAAGGAGTCCGGTGGCACTTTAAAGATTAACAGATTTATTTGGCCATAAGCTTTCGTGGGTAAAAAACCCATTTCTTCAGATGCATGGAGTGAAAGTTACAGCTGCAGGCATTGTATAATGACACATGAGGAGAAGGGAGTTACCTCACAAGTGGAGAACCAGTGTTGACAGGGCCAATTCGATCAGGGTGGATGTGTTCCACTCTCAATAACAGACGAGGAGGTGTCAATTCCAGGAGAGGCAAAGCTGCTTGTGTAACGAGCCAGCCACTCCCAGCCCCTATTCAAGCCCAAATTAATGGTGTTAAATTTGCAGATGAATTTTCCTTCTGCTGTTTCTCTTTGAAGTCTGTTTCTGAAGGGTTTTTGTTCAAGAATACTGACTTTAAAATCTGTTATAGACTGTCCAGGGAGATTGAAGTGTTCTCCCACTGGCTTTTGTATGTTACCATTCCTGATGTCCGATTTGTGTCCAGTTATTCTCTTACGTAGGGACTGTCCGGTTTGGCCAATGTACATGGCAGAGGGGCATTGCTGGCACATGATGGCATATATCACATTAGTAGACGTGCAGGTGACTGAGCCCTTGATGGTGTGGCTGATGTGGTGAGTCCTTTCATGGTGTCGCTGACTTGATGTTACTAGATCCGGGTGGGGGGGAGAAGATCTCATGCATAATTTGCTGCTGACCCCAACTTCTGTATATAATCTTTGTATTGTTTTCCGTGCATGAAAATGTCTTACAAAGAAGATCTCAAAGTAAGATTTAGGCCCAGATCCTCAAAAGTATTTAGGCAACTAACTCCTATTGACTCTGGTCTTTATAGGTCTGCTCCTTCCTCTCATTCATATCGATTTAGCTGCACTGATTTCATACAGTCTATTTCTCATTAACACTGGTGGGAGAGGAGAATCAGACCCTAAGATTTTATTGGGATTTAATGCTAATTGAAGAAAAGCAAAAGTTGCTAAATGCAAAGACACCCATGGGAAATTTTGGAAGGGAGAGCAAGGAGAGGACATTTTCAAGATAGCAGAGAGTCGTATATTTCTGAGAGCTGCTTGAATAAAGACTCCACTGTACTCCTAGAGACTGCTTGCTTACATCATCCGAACTACAACTCCATAGGCCCTGCAAGCTGCTCTATGCAGCCACACCTGTGAGCCTGCGAGGAGACTTCAACAGGGCTCTTTTGGGGTGCAGGGGTCTAGCTGCGGGAAGTAGCTCCCTGCTTCTGCAAACAGTTACACGCAGTTACAAACAGTTACACGAGCAAACAGTTACTCAGGTGAGTAGCCCCCATTGACTTCAATGAAAGTATTCACATGCTTACAGTCAAACACATGCCCTAGTGTTTGCAGGATCAGGGGCTTATTTTGGAGAGGGAAATAATGAGGCACTACAGAAGATCAGGCATTTATAGGGACAATAATCATATTGGCCTCTATATTAGATAAGACCAGTGGCCTGCTGGGTGACCTTGGGCAAGTCATTTCGCCACTCTGTGCCTCAGTTTCCCCATCTGTCAAATGAGGATAATGATGTTTCTCTCCTTCCTTGCTTTGAGATCCATGGCTGAAAAGTTCTGTAGAAGAGCTGGTGGTATTATTATTTAGAGCTCAGTTAATGTTGCTCATGATCAGCGGGCAGATATTTCTCTAGCAGGCCGTGACAGTAACCCGGCCACTGGGAAGTTGATCATGCTTCCACCTCCCAGCCCTTCTGGTCCCACTGGGTTGGAGAACAAGAGACCAGAGAGTCCGGGCCTCACAACAGCGGACAGTGATATTTGCCAAGGCATGCTCAGTCTGATTTCTTACAGCAAGATCCTTGTGTGAGGGTGGGCCAGGAATGAAGATACATCTCTCGCTCTGGCCTGGCCTAGCCTGCTCGGCATGGATCACACGGTCTCAGTGCTATTGAGCACCACTGTCTCTGATCCTGTCATTTGTTACACAGCACAGCAGCTAGGCCAGTTTGAGTCTCTCTTTTAATTGTCAATGGCCAGTGCCTGTTAATGTTCTGGACTGAGAGCCTCAGAGCCCTGCATCCCCTCCCCAGTGACCAGGCCCATCAGGAAAGAGGCAGCAGCAATCCCCCACTGATCCCACCAGGAGCTGGACCCGCGTTCTAGAAGGGCTGCTTTGTAAGGAAGGCCTGTTGCAAATACAGGGTAGCACAGCCACATACACTGGGGAAGGACAAGCTGCAGAGCTGAGGGGGGCAGCATTCCAGATCACACCAGCCTCCGAGGGTGAGAGGGGACTTCAATCTCCCCGGCCTTTCCAGGCCTTGGTTTCTCTGCTGAGACTGACAATACAGAGGCCAACGAGTATCAGTTTGGGGTGGTGGAGCTGGCTGGAGACCCACAGTGACCACCCATCAGCCTCCAGATAACTATGTCTCCTCACTACCCAGCTGGATCAAGACAGAGCAGCACTGAATTCTCTTACCCCGGTCCTGTCTAGGGGCTTGGGTGCCACAACCCAGAGGAGTCTTGAAAGTCTTTGAGCTCAGCCCAGTTTGCTCTGGGCTCGGGGTCCAACTGGTCCGTCTCAACCCAGAGCACAGCAAGCGCTGCCGGCCAGTTCGCTCTGGAGCACACAGCCCACTTTAACAGGGAGGGTACCATGCTAGGGCTGGTGAGCTCTCAGCAGCCTGCAATATAGATCAGGGACATCAATCCCAGAGAGACAACTGGACCTTTTCAACTAGATTGGTTGGCTCCTGCTACGCAGAAACCCCCGGATGTTAGCGAAATCCTGGAAACTCTGCTCCTGCCTTCAGCTTCTCACCCCTTTATGCTCCACACACCCCCAGCCCTCATCGCTACCCATTTCTCTCCTGCATTCCCTTCCTTTTTCTGGCTGGAGCTTAGCTTCTCAGGGACTGCGCGCCCCCTTGTGGCTGCCAGGGCCCTGTGCAAGCTCCGGAGGGTTTATATAAAGGCGGAGCAGAGAGAGGCTGGAGATATTGGTGGCGAGATCACTGGAGCTGAAGAGGAGGCAAAGAGCAGCACTGAGGGTTGCCCTGGCAGCTGACCATGGCGGTGAAGCAGCAGACCCCTTACCTGCACCTGGCTGAGCTCACAGCATCCCAGTTCCTGGACATCTGGAAACATTACGATTCTGATGGTCAGTAAGAACCTCACCCCCAAAACTTCTTTTAAATCTCAGATACTTTTAAGAGGATTTTTTAAACTCTTAAATATTTGATAAAAATCCATCCCTGTGTGCTATTGCTAGAGTCAGAGCTGTGTGCATTTGGGCTATGGAAATGTATATTGTTCTGTTGGGACAGCTGTAAAAAAAAACTTTTCCTAACTGCGCATTTTAAGGGGCTTTTTATTGTTATTAATTGGAGGAAACTTTTTCAATGGACACAGCTCCAGCTAGGAGACCCAGGCGCTAGGTATTGCACCTAGTCATCTCTCGGCCCCTCTGCTCTGTTTGGCGTGACATTGCCGCCAGCATCCTAAGCTGCACAGGATGAACTCCTATCACTGTAACATGCTGGGTCTGGCTTTGCTTGTGCCAAGGCTGTGCCCTTGTGGGAACCACACAGCTGCCTTTTAAAATACGGAGCTGGCTAGTATTTTGCTTTGTTGCCCCAATAGTTCTTGCTTGCTGGACTCCCCCAGTCTTAACTCCAATCCCTTGTGGTGCTGTTCTGTATTCCAGGTCAGGCAGCCCAGTAATCCTCTTTCCGCTGGTTCTGTTTGGTGTTCAGCAGGGTCCAGAACTGATGGGGAATAAAAATGACACTTGGACTAAAATTAAACCCTGGGGTAACCCAGCATAATGTAGCTGAAGTCAGTGGTGTTGTACCTGTTTGCACCTGGGCTGAATTTGACCCCAGTCTTAAATCTCTATGTGAAGAGTCCAGATCTTTGGTCAGTTCTGTAGCTTTTGTCCTCTGTGCAATAGGAGGGGGAATGGAATGTGGATGGTTACGCTGGTAGCAAGCTATGCTGAGCGGATGGCCGAGCAGGTAGGGGTATGCTAGGATGGGATGAGCTGTCTGCAGGCATGACAGCCAGCACCATCTCCTAGGTAAAGGTTTAGGGGTGTCTGTTGTGCCCTTTCAGTCAGCTGTTGGCTTCAAAACCAGATGGCAAGTGAAGTTTTTGCAGTTTTGACCCATCTGAGCCCAGAGATACCAATGCAACCTGAAAATGAAAATTGGCTTTAAAGTTTCCTAATTTGAGCACGGCTTTGGTGGAGCAGAAAGAAACCCCCTGTGCATGTCCGATCCCCTTACTTCCTCTCTGTGTCCCTCTCGAAGCAGGGAGTGAGCTTGGCTGTGCAGAAGGGTCTCTATACAGCTGGTATTTCAAAGTGCCCAGCTTCTCTGTCACGAACAACTGCTATCTTGGGGTAGTTAGTCAGGTAAGCCAGCGCTGAATCATAGCCACTTGCAGACCCTTGTAATCCGTCCATTTACCTGGTCCTGAAACCTTGACATACCACCCATCCTGCACAAAAGGAATGTCCTTCGTGGGAATTCCATTATATAATTTATTTAATGGAATTCCCCATACAGAGCAGGAGGAATCTTAAGTTTCCAGGACTCCAGGATCTTCATTCACAGGGGAGCGGGAGCGCTGATGTACAGGCTGCCTGAGTGTTTACAATAAATAAATAACTTCTTATCAGTTTCAAGCCTCTCCGCCTCATAGGCTAAAGGTGTTGAAGGACTTTCCTGGGACATGGATCTGTAGCTTCCATCAGAAGGAAACAGCAGCTATGAAATGGGAGAAAGACTCGGATTCCCCCAGGAATAAGCTGGAACACTAGCAAAAGGCAGGGAGTTCCATGCACAGCATCAGTGTGGTGGGTGTGCAGGTCACCAAGATACAATGACCTGGTGCTCAGCTACTTAAGCTCTCCTCAGAAATCTCCTTGTAGAGCTTTCATCTCTAGAAGTATTTGCTAATTGGAACAGACTGGTGGGGAGCCTTGTATTTGTGGAGGGGTTAAAACATCAGTCCTGATACATCTGGAACATCTAATAACACACACAGTCTGGGTAAACGGGGTGTTGATGTGTAAACTGCAATTTATGAGTGAATCAGTACAGATGGATAGGGCAGGAGAGCAGAGGACTTCCCCGGAGACCGGGGGGCACTTACTTGGCATGGCTGCCAATTATTATTGTCATGCTAGCTTAGCATTAGCCATATCCTTGCCATTACATCACACTTTGACAGCAATTAGAGCAGAAGACGAGAAGCAGACGTTTGCCTGAAGCAAAGCCCCAAATTGAAACACCCCTGAATCTGGAGGGACTCCAGATGATCCCAGTTTAGCCCATCTGTAGCAGAAACTCCGCAGCTTGGTAAAGGGGTGAGAAGGTGAAGTTGAGGCCAGGGGGGAAGAGGCACTAGGGAATGGTCGTGGAGGGGTCTTTACTTGTGAGTCCAGGGAGCCTCCAGGCACTTGGGGTCATAAACAAGGGAAGGGAAAAGACAAGAAGGTTTAAAATCCTGTAGCAAGAACTAGAGTGAACAGCAAGCCTCAGGAACAAGGGAGAGGAGTCAGTGGCAGCAGTGAAATAGGAATTAAGTAAGATCCAAAGATAGAACAAAGATTCCATGGGAGTGTCCCATCCACCTTTATCTCCATCTCTTTCCATCTGTGGCTCAAGGTTTGTTCAGCCAAATCATCATTTTTTTTTCAGCCTTGTCCTTGGGGCCCTTCTCTTCCCCCTCCCTTCTCCACCCCTCATCTCACCAACACCTGTGAAGGAAACCTCTCCTGATTATCATCTCTCCCTTCAGGGCATTGTAGAGACCAATTAAACAAAGCCACCTGCTTAAGAAACACTCTCACTCCACAACCCAACAAGCCTCGGTAAACAAACAGCAAAAGTGATCTTGGGAAGCATTTACAGAAGGTAGTGGCTTGGGTTCATTTGCTTTCAAAATCTGCCCACATTAGTTTCTATCTCAGTTTGAAAGCACTTGTGATTATTTTAAATCAGACAGTCAGGAAAAATATGCTAGATGTTGAGTGCAAAGCAATTCAAAGAATCATTGCTGGTTGAACTAAAATAACCGCAGAGCTCTTTGCACTGGCAGAGTCACTGCAGCTAGGGGAGAGCTACCTGGGTTCTCGTTAACATCTAACAGTACCAACTCGATTCTGTTCCAAAACCGTGAGCTGAGTTCTGGCTGCAGAAACTTTATTATCAGCAGTGACGGAAGAGGCAGAGAGAACCCAGCTGGAGGTTTCCATGCTGCCGGGTATGAGAAAAATCATGGCAAATTCTGCTCCTAGTTACATTGATATAAATTTGGAGTAATGTCACTGAAATTAGTGGTTTGATTTGGATTTACACCACTGCCACCAGGAACAGGGTTTGCCGTCCTCTGCCTTCTTTTGATTTATAAACTGAACAGATGTGCTCAGCATTCGCTGAGAGATTCAATGTGGAATGTCACAAAGTCATTTCTGGTCAATCACTTTTCCAGCCAGCGCCCTGAAAGATGCAAAAGGCTGGGCTTTAACAACTCCAGTTCCCACTGCAGCAGCATCCCCTCGCCCACTTTCCTCCTCAACATCGGAAGCAAGGAGTACAGCTGGGACTGAAACTGTCTTAATTTACATTCATAAGAATTTTTCGCACTCGGTCTCAGAGAACCGAAGACCAGAAGGGACTGTTGTGCTAGTCCAGCCTGCCCTCCTGCAGCACACAGGCCAGAGATTTCACCCAGTGGTCCTGTATGGCAGAGTCTGGGGGTTCGACTGAGGGATTTGGGAAATGTGATGTCTCTGCCATCTGCCACACAGGAAGCCCCAAGGGAAGCATATTCAGTGCACCATTGGAGTGCAGAGCTGCTATATTTCGGTCATTTCTCTCCTTGACAGTGGCTGCACATACAAATGAAAATATTAACCCATCTGTTGGGCCCTTGGAGGGGGCCATACTTGCAAATGAGAATGGCAGAGGTTACCCGACAGGTCAGCACACAGCACGGGTGTCTGGCGGGTCGATGTGCCTTGTTTACTTTTGCACCCAGTTAAAATGATTTCTCAGCCCCAGCGGAGTTGAAGGTTTTCAGGCTAGAGGCAGCCAAAGGATTGAGTCTAATGGCCAGGGAAATGCAATTAAAACATGAGGTGCATTAGCGCCAAGCAGAATCCAGCTCACTGATCTTCTCTGAGTTTTCTTTCTCTTTGTCATTTCATCCTTTCCCCCTCATTCACTCCTTACCTCTTACAGATGTGTCAATTTCTAGTTGGCTTTTCTCTCTCCCATGCTTTGTTCCTCTGCCTGTGTCTCTTGCCTCTTTTACTCAGTCCCCATCTCTCTCTCTTTCTGATTTCCCAGGTCTCAACATCAGCTACAAACTCCTCTGCTCCTAGGGCTCCATTTCTCCTTTGGAAGATACAAATGTTAGCCCAAGAAAACTTATGCTCAAATACATGTGTTTGTCTCTAAGGTGCCACAAGGACTCCTGGTTGTTTTTGCTGATACAGACTAACACGGCTACCACTGAAACCTGACTTCAGTTAGTTACTCATGCATGGACTGAGTCAAATCCCAGTGAAGCCAACAGGATTCTTTCCAATGGATCCAGTGGGCTTTAGAACTGGCCCACACTGCCATGGGGCCGAACAGGGCCACCCGGGGGGTGGGGGGGAGGCAAGTGGGGCAATTTGCCCCAGGCCCTGGGCCCCACAGGGGCCCCCATGAGAATATAGTATTCTAGAGTATTGCAACTTTTTTTCATAGAAGGGGCCCCCGAAATTGCTTTGCCCCAGGCCCCCTGAATCCTCTGGGCAGCCCTGGGGCCGAATGAGGCTCCAATTCACCTTTCCCAGTGTTGGAAGATTGCTGCAGAAGAGCTATCTGTACATAGCTAGTTAATATGGTAATATGCCAGTATCCAGCATTGCTCACAGGTTTTCTTGGACCAATAAATGTTGAGCATTGCAAATGGTCCCTGCTTGGAGCTCTTGTCTTGCGCAGGATGCAGTGGGATGCTACACGGTGTTGTATTGTTCAGGCACTAGGTGGCGCCCTGTGTAACATACCTTGCTAGGCTCACAACTGGGATTCCTGGCAGGGCTTTAAAGGATCTTATGGGAGACGCATCTCCAGTGTCGCTCTCTGAGAAGGAGCCTTGGTAGCCTGCCCAACTCTGGTACAAGAGCCCAGTCTGTTAGGAGGAACCCTGCAGCCTCCCGGGTACAAAGCTAGTGCCTCAGGTCCTCACCCATCTGAAATACTGGCCTAGTCAGGCAGCACACTGGCATGGAAAGGCCAGGACACCTCTGGGCAACTGGCAGATTCCTTGCTCCTGGGAGACCATCTCATTTCCTCTTACCTTGAAAAGCAGCTTGTGTGTGTTTTTACCTAAATTAAGTTCCCTCAAACTGGAAACCCCCAGCCTTGCCAGGGGCTGCCTGGACGTGTTAGTGTCAAGAGAGGGCAGAGGGAGGGGTTTGGGCCCCATTGCAGGGCAGGAGTCTCCCCCAGTACTCAAAGTGGTTGGAGGCACAATGCCAGGCAGTTCACCATGGAGGTGTGGCCAGTCGCCCTGCTGCTTGTCCCATATGCTGCGGGGTGCACCAAATGGGGCAGAAGGGCGCAGTGCTCCATTACAAAGGGCTACCACCCATGCCCAGTGTGCCTGCCCTAGAATCCTACTCTGGATGCAGACTCCAAGGGCAAAGGACACACCATGTAGCATCCCTGCTTCCTCTCAGTGACAGCCAGCCACAGCACTGACAGTACTGGCCAAAATGTGGTCACTTCCTGGTGAGCAAAGGGTTAAGTTGAGCTCAGCGTGGGCAGGTGCTCAAGGAAGAGTCTGAGCAATGCCAGGGTATGGTCATGCTCACGGCTCACTGGGCTGGGTTGAACCCCGCACTGAGGAATTTTAGTTTAGAAGAATTAAGCCTTGAGATAAGACCTTGCTAATGGTGACTGTTTTATTCCCTGCTGGCTTTCTCCACCAGTTATAGCCTCCCCACCCTCTGCTTTCTTTCCCAGTTCGGAGGGTTACTAAGAGTCAGTGGTGCCTGGGTCCCTTCATGGACTTAAAGGCCAGAATGGACCCTAACTCGCAGCGTAACCTTGCCCAGCGAGTCCTGCATCACGCCCAATAACTTGGAAGCTCCAGTATCCTGACTGATGAGGCACTGTCCCATTTGGTTTTACTGCCCCCCTCTCTGTAAGATAGTCAGGAAGCGATTATTTGTTGACAGACAAAAATTCTGTTTAAAATGCAGATGCCTCAAAGCATCTAGCAGTCTAAGCTGGACCTGCCGTCTCCATGTTGGAAGACTGGGGCTAACGCTACATGAATTCTTCGCTGAGCTGGTGGGAGCTATTTTTCCTTCTGGATGTGAAGCCCTGTGGTGTGTAAAGGAAAACAGATGTGTCCATTGGCAAGTTGCTGGACACAGCAGTCCTGTGGTGAGTGTTTGGTTAAACCCGGTCTGCCGGACTGATTCAAAGTCCACAGGAGCTTGCAAGAAAAGGGAGAGAGAGATAAGGGCCCCAGCCCCTCTGCCCCTGCCTGCCTTTTCCCTCCAGCGAAGGAAGGAATAGCATCCTGGTGGGCCTGACCTGGATTTTCACGGGGTGTCCATTGGGTGCAGAGCTCTTGTGAAAATCTGGTCCTTGTTTCCCTGGGGCTGAGGAGCCAGGGAACAGAGAAAACTGAGCCAGCCATGGTTTGCTCAGAGAGGTTGGGGACACTCCTCTGCCTGCCAGTATATCCAGGACATTAGCCAGGACAGTAGGTCCCCAGGACATGAAAAGCCGGACACTGTCCACCCAACTCAGTGCTATTGACGGGCACAAAACACGATTAGGCAGTGCATGAGGTACGGCCACCCAACCACAGCTCCCCTCCAGCTGAGAGGCAGGACAGCGGCAGCACAGATACGAGTCTGTCATGCTGGCCGAAAGTGGGTCAGAGGAGCAGCACAAGCTGCCGCCAGAAACATGGCTGTGGAGACGGACCGCATAAGGTGGCCAGTGAAGTCAGAGGTGCTGCACCTGGCCCACTGAGCTGAGGATAAATTGATCCAGCCATTAATTCATGTCTACACTAGAGCCTTTGCATTTCCCACCCCTGCTAACACTACAAACAGTGCGTCTGTTGAAACAGACGGCAGCTAGTGTAGATGGCCTCTGGCATTTTACCCACTATGTCATCTCTACTTGCTCTGGGCAGGATTAGCCAGCATGGTGGTATGAAGGTTCCCATTGTCGCTAGCATGCTGGGCTTCCCCAGTGACTGCAGTGGTGGGCGACTGGAAGGGTAAACGTCCCTAGTGCAGACAGCTGCAGCGAGACCCACAGAAAAGCAGCAGCTAAATCCTTTATCTTTGCAAAGAGGCTGTTTAACAAGGACTGTTCAGCCCGTTACTATCACATCAAAGAGCCCAGCCAGAGCTGGAAAGAGCCACGCTCGCTTCTTGCCAACAAAGGGAAAAATTGTATAAAAATCATCATTTTAAAAAGATGTGAGCCAGGCTTGGCTGGGACTCCCTGCGGCTCAGACACAAAAGGGGAAGCCATTGACGTAACCATTGTCCTTTGCACCCCTCGACTCCCAAGCAGCCATCGCTCAAAAACTATTGAAACAAGGGAATGGATCAACTTAGAAACTGCCATCACCCAAAAGACCACTGGCCCATAGGGTTCTGTCCACAGCACCAGAAGCTTAAGAGAAAGAAGCTTCAGGTATTTCAGGGACTCATACGGCCATGTTACTCTAGTATCTGAGTACCTCACAGTGTATTTATCCTCATAGCACCCCAGTCCCACAGGGAAGTACTAGTCACTCTATTTTTATGGATGGGAAGCTGAGGCTCAGGAGACTGTGACTTGACCAAGGTCACACAAGAAGTCTATGGCAGAGCAAGGCACTGGACCAGGCTCTGTGGAGTCCCAGGCTAGCGCCATGATCACTGGACCGTCCTGCATTTCCCATAAAGCTGTTGTAATGAACTGGTTTATATGTGCATGACTGCCTTCTACTGGCAGCAATCAGAACTGCTCAGCTGTGTGCCATCAACCCTATATTACTTATGCTTAGAGGAGATTTTCACTGAATTCTAATGGCAGGTGCCTGTGCTGTCTGTGATAGGAGCATCAGAGTTCTAGCCTGCTGTGATCGTGAGCTTCCAAGAGGGTTTGCTCAACGGTTTTTGTCCATGGCTGCTGCTTAGATGTAGAGATTTTTTTCATGAAGGGAATTTCCTAGCTGGGAAATGTACACCTCTACCCCGATACAACGCTGTCCTCGGGAGCCAAAAAATCTTACCGCGTTGTAGGTGAAACCGTGTGATATCGAACTTGCTTTGATCTGCTGGAGTGCGCAGCCGCCCCCGCCCCCCCCCGAGGGCTGCTTTATCGCGATATATCTGAATCCATGTTACAGCGGGTGGCGTGATGGCGGGGTAGAGGTGTATTTTCCCCCAACTTCCACCCCCTTCCTCTTGATGTGACAACCACCTATAAATACATTGCAGCACATTCATTTCGCTCAGCCTGTAGCCCTGGTCTGGACTGTTGCCTGGTGAGGACATTCACCAGTAAACCACTGACCATTGCGCTCCAAAGTGCACCAGGGTTGATTATGTTGGCTGTGTCCATCCTTGTGAATGGCACTGCCGCTCTTATGTCTATTCATTCGCTTCTATTTTGTGCTCACTGGCTTGAAGGCTGTCTCAGCTGATATGGAAAAGAACGGCCCCACTGAAGCACTGGGCTTCTTGGGACCCAGCTGAGAGTCAGTGACTGTGGATAAATCTGCTGCCCCTCTGGCTGTGGCCTCTCAGACCTCAGAACACCGTGGGACAGTGTCAATAACCATCTACCTCTGCTCTGTCTGGGCTCCTAAGCAGAGGCCAGGGCAGTGGGACAGCAGCAGAGTCCTTCAGTGCAGCAGCTCACTGCCGAAGCTCGAACATCTCATTTACGTTGGTCTCATTTCCAGGGCTGGGTTTAGTGTGCAGGTGTTGGAGGTCTGTGATCTATCGTCGGTCAGGTTAGATGAAACTCATCTGATGTCAGAGCAGGGTGGACTCAAAGTGATGGCTCTGAAATAAATAGCCACAGCTATGTCCACCAAGCTCTCTGGCCTCTCTTCTCACTGGGCACAGATACCAGGGCAAGGTTCTTCTCACTCCAAATAAACAGACCGCAAAGCTCTGTGCCTGGCTGCCGCCAGCATGAGGTCCACTTGTCAGCCACTCTCACCTTTGACGGTCACTGTGGATAGCCGAATCCTGCAGGAATGTGAACTAGCTGGGTACAGAACTCACAGTGCAAAATGTAGTCACTAAAACCAAACCGACTCCCCAGGCTTGCAGTGCCTGGCTCTGTGGTGACACAGATGGAGGGATGCACAGGAGATGGAGGATGGCCCAGGGGTTATGGAAGTAGCTAGAGAGCAGAGTTCAATTGTCTGCTCTGCCACAGACTCCTTGTGTGACCGTAGGCAATTCATCTAGCGTCTCTGTGCTTCAGTTTCCTCTCTGTAAAATGCAGATAATAGCAGAGCCCTACCTCACGTGAGGGACTGTGGGGCTCAGATGCTGTAATGGGGGCCAAATACGTACTCTAGCAAGGAGACCAAAATTCTGGACTGAGCCACTTAGTTGAGCAGGAGCCATGGTATTTTTTAAAAAAAAAAGGGTCTGTGAAGAGCAGAATCTGAACTACCATGTCTGTCCATGGAACAACTAAATAACTCTATGGGTGAAACTTCTGAAGCCATCTGACACTGGGCTGTGGGTCATTTACAGTGCAGTAGTGGGAGTGTAAGATCCACCTGCTTTGCTGAGAGCTCTGACGTGGCCATGGCAAAAGAGAATCCAGTGACTTGGAACTTTTCCTGTTTTTCTTTTCAATTTGCTGAACGAATTGCTGCTGTTTAACTGAACTGAAAGGTGCTTGGGGCTCCTCTGCATTTTTTATTGATAAAGAGGATGATGAATGGTGTCCTGGTTAAAGCACTGGCCTGGGGCTCAGGTTATCTTCCTAGTGGTGCCATAAATTTCTCGTGTGATCTTTGGGAGGTCACGGCATCACTCTGTGCCTCAGTTTCCCAGCTGTAAAATGGGAACATGGGGCAGGGGGTGTTGTGAGGCTCAATCCAGACACAGAGATGCTGTCGTCCATAGAAGTACCTAGACAGATTTTACATAATGATGACAAATCCACCAGCTCCTTGTCAGTCAAGGGTGGGTGACAATGGAAACCCCACATACAGGAACCAGCCGACTGGGTGAGCAATTGCCTAGCCCAGTGCCCTGGGGTCTCTGAGAGGCAGGAATGGAAGCACTCTAACCTGGTACTTTAGCATGCGTGAAAGATGACCTTTCCAGTAAGGCACGGCATGACCTTCAATCCCTAATAGTCTTAGGGTCTGTCTGCACTGCAACTAGACACCTACAGCTGGCCCATGCCAGCTGGCTTGGTTTGCGGGGCACGGGCTCAGGGGCTGTTCGATTGCCATGTAGTTGCCATTGCAGAGTTCAGACCCAGCCTGAACATCTACATCACAGTCAAACAGCTCCTAGCCGGAGCCCAGAACCTGACATACCCGAAAGAGTTAGTCATTCCCAAACAATTCAGGAAGAAGGTGGGGGGGTGGGAGGAGATAAGCAAGTGTCTCCCTAGCTTTTGCCTCTGGGTGTTTTCTTTTCCAGGGCTTCCCTTTGGTGCAGCCGAGAGAAAATATGGTCACAGCTTCCTCTTCTGTCTTCTAGGCAGGGCATGGGTAGAGACACTCAGATGTGTCCTTGCTCCTTCCAGCCCCAGCACAGCCCTGTGCAACGCAAACCAGCCTGGTACGTGTGTGTCATTCCGGGCATGGCTGCAGGACAAGCCTCATTAGTCACCGTGCTGGGAAATCGCAGACACAATCCCACTGCTCGCTGTTCCTAGGGGCCTGGTGCACTCACACGCTCAGCTGCTGGCTGGGGGAGGGGCGTGGAGGGGGTGTCAGCGGCACAGCTATTTGTGTAGCGACTTGGATAGGAAGGGGGCAGGCGCTGCCGGCAGGCGATAGTGATCGCTGCTCCCCGGATTCCTGGCTGAGCGCCGCAGCCCCATGGTCGCTTGATTAAATCTTCGCTGAAGCCTCACCCTGCTTGCGCTGCTCCACATGAGAACGCCCGAGCACAGGAGCCTTTCAGATGGCAATTAGAAAGCGATGGCAGAGAGATGCGCTGGAGTTAGAGAGACAGGAAGGGAGGCCGAACGGAAACTAATTGGGCATGGATTCATTAAGGGAGCGAGAAGGCACTGTTACCATAGGAACCCCAGCTTTAAGTGTACAGCAGCGTAGAAGGCCAGTAAATGTTTTGCAGGCCAGACGGCAGCTCCTTCCAGGGCCAAAGCATCAGCCATACTCTGTGCACTGACCCTTCCAACCTGACTGCCCAGCGACTGGGGAAAGGCTGCTGAAAAATCTGCATGAGGCTCAACTGGCAATGGCTTGCCTGCACCCTTCCTGGGAGGACTATTTTTGGGAGGGCAGCAAAGAGAGAGGGCCTTTTCCAGGAAACCACTCGTGCAGCCCTGTGTATTGAGGGCCCAGAGCCAAGTGGCCAAACGGAAATCAGCAAGGGACTGGAATTTTCAAAGTACTTTTCAGTGCTAGCGAAAGGCTGTGGGCTCTTTGATTTCCAGTGGAGGGAGGGCCACCCACTTCGAAGTGGGGAAGAGCCAGAAAAACCCTGAAATCAACTAATGGGACAAATGAACAGTGCAGAGATGGGTCAAAGGTACAACAGAAGAGCATCAGTGCGAGGCACCAAGCGGAGACCCCCGGAGAAGAAGGGAGCTAGTGGAACGCTGCTTGGATGTATGTGTGGGTGCAGGGTACCAGCCTTTCTGATCGGTGTGTGGTGGGGCTCTGCTCAGGGAAACAAAGAGGTCACAAGAACACAGGAGCCAGCGAAAAACAAAAGAGGAAGGGGGGTGCAGGTCCTGGGAGCAAAACAAGGGATCTACAAGGAGACAGCAAGCGGAGAATCCTGGGCAACATCCATTGCTCCAAGAGGATACCGAGGGAGTTAGTGGGTGCCGTCCAGTGGAACACTGCGTGGATGAAAGGTGCCAGCAAGACAGTCATGAAGACTGATGTCTTCTAGCCCCACGAGCTAGTTACTGCAGGGGCCATGGCAGTGCCAGCCTCCCCATGCACAACAGCAATGATCCCTGCGACTAAGACACACGCAGGTCCGATTCCTTGCTCTGCTGTGGGTCCCTGTGTGACCCTGAAGAAGGGCCTTAGTCTGTCTCTGTGCCTCACTTCCCCATCTGTCAGATGAGGGCAATAGCACTTCCTTACCTCCCAAGGAAACTGCCAGGACAACTCTGGTTCACATTGTGAGTGCTCAGATAATAGAGGCCATAGCAGGACCCAGCAGTGGACATTTGTTAATGACCAACCCTCAAGGGAAGTTTCTGATTAACTCCTCCAAGAGGTGTTTGTTTAGCCCCAGAAGCAACGCAGACTTCTAGCCCTTCCCTATTCTGGAGTTCGTGCATGTATATTCCTAGTTAATCTAAGCGTGGATGTTCTCACTAGCCATATAAATGTCCGAGTCTTTTCTGAATCCTGGTAAGCTCTTGGCTCAGTGATATCTTGTAGCAATGAGTTCCACAGGCTAATTATGCATTGTGTAAAAATGGTCTCTCTCTTTTTTTATTATTATTTTGGTAAAAAGTAAGTAAACAAAGAGTTCTAGTGGTAGATGCTGAATGTATATATTTACAGAAAATTGGCACAGCCTAAACACCAAGTTGTGCTGTTAGCTAAAGAACATATGGGCTGTTTTTCTATAACTAAGGAAATTCATCCGTTATCACGAGGAGCTACTTATCTCCTTGGGAATTTTAACAAGTGAGTCTCTGTTACTGCAGCATGTCACAAAGCACTGGGGCACTAGCCCATTGGCCCATCAAAAACCATCTTCCAAAGCAGTCAATGCCAGAGAACTCAGAGGAAGATAAGAACTCCTAATGATGCACAGGAATGCCCGTATAGTTTGTGGGAGATTAAGGGATGAGGACATTATTCCTCCTGACCATAGCAGCAATCAGTGTATGCCCAACCCCTGAGCCATGAGACTGATTTATCTTTTGCTTGCAATAGCTGCAGATGTTCTTTATAAAATCATTTTGGTAAGTTCCAGCCATAGCGTCTGACACAATGGCCTTCTGTAGCCGTGAACTCTACCCTATAGGGAGAAGCATTTCCAGCTGCTGACCCCCACCATTCTCATTATGGGAGAAAGAAGGAACTGGTCACTTTTCACTGTGCCGTTTGTAAATGAATCCCTCAGTCACATCCCTTCTTACTCCTTGGCCCTAGTCTTTGCAGTAGGTAAGTCCCACAAACCCCTTCCCGCCAATCAAACAATGCCAGGTGTTCAGCCAGGAGCTGCCATGTGGGGAAGGAGATAGTGACCAGGCAATGGAAGCCTTGTAGGGCCCCACTTGGCTGTGGCTGTTGGGTGCTACCGCATTATAAATGCTAACTCTGGACACCCTAGGGCAGGGGTGGGCAATTGGCAGCATAGGGGCTGCATCCAGCCTGGCAGTCATTTTATTTGGCCCACCACAGTCCAGCTTGGGGCAGGTGATCTGGCAGCGCTAGGGCCAGCAAGGGTGGAACATGTGTCATGTGACACTGGTGGAAGCCAACGGGCCAGCGCAGGAAGCTGTGCCCAATCCTGTGGGACAGGAGCTGCTGCTGCAGGGTTTGCACAGGGCAGGCTTGGTCACCAAATCCACTCCCCAGAGGCAAGACCCAACACACCCCCACACACACAGAGATCACACCACCCAGAGGCAAGACCCAACCATCCCAGCCCGCCAAAGGGTTTTTGTGGGTTTTTGTAGCCCTCTGCTACCTTAAAGTGCCCTAGGGAATGGGAATAGACTGGATGAGTCGCTGCATTTGGCTCTTTCCACTGCTCACTCTGGGAGCCTAGGCTGTAATTCCGAGGAGGACAAGCACACCCTGGAGGTCTCACCTGCAGCCCTGTGGCTGGGCAGCATGCACTGGGTGGGCAGCTGGGCTGATTTGCCTGGGGGAGAGCCGCAGCTCAGTCATACCCAGCAAGAAAACATCATGCAGGGAGCATGGTGTTCTTTACATTCAAACAATGAGAGCTTGTAGTTAACAGCAGCTGTGGCTGCAGCCAGCCACTGTCGGATCTCCCCCTCCCCTGCCTTCCAAGGTCGAGGGCACTTTTGTCTCTGCAGTCACACGGTGCATTGTGCCACAAAGGCAGCTGTGAAGGAGGAAGAGCTAGCGAAGGGGCAGGTCTAGGGGTGGAAGGAGACCAGCAGGAGGCGCTGCAGACAGCAAGCTCCGAGCAGAATGGCTACACTACTCCTTTTAGCCCTGCTGCAGCACAAGCCAGTCCGTTGACCCAGGCTCTGAGACTGGCTGCTGCAGGGTTGTGGTACCCCTAGTCTCTCCCTCCTTTCTGTCAGACAGCAACTCCCAAAACTGGATTCTGTCTGGCTGTCCACAGGCTTCTGTTTGCTCTCCACCCCAGAGGCTCTGATTTAGGCATGTGACCTGCCTGTCACCTGACTGCTCATTTTCTGCACTTGGGGGTGGAAGTAAGTATCACAGGTGAGCTCTGCAGCTGTTTCCCCTTAAAGGGCCAGTCACCCTGTTACAGTGGCCATGTAAATACCATTCATAGATATAACAAACAGGCAAGTTCCTGGTATCCTCCCAGTCCTCGCATGGGCAGAATTCCCATCACCTTCAGGGTGGTTTTTAACTTGAGTAAGGGCTTATCCCATCATGGGAGAGCAGATGCTTTAATGGTGACTCGGGACTCGCAGCAATATTGTCCCCAAGAGGCCCTGCCCGGGTAACCCTGTCCCAGAGAGGGAGGCGCATGAAAGGAGCTCTCCATAAGAGCTTCATTTCTAGCAGCAGTAGCTCTCTGAGATTCCCCCCACATCAGCTTCCTGTCTGTGCTGCAGTTCTCCCAGTGACCCGCTTGCCACGGCTTGGTCAGGCATTTTCAAGTTCAGTGTTCGGTAGCTACGCCTAAGGCCTGGTCTACACTACTCATTTATACCGATTTTAGCAGCGTTAAACCGATGTAACGCTGCACCTGTCCACACAACGAGGCCCTTTATATCGATATAAAGGGCTCTTTAAACCGGTTTCTGTACTCCTCCCCGATGAGAGGAGTAGCACTGAAATCGGTATTACCATATCAGTTTAGGGTTAGTGTGGCCGCAAATCGACAGTATTGGCCTCCGGGAGCTATCCCACAGTGCACCACTGTTACTGCTCTGGACAGCAATCTGAACTCAGATGCACTGGCCAAGTAAACAGGAAAAGCCCACGAACTTTTGAATTTCATTTCCTGTTTGCCCAGCATGGAGCTCTGATCAGCACGGGTGGCGATGCAGTCCCAAATCCAAAAAGAGCTCCAGCATGGACCGTACAGGAGATACTGGATCTGATCACTGTTCTATCAGAGCTCCGTTACAGAAGACGAAATGCCAAAGCGTTTGAAAAAATCTCCAGACACAGGCCACAGCAGGGACTCAGCATAGTGCTGCGTGACAAGCGTAACGGAAAGCCAAAGAATCAAATGGACGCTCCTGGAGGGAAGGAGGTGGTGCTGAGGACTCCAGCTATCCCACAGTCCCCGCAGTCTCTGAAAAGCATTTGCATTATTGGCTGAGCTACAAATGCCTGTAGAGTCAAACGCATTGTCCGGGGTGGTTTAGGGTATAGCTCGTCAATTTACCCCCCTTCCCCCCCGTGAAAGAAAAGGGAAAAAAATCATTTCTTGACTTTTTTATATGTCACCCTATGTTTACTGCATGCTGCTGGTAGACACAGTGCTAGGGCAATGAACAACAGCACCCTCACCCCTCCCCGGCGGCAGATGGTACAATATGACTGCTATCCATCGTCATCATCAGCCTATGAGTGCTCCTGGCTGGCCTCAGGTGAGGTCGGCCGGGGGCGCCTGGGTAAAAATAGGAATGACTCCCGGTCATTCCCAGTAGATGGTACAGAATGGCTGGTAACCGTCCTCATCATAGCAACTAGGGGCTGAGCTCCATCAGCCCCCTCCTTTCATGTGTAAAGAAAAGATTCTGTACTGCCTGGACTATCATAGCAGCAGGATGCTGGGCTCCTCTCCCCCGCACCGTTTAATGTCCTGCCTGGACTATCATAGCAGCTGGAGGCTGCTTCCCCTCATTTTATCTCACTAATAAGTCAGTGTTTCTTATTCCTGCATTCTTTATTACTTCATCACACAAATGGGGGGACACTGCAACGGTAGCCCAGGAGGGTTGAGGGAGCAGGGAAGCAACAGGTGGGGTTGTTGCAGGGGCACCCCCCATGAATAGCATGCAGCTCATCATTTCTGCGGGATCTGACATGGAGCAGCTGTGCTCTCTGGTACACTGGTTCTCTAGCACATTTGCCCCATATTCTAGGCAGGACTGACTCTATTTTTAGATAAACAATAAAGAAGGGAATGACCCGGGGGGTCATTCTCATATTTGTCTTTGCGCCCCCGGCCGACCTCAGCCAGGAGCACCCATGACAGCAGCAGATGGTACAGAACGACTGATAACCATCATCTCATTGCCAATTTACAATGGCATGGCAGATGGTACAGAACAACTGATAACCGTCTCTGCTATCTTGCAAAGACAAATGAATGCTGCTGTGTAGCACTGCAGTACCGCCTCTGTCAGCGGCATCCAGTACACATACGGTGACAGTGACAAAAGGCGAAACGGGCACCATGGTTGCCGTGCTATGGCGTCTGCCAGGGCAATCCAGGGAAAAAGGGCGCGAAATGATTGTCTGCTGTTGCTTTCACGGAGGAAGGAATGAGTGACGACATTTACCCCAAACCACCTGCAACAATGATTTTTGCCCCGTCAGGCATTGGGATCTCAACCCAGAATTCCAATGGGCGAGGGAGACTGCGGGGACTATGGATAGCTACGGGATAGCTACCCACAGTGCAACACTCCGGAAATCGATGCTTGCCTCGGTACATGGACGCACACCGCCGAATTAATGTGCTTAGTGTGGCCGCGTGCACTCGACTTTATACAATCTGTTTTACAAAACTGGTTTGTGTAAAATCGGAATAATCCTGTAGTGTAGACGTACCCTCAGCGCCATGAAACTGGGAGCAATTCCTCACACAAGAAGCAGAGAAGAAACAGGCCCCAAGAAGTGACTTCCCAGTGAACAAGAACTGGTGCAGGAGAGAAGAGCAGCTAGTGAGGGTATGTACGTTCCATTAGATCATTTCATCTGGCAGCAACAGATCATGTATCTGATCTGCCCTGGGACATTACAGCAAACTGCCCCTGACCCCCCCGCAGCAGCCACATTCACTGCAGTTACAGCACTGAGCACACAGTCAGGAAAGTGCCAGCCCTGGAGGCTTACAGTAAAGCAGGGGTGAGGGGTATGCATGGAGGGGTCCCCACTCACTAGCCAGCGCACACCCTCATGGGCAGCCATGCTGCTTCCACAGCCCTCAGCCTGCACTGGTCTGTGCCATCTCACAGCTAAGCCCTTCAGCCAGGCGGACCTCACGGCCTTGCTGGCCCAACCTGCGGCTCTATTAAGACATGGCCACATTATGCCCCTGCCCATATTAGAGAAATCTCCCCAGTGTAACTAACCAGGGCGCTTTACTTTCGTAAGTTACCAGGTTAAGCTGACTTTGTACTAAAATTTCTGTAATGCAGACAGGGCCTATCAAAAAGTTTGAGATCCTGTGCTGGGGTGTACAAATCTCATCCTGCCGCAGCCACGAAGGGGCAGAGTGACTCCTCTTCAGCTGTGGTTAACTCGCCGACCAGCAACAGCTGGGCTGAGAGCCTGCAGACCAAGCATAAGGAGATGCCAGGGAGCCTGGCTAGAATACTCTGCAAAATGGCAGGAAATAGTCTGAGGAGCTGGACCCTCCAGTGACAAACCACTGGAAGGCATCGCCCTCTGAACAGCGCTGGGAGGCAGCGGAAGGAGCCCAGGGAAGCAGTAGGGAGTCTGAGGAAGCACCTTTAGCTGTTTAGTACAGGGTCGGTGGCCTAGAACCCAGAGCAGAGGGAGGCGTCTGGGTTCCCATACTGACCCCAAGGCAGGGGATATAACACCCCCTCCATCCTCCCTGATGCAAGGCAGGGACAAGGACTGTTGAGCCCTGGGTGGGGCTGAAGGCCTGGCACAAGGTCATTATCCTCTCTGTTTGTTGAACTCTTTACTACTGGCCAGCCTGGATTTGAGCCAACAGGTTAGTGAAAGGGAGAGCCAGGGCATTCCCATACCTGAGCTCAATGCTGCAGGGAACCAAGAAAATAGATTTAAAAACAAAAATCTGCCAGCTGGACCCCTTCCCAACTACCCCCTAGCTGGGCAGCTAACCCTAGGCCAGCCAGGGGAAGGAGTAAAGGGGAGATGAAATCAAGCTAGCTCTACCTTTGATCCTGTAGTAAAGGCTCCCTCCCTGGAGACACGGTGCCCTCCACCCTATTGGGGCACATGGCCCTGTCTCATCCCGCCCCACCTTCCATCCGTGCAGCTCTCGTCACTGGCTAACCTGCCTGCCCTGCCCTGCCCACTTCAATAGCCGTCTTTCCCTGCGTCACAGGGTGCGCTACGTACTACGGAGCAGCGAGAAAGAACACGTGGCTAAAGACAAGCCCTGGCAAAGTGCGCCTGGCTTTAGCAAACTATTTAATTAGCCTCCACAAACTTTTCCTTGCCTGCAGATTATAGTGATCTCAGCCCAAGAAGCCCTGGAATGCGACTCCTTCCAAACACATGCTCAGTTGAGACATAATGACATTGACTTGGTGTGCAGCAGAATGTAGTAAGAACAGCATGGAATGGATTTTATTAACATTACTGAGCGGCTTGTCAATGATTTAGTGACTGGGCGCATATACAGATAGAGATATATGGTAGATAGACGTTGAATTCTCTCCACGGTTTTGTTTAGTGACATTTTTTACTCCTTTTGAGTGCTTAAACAGCCACATCTAGCGATTTTTCAGGTGACTTCCTGCTGTTTGGAACTGGCAACCCTACCTGGTTTCTTGGCACGATCCCTGATCTGCTGTGTGATCTTGGGCAAAACCTTCTCCGCGCCAGGCCTCAGTTCCCCCCCTACCCTTGTCTGTTTAGGCTGTAGGTCAGGAACTGTCTGGCTTACAGCACCTGGCAGAACTCAGAGATTCTAAGGACAGAAGGGACCACGGTGACCTCCCTGCAGAACACTCGGCCCTTCCCTGAACTAACACCTGTTAGAACTGGAGCAGATCTTTTAGAAAAACATCTGGTCTTGGTTTTAAAAATTGCCACGGATGGAGAAGCCACCATAATCCTAACAAATAATAAATGCCTATTTCCTGTGTAACACTTTGTGACATGCATTGAGTTGTCCAATGCAATCTTTAATGTCTTTATCTTCACAACATCCATGTCAGGCAGGGAAGCATTATTATCTGCATTGCACAGAGAGGCTAAGGGCCTCCCCCAAGGTCCCACAGGACACCACGGCCCTCAGTACATTGCTCCCATGATTTGTTACTTCACTGGTAAATCATACAACTTCGTTCCAGTCCTAATTGGTCTAGCTTCAATTTCCAGGCATTGGCTCTCATTGGTACCTCTCGGGGAGGAATAAAGAGCAAGGTTTTGCCTCAGTTGGGATTAAAAACAAGTGAATCCAGAGGATCAGGCATGGTTGCTGCTCAGAAACTTAACACCAGCCCAGGGTTGGTGGAATCTTGGCCCAGTTTTAAGAATCTTTTGGCAAAGGTGAGCTGAATTTCAAGTCTGAAACCATAGTAAAGCTTCCTGTAACTCTAGGCTTCAACCCTGGCATCCTCCCTCCCCACCCTTCCATTCCTAACAAAGAATGATTGTAGTGTAGAGCGTTGGGATACAGGCTATTCGATATCCCAGGTGAGAGGTTGGATTTCATTTTGTTGTGACTCTTTCATGAGAAAGATTCCTGAGCCATTTCTGGAGGTTGGATAAATATGGATTAAGGCAGCTTTTTCCATCCATAGATGTTCTCTCCATCAGTTGCAGAGATTCTAAATGGTGTTTCGGGCCATTTACGCAGGCAGAGGTATGGGACCATTCCAGCCTGTGGCCTGGTAACACCCGAGTCAGTATTCAGCATTCAGATGAGATGGCAAGGGACAAGGACCTAGCATCATGGCAGGGATGAGGGTCTCAGTGTGCTGGACAAATTCCAGTTTGGGGATTTACATCCTGCCTCCCTAAACTAATCCACATCTTTATAGCCTCAAGGGTGGACGCTCTACATGGCCACCTTAACGCCATGTGGAAGCTGACGCAGAACGCAGCTGTCAGCTTGCTAGGTGGAGTACTTGCCATTATAGAGTGCCAGACCAGAAGGGAGCACCAGATCATCCAGTCTGACCCCTGTATAGCACAGGCCACTGGGCGCTGGCCCACTGACACAACAAAAGAAAGGAGACCAAGGTGTTATGGCCCCCAGAAGACTAGACTATGATGTGCCACAGGCAGAGAACAGAAGGCCCTTAGGAGGGCAGAGAACTGCTTACGTGAGATACACCCAGATAATCCTGGCAAGTGACCTGCACCCACACACTGCAGAGGAAGGTGAAACCCCCCACAGTTACTGCCAATCTGACCTGGGGAAAACTCCTTCCTGACCCTACATGTGGCCATCAGTTAGACCCTGAGCATGTGAGCAAGACCTGCCCATCCATGATCAGCAGTGGCTGCTTGTTGGTTTCTGAGTGGAGTGCAAGATGTTGGTGATGACCTACGAAGTGTGGGATCTCAAAGGCAGGGTGACCTAATGGATGGAGCACTGGACTGGGACTCAGGAGACCTCCCTTCTATCTAGCTCCGCCACTGGCCTGCTGGGTGACCTTAGGCAAGTCATTTCCCCTCTCTGTGCTTCAGTTTCCCCGTCCCCCGCGGGATAATGATTCTAACCTCCTTTGTAGGTGCTTTGGGAGCTGCAGCCGGACAGTGCCAGATCAGAACTAGGGATTAGTAGTAGATGAGAGAGGCCTCTAGCACTTTGCCAGGCTGCTACAGCAGTTGTGAACATTGGACGTGGCCAAGCTAGTTGAAAAGACGGTTCTTCTGACAGTGCATTTTCCATGAGCACCTATTGACTTAGGAATTCCCTCCCACCTGTGTCTGAAGCAGTCCTAGCCTGGCCTTTGGGGCATGCTACAAACTCCATCTTTCTGAGCGATGTTTGGCCTCTTCTTGGGAGTCAGGGTTGTGGAGATTTTGGTTACGTTTCCTTCTGCCTGGCCAGTTTCCATTGTAGAGGGGCTTGTTGCTGGAGGGTTCTTTGTTTTCATATCTCGGGTTTGTATTTAACGGATTGTAAAATGGCTACAGACTGCCACATTCCACGCCTGAAGTGGCTGCATTTTAGTGGTGATCAAAATAATTCCTCTGGTTCTGCAATCTTTCGAGGCCTCAGGAAGGAGCAATATCACTGTAAGGTGTCATTATGCACAACCAGAAGGCAAATGAAAGTGTTTTTAAGACAAGTTGCTGCGTAGTCAGTGGCTGATTTTCTTTTACTATTCGTGCATTGACTGATGTCTAATCTCAGAATATAAGCAATGATCTGATCAAGTTGTGGGAGACTCACCACATTTCTTCTTTTTAACAAAGCCATTTTTGTAGCCTGACTTCTAAGAAGGATCAGAATTGGACCCATCTTTCTTTCCCCCCTCTCGCCTGCAATTTCAAAAAGGGCCGTGGTTAACGCTCGTAGGCCATGTCTGCACTACAGCCGGATCGACACTCTGGCGACTGACACACTGGGAGTTGATTTAGTGGGTCTAGTGGGTAGACCACTGCAGGTCTACACTGCGCTAAGTCAACCTAAGCTACATAGACTCCCGTTGTGTTATTCAGCTGTCTGGAGTGGCGTGACGTAGGTTGACTTGCTGCGGTAGTGGAGACATAGTCTCAGATTGGTAAGAAGAGAGAAGTAGGGGGGTGGGCTGACACCCTGTGCAGCAAGTCACAGCCCAGACCGAGGAGCTGGGGCTGAGCTGTATGCCCCTGAAATGAGAGTTTGTAATGGAAATGCTGCCAGACTGTTAACTACAGAGCCAGGGTTGGAACAAAGCTACATAGGCCCCAGATCGACCCAATGTAAGACAGCCCTGGGCTTTCGTTCTGAGCGCTTGGAGACCAGGAGAGAGAGGCGAGATTCTCTCAAACATGGGGAGGAGGTTCCAAACCCACTGGATTCCATCATAACTTGACACTAATCACATCACACACCAGCCACCTGTTACGCTCAATACGGGGGACGGATAGTTCAGCGCTTAGAGCAGAAGCGTAGTACATAGGAGATCTAGTGCTGTTCCACAGACTTCCCATGTGACCTTGTGCAAGTCACTTAGCTCCATTTGTAAAATGAGATAATAGCACTTCCCTGCCTCCCAGGGTGTTATGTGGATCAATACAGTAATGGACT
This sequence comes from Gopherus evgoodei, assembly GCF_007399415.2. NCBI lineage: Eukaryota > Metazoa > Chordata > Testudines > Testudinidae > Gopherus > Gopherus evgoodei. Next base: position 3,036,188 of record NC_044333.1, on the reverse strand, counting down.
GTGAGGTGCTCAGATACTACGGTATTGGGAGCCATATAAATACCATAGAAAGACAGACTGGTCCACTGCTGCAGGTTATAACAGCCCACAGGCCTGCTTAGGGCTATAGGTCTGAGTTTCTGGAAAGGCTTTGGCTGCTGTAGCTGGTCCAGATAGGCTAACCTGGGAGGCTGGCAGACTAGGTCTTGCTCTGCTGGATGGCACCTAGTGAATCTCTGTGTGAGATCTTACCAAGTTGTTGACATGCTGTGGCGGGGTCCCCGAGGTGCATCCTGAACTGTGGACTCGCTGAGTCCTCCAAAGCCACTATCCTGGGCTGTCTCTCACACTGTGATACTGACAGGCCCTGCACTCACACAGCCATCCACTGGCAGGGACACACTCAACTGAGTTGCATGAATGATCTCCCAGCCACTCATGACCCATCAATGGGGAGCCTCCAGCCAATCCCCCCCAGCTCCCCAGTCTTGCACCCCAGAACTGTACCAATTTGCATTGGTCAGGAGCCTGGCCAGTGTAAATTCATTATCTAGTTTGCCACTTCACCAAAGGAAAGTGGGCTGGCGCCAGCCTTTGTGACATGAACAGATTCCCCAAGCACTTCAGACAGACTCGCTGGTAAGGGGAACATTAAAATAAGTTTGTTAATGACTGAAAGAGAGATTTGAAGTGATTGTTAGTGGGAGGCATAAAGTCAGAGATCGTTACCTCAAGAAAATTAAAAGGTAACATTCTAAATTCTAAATGTTTAGTCTAAGCAAGAATTGAATGAAACAGCTTTTCTCACCCTGACAGAGGGTACAAGCAGGTTACAGTTCTTTGTCCTCCAGACCATCTTCCAGGTGTTGAGTTGGGGGCAGGGAAAAGGCCAAGTGATTATGTGATTATGTCAGTGTCTCATTTTATACCTTCTTCCAGCTGCCAGGAAGGTCCTTGCTGTGACGCGTGGATCAGGTGGTCTCCATTGTGTACCTGCCTTCTCTGAGAAGCCTCTGGGCTAGTGGACTGTGCGTTGATGAGCCATTAACGACCATCTGGCTATTGATGGTTACGCCTTTGTTGTAACTGAAAGACTGGCTGTGGGTGTTCCCAACCTCACAGCACATTTCAGTAAAGCAATACCTCGGAGCTTTGCACACAGTGATAGCAGACGTAATCCAACAAGATATTATTGTTCAGCAAATCAAGACTTACAAAATGAGACCTCACAAGGCATCCTTTGTACAAACACATCATATTCATATCACAGTGGTGAATAGGGAGTTCCAGGGTGCTCCTTTGAGGTACAGAGTGTCTCACGTGGCAAATGACTTTGATTTGGTTTCCTCCAAGTCACAAGGTCGCTGTAAATTCCAGGTACTGAGCTTTAGTCCTCGGGATTGCTATCTCCCCCCTGGATCGGGAGGGGTTATTCACGAGTTACCGGCTACCATGCTAGCTGCGGTCAGCTCCTCCCTCTTGCTTCAGAAATCAGACAGATTCCAAGCCACCAGGCACATTATTCCCGTTCTTCCTGTAGATGTTAAATGGAGATGGCACCTGAGCCACTCACCTGGACCCCAAACAGACAGGGTGGGATCGAAGGCCCTGGTCATTCCAAGTCAATGATCTGGGGCTTGCATAAGGCAGCTATGGCACTACATACTCCTGTTTGGAAGCTAGTGCAGGAGTCCTGCTTACTGGCCTAGTGAAGGGCAGACATGCCACAGATGGGCGCGGAAAGACGGGGGCCTAAGCAGCACTGGAGAAGAATTTGTGCTGCATTTCACAAGGTGCCATGCTAATCTTTGCTTCCCTTCAAATGTGTTTACAGCTAAGTAAGGCGACCAGGTTTTGTGAAATGGGCATAACTGGCTTGGCAGCAGCACTTCTAAGAAGGATCTGGGAGCTGTGGTGGATCACAACCTCAGCATGAGTCAGCAATGTGATGCTGTGGCAAAAAAAGCAATTGCAATTTTGGTTGCATTAACAGAGGCATCGCATGGGAGTGATAGTACCGCTCTACTTGGTGCTGGTTAGCCCTCAGCTGGAGTAGTGTGTCCAGTTTTGGTCACCAGTGCATAGAAAGGATGCGGAGAAACGAAAGGATCCAGAGGTGAGCGACAAAGATGCTCTAAGGGCTGGAATGCAAGTCATATGAGCAAAGGCTGAAGGAACAGGGTAGGTTTAGTTTGGAAAAGAGGAGATCGGGGGAGGGACGTGATAGCTGTCTTCAAATACTTGAAAGGCTGCTATAACAAAGATGGATAAACATTGTTCCCTCTTGCCCCAGAGAGCAGGACAAGGGGGAATGGATTCAATCTACAGCGTAGCAGATTTAGACTAAATCTCAGGAAAAACTTCGTATCTGTAAGAACAGAAGGACAATGGGACAGATACCTAGAGGGGTTGTGGAATCTCCTCCCCTGGCGATTTTCAAAGGAGGCTGGAGCCATCTGTCTTGGGTGATTTAGACCCCCAAGAAATCCTGCATCTTGGCAGGGGGTCAGACTAGCCCAGGGGTCTCAACCTTTGTGAGCTCAGGATCCCTTTGTAAGTGTTTATGGCCTGTCATGGCCCAGTAAATAGTCTGGGGGTGGAGGCCTTGGGGTGGTTTTGGTCAGATCCTACCTCCCAGGGGATTGGGTCCTGCTGGCCTCACCCCACAGTGGTGGCTCCTACAGCACCTGTGGGCTTGGCTCTCTGCTCCAGATGGTGCAACCTCAGGGGTGCAGCACCACTCCAGTTTGGCCCCGCCTTCCGACTGGACCACATTTGTGTGAGTGGAGTTGTGACCTAGCTCATGGCAGCTGGGCCACGCCTGGGTGGTGCTGGGAGCCAGAGGTTGCAGTGACTGCGGCAGGGAAGGGAGCCCAGCTCCCCACGGACTGAGAAACCCTGAACGAGAGGACCCTTGCGGTCCCTTCTAACCCCGCGGTTAGATGCAAAGCCGTGACAGCCCTCACGCTGTGCACTGGGCAGGGGGCCGGGCTGTGGCAGGGCTTTAGCTGTCAGCGGGGGAGTGAGGGGCAGGAGGGGATGGGATGAGGCAGGGTGAGGGTTAGACAGAGGCATGTGTGGGAACAAAGTGTTGCATGGAGCAGGAGCGGCGCCAGAGTTCCTGGCGCCCTAGGCAGAGTTCGGGAGGCGGCATTTTGTGCGTTCCCCATGGGGCGCGTGGGAGCTTCCGGTTCCATTCCCATCATGTCGCCGAAGAAGGACCCTCCGCTGAAATGCCGCAGGCAACAGCGGCAGTCATTGAGCTGCTCAATTGCCTGCAGCTGTTTTCAGCTGCACACTGGCAGAAGGTCCTTCAGTGGCGCAACGGGAGTGGAACCGGAAGCTCCCGTGTGCCCCGTAGGGAGCGCACAAAATGCCACCCCCCGAATCCTGGCACCCTAGGCGACTGCCTAGGGTTGCCTAACGGAAGCACCAGCCCTGGCCTGGAGCTGCACCAGATGTGATGCTTTCAGTTAGCAGAGGCTGCGTCAATTGGTCTGATTTCGGCCCAACCCAGCAGGGCTCTGCCTGTCTTCCAAAGATGAGGCAAGAGCCTGGCTGCAACAGCCTCACGCTTCCGACCTGGATCGAAAATGTTGTGCCGTGGACCCACAGCCAGTTCTCTCCTGATACAAGCCCAGGCCCTTTGGCCCAAGTTCTGGGCCTCGTTTGGAAGGTTCGAGCCCCAGCTGCGCCAGTCTCTGCCCTCGCAGGAGTGAATAGTGCCAGAGGGAAATCCAGGGAAGAGACACTGCCTGAATCTGTGCTGCTCTCTCCTGAGCCCGCTCCCTGCCCCGACTGAGTTACTGGCTCCCGAGCTGAGTGTAGGGGACAAAGCCTCCTTCCTGCCTGTGCTCAGGGGCCAGGGGAGTGTGGCAAGGGTGGCATAGACACACGAGCTCCTCCTGTTAGATGGACTAGGGGATGGATAAGGCAATCTGGGACCACAGGCCCCTCATGGCTCTATCCCCAGAACCCTGTGCCCTGGCCCAGCCCCAGCTGGGAGTGGAGGTGGGGGGGCCTCCACTCCCAGAGAGGCAAGAGAAGCAGTATGGAGCCTGCCCTGTTGTCTCCACCATGAGCAGCAGCGTAGGCTGTGGTGAAATTCAGGACATACTTCCGCAGCCAGGTGAAACCACTTAGATATATGGGCCAGGCCAGCTGCACTCGACTCCTCCTGTTACACCCAGTCCTCTGACAGGCTGGGTTTGGTGGGTCATCCTGGAGCAGGTCTTGGAGTTAGCCCCCTATTGAGAAACAAGGGGCAGTTTCCCTCTCAAAGCAATTGTTGCAGGCTCTCTGCAGACTCAGGCAGACATCACTGCATTGGTTACGCTTGGGCAATGTTTTCAAGCTTTTTTTCCCAACCACAGAGGCTAGAAATTCATTTTGGTTTTTTTCTGAATGTTTAAATTCTGGTGTAATCACAGGACTCCAGGAGCTGGGCCTCTCCGCACAGGCCTTAATCCAGCACTGCCTTAACCCCCTCCCTGGCTCCACCACTATTAACCATATGTTTGTTTTCCTTGCAGGAAATGGCTACATTGAAGGCAAGGAACTGGAAAACTTCTTCCAGGAGCTGGAAAGTGCTAGAAAGGGGGCTGGAGTGGTAAGAAAAACACATTTCCTTTCCTCTTGCTGTTCTTCTTCCTCCTCTTTGTTCCCTCCTTCCCTGTTCTTCTCCTGACTTGAGTCTCCCGCACAGCACAGTGTTGCCTCATTCCCTGTGAGGGTTGCAATGAAGAGTCCTTCTCAGGGAGCTGGCATCTGTGCCCGTCACCGGCAAGTTTTTGGGGTCATGCCCAGAAGTGAAAAGCAAACTTGAAAAGGACTCAGGGGCTTGGGACTGACTCAAGATTGGTGTGGTGTCCCGATCCTGGCTCCAAACAGCTCTGGACATTGGAGCAATCTGGTTGTGAACGCTCTGTCTCAGGCCCACTTCTCGGGTACCTAAAATCCCAGTGTGGGTGCCAAACTACACCTCTTGGGGTATGTCTACACTACAGGATTATTCCGATTTTACAGAAACCAGTTTTTGGAAACAGATTGTATAAAGTCGAGTGCACGCGGCCACACTAAGCACATTAATTCAGCGGTGTGTGTCCGTGTACCGAGGCTAGCATCGACTTCCGGAGCATTGCACTGTGGATAGCTATCTTGTAGCTATCCCATAGTTCCCACAGTCTCCCCCGCCCATTGGAATTCTGGGTTGAGATCCCAATGCCTGATGGGGCCAAAAATTTGTCACGAGTGGCTATGGGTAAATGTCGTCAGTCAATCCTCCCTCCGTGAAAGCAACGGCAGACAATCATTTCGCGCCCTTTTCCCTGGATTGGCTGGGCAGACGCCATAGCATGGTAACCATGGAGCCCATTCAGCCTTTTTTCACTGTCATCGTATGTCTACTGGATGCTGCTGACAGACGCGGTACTGCAGCGCTGCACAGCAGCATCCTCTTGCCTTTTGCAAGTTAGCAAAGATGGTTACCATACCATACTGTACCGTCTGCTGCTTTGCAAGTTGACAATGACGGTTACCAGTCACACTGTACCGTCTGCTGCTGTCATGGGTGCTCCTGGCTGGCCTCAGTGAGGTCGGTCGGGGGCACATGGACAAAAATGGGAATGACTTCCCAGGTCATTCTTTTCTTTACGTTTTGTCTAATGGAGAGTCAGTCCTGCCTAGAATATCAGGCAAGCCTACTAAACAACCAGAGAGGCAAACAGCCACTCCGGGTCAGAACCCCAGACATCCCGCAGAAATGATGAGCTGCATGCCATTCTAGGGGGGGCCACCGCAACAACCCCACCCGTTGCATCCCTCCTCCCCCACCCCTCCTTGGCTACTATGGCAGTTATCCCCCCATTTGTCTGATGAAGTAATAAAGAATGCATGAGTAAGAAACAACACTGACTTTATTGCCTCTGCAAGCAGCGATCAAATCGGGGAGGAGAGGGCAGCCTCCAGCTGCCATGATATTCCAGGCAGGACTGAATCTCCATTAGACAAAGCTTAAAGAAGAGAATGACCTGGAGTCATTCCCATTTTTGCCCAGGTGCCCCCGGCCGACCTCACCGAGGCCAGCCAGGAGCACCCACGGGACAACGACGATGGATACCAGTCCTACTGTACCGTCTGCCCTCCGCAAGGGAAGGGAAGGGAAGGGGATGTTGCTGTGTAGCGCTGCAGCACCGCGTTTGCCAGCAGCATCCAGTAGACATATGGTGACATTGAAAAAAGGCGAGAGAGGATTTTTTTCCCTTTGCTTTCATGGGGGGTGTGGTGTGTGTGTGATGACATGTACCCTGAACCACCCGCGACAAAGTTTTTGACTCTTCAGGCTTTGGGAGCTCAGCCAAGAATTTAAATGGTTTTCGGAGAGTGCGGGAACTGTGGGATAGCTACAGCTGTCAGTCGCCCCTCCCTCAGTGAGCGTCCATTTCATTCTTTGGCTTTCTGGTACGCTTGTCTCAGCTCCTTAAGTTTCACGCAGCACTGTGCTGAGTCCCTGTGTAGCCTCTGTCCATCATAGCCTTGGAGATTTTTTGAAATGTTTTGGCGTTTCATCTATTGGAACGGAGTTCTGATAGAACAGGTTCATCTCCCCATACAGAGATCAGATTCAGTATTGCCCATACGGTCCATGCTGGAGCTCTTTTTTGATTCTGGGACTGCATGGTCGCCTGTGCTGATCAGAGCTCCACACTGGGCAAACAGGAAATGAAATTCAAAAGTTCGCGGGGCTTTTCCTGTCTACCTGGCCAGTGCATCCGAGTTCAGATTGCTGTCCAGAGCAGACACAATGGTGCACTCTGGGATAGCTCCCGGAGGCCAATACCTTTGAATTGCGGTCACACTAACCCTAATTCAAAATGGCAATACCAATTTGAGTGCTAGTCCCCTCATCGGGGTGGAGTACAGATATCAATATTAAGAGCCTTTATATTGAAATAAAGGGCTTGTTGTGTGGACAGGTACAGGGTTAATTCGGTTTAATGCTGCTAAATTCGAGATAAATTCGTAGTGTAAACCAGGCCTTGATAATGATTGGTCCTGACTCTTCAAAGTCAGCAGGATTTGGCTAGTAATCAATCTGTGCCTTACCAATTTTACTTGGGCAAGTATTTCCATGTCCTGAGAAGTTAGGATATTTCCCCCACATGTTCACATTATTACATGGCTCACAGTTGGGTCTAAAAAACCTATGGCCTCTCTGTAAACACTGGAAACATCTGTTGCAAATATGCATTTGTAGGCTGCGCTGTCTGTGTTGCCATATTTGATGTTTCACTTAAAGCCCCAGCTACTGGAGTCAAGTGATTACATGAGACTCTTTTGCAGCCCCAATGCCCCAGCTACAGGAAGGGTGTGTGTGTGAAAGGTTCAGTAGGTAGGATACTACCCTCCACGTCACTTTTGACCCCACTAGCCCAGCATAGAGCTAGAGGTGCTGTTCTGCAAGGAGCAGGGTGGTCACTCACTCTTCTGCATCACGACTGATGTTAAGGCCCCAGCAGCTGGCAATGGCATGTTGCAGTTGACGCTGGGAATTCAGGCCACGACTACTTCTGGTTAGTAAAGAACAGCTTTAAAATGGCCAATACAAATACGTTTCTAGCCCTCAGGCTTTGCGCACAGCAGCTTGAGAACGTGACCCGAGGACAACCTGAAGGTTCCGATATCAGTAGGCAAATAAAAAGCACCCCAAATGGCTTATTTTTCTCAAAAGCTCATGATTTTGGAGGGGGCCGACTTGTGATTTTGAAACATTTGGGGTGGGTTCAGTCGCCAGTCCTCGCTGGCTAAGGACCAGGCTGAAAGCCATTCAGGCCTCAGTCAGCTGAGAGAGCCACTGCTGAGCAACTCAGGAGATTTGCTACTTTCAGACCCTAGCTACCAGCTCTGCAGCCCGAGCCCAGTCCCTGCTAGTCCCAGCTGGACCCTGAAGCCACTTGTCCTGCATGACAGCACAGAGCCCTGCCACCGAGCCAGCTCTGATCGCCTTCCTTATGAAACCTTTATTCTAGCCCTAACATCCGGGAGTGGGTTTTGGGAGAGGGGGGTTGGAGCCCCAAAGAGCCTCATTTATTCTTCTCATTTTCTACTCCCCTCCTCCCTAGTATCACTCTCATATTCTGGGTCATGGGGCCATCTCTCTGGCCAAGGCAAGCCAGAGACGAGCTTTCCCTGCAGCTCAGCACCCTTCTCACACCATTGTGAGACTGAACTAGGCTCGCCCGCTGCCATGTGATCATCAGGTTGGCACAGGTGGCACAGAGCCTGGCAGCCTGCCGGCGGATGTCTGTGTAATATTCATTGGAGCATATGCAAGGCTGCAAATGGAACTGACAGCATAAATTATGGAATCACTGGAAACACGATCTCTTCTTCCAAACAGCCTTGCAGAGCAGGGCCTCACTGCCTCGGAGGGGCTGTGGCATAACCAGGCTGCCATTTGATTGTTCTTGCCTCCTGGGGCTGTGTTCTCTTTACAGGGGGTTGGATGTGAGCGCTGAGAGGGCAGCGGACGAGCTCCACTCTGTGCCGCTGGCCCCTCCACATGCAGTTTGGGGTCCCCATCAGCCAAGGTTTGCTCACTCAGGCCAAGTCATTTGACATGGCGTGAGCCCAGACAGGGCAACTTTTTTTATGGAAGGGACCCCCGAAATTGCTTTGCCCCAGGCCCCCTGAATCCTCTGGGTGGCCCTGAGCCCAGACACATACTGTGTGTATAAGCCTGTTGCTTAGCAGGTCCATTGCCCATCCCCTGCTGACCAAACGCTGCTCAGCCCCAGTCATCACACTGCCCCCTGCTGGCCAGTGAAAACCCCTCACCTAACCAGGTTTAGCCCAGGTGGCCTTTTCTACTGCTTCGGCTGTGCAAAGGCCAGAAGGTAAGAAGGTATGGCAAGCTCATGCTGCTTTAAAGAGGGACCCGCCCATCAGATTATTCACATGTGGAAGAACTGGCCCCAAACAAAAGTCAACACTTTTAATAGCACCTGGCATTTGAGGATCTCCAGCCACTGTGTGTGTGGAAATTAATTAAGCCAGACAGCAATCCTAGGAGAGAAATATTATTAGCCCTATTTTAACAATAAGGAAACTGAGGCACAAGGAAGGTGAAGAGACTTGCTTAAGGCCATGAAGCAAGTCCGTGGCTGAATCAGGAACAGTATTCAGGAGCACTAGCACCTAGTTCCCCCTCCCCTAACCACTCGACTGCACTTCCTCTGCACATCAACTTCTTAACCGCTGCCGAGCAGTTGTTTAGCATCTAATTCGGTCTCTTCTAATGGCTGAGACACTCTAGCAACAAAGCCTCATAACTCGTGATCTTGTTTCTTGTTTTCAGTGAGTAAATGACAAGCCAACTAAGGAAGAGGGTGCTGAAAAGAGGGTGACCAGTAGACTCCTGTCTGCTGCTTGGGGAAAGGCTGGGTTATTGTTTTCCAGCTCCTATGACTTGCAAGCTGAGTAGAGCTGGATGTGGGTAGTTTGATTTGTCTTTTTCCCCAGTACACATAATATTCTGCTTGTCCATGTCCTAAGTGTCTCCAGTATCTGGCCCTCCAGGCTTGGTCTCAGCCCCAAGGTGATGTTTGTTTAGGAAAGTTTCTGCAAAATCTACTTTGCCATTTTTGAGTCATTAACAACATTGCCAAACACCACCCTGCAAAAATCACAGGCCAATCTCCCCACCACCACCGCCACCCCTCCCAATCACAAAAATAAAAGCTCTGGGGTCTTTATATTTGTTGTTGGAGCCTTTAGGGAGTCACGTTTTCCAGCTTTTCTCCACAGACCAAAGTGCTCAAATCCTACTTTTTTTTAAATGCAAGCTGCAATTCCCCTATAATCACATGACTCCAGGTGCTGGGACTTGAAGAGAAAACACCAAATAGCGTGAGCCTCATGATAAATCATGTGAGTTAGCAACGCTGAGCTAACATTGGAGCCATGAGGTGTAACAAGTCAATAGGAGCTTTAGATAGAGTCACCTTAGCACAAGTTATATTAATAGATCCTGCTCCTGCAACCTCTCCCCACCTAAAGGACTCCCAATGGCATTAACAGGACTTCTCTGGTTAGTACGTGTTACACTCACTGCTAAGGTTTGCAGCCTTTGCAGAGTAATCTGTAAAGCCGGCGTTAGCTGGCCAGGGACACATGGGCAGCTCCCTTTCCTGGTTTGATGTGAGGCTGGGTTGTTACTCACCTCAGGCTCATTTAGATGAGTGTTCCCTGCCAGCTAGCGATCTGCTCTCTTGGACTAGACGGGAGTCCTCTTGGGGTTAAGGCACTGGCCTCAGATGCAGAAAATCTGATTCACCTCCTAGCTCTGCCCTTGCCTCCCTGAGCCTCCCTCAATCTCACTGTGCCTCAGCTTCTTAGCTGGGAATGAGACTAATTCTTCTTGTCTAGTTAGACTGTAAACTCTTCCAGGGAGGGCCTGTCTCTTTGTGCATGTGTACAGAGCCTAGCGCAATGGGGCATATAGACACTAGTGTAATTTAACCCTAGTGCACTGAGGTAGGATATTCTGTTGGCTCTCCTGCCTTGGGTTAAGAGGGAAAGGGTCTCCTCTCTGATGTACTGGCCTGTTCAACATCCAAGCAGTGTCCTTCCCATTTGCTGTTCTCTCTCATCCTTTCCTGGCTCGAAGCCAGTGCACTGACCAGGCACAGTCACAGAGCGGGAGGGGTCGGTGAGCACAGAGGCCCTGCTGGAGGTCAAGAGGGACAAACCTTTTTGCTTTGTTCACAGGACTCTAAGAACGGTAACTTTGCAGAGAAGATGAAGGAGTTCATGCAGAAGTATGACAAGAATGCAGATGGCAGAATTGAAATGGCAGAGGTGAGTGGTGCTAGCGCCAGCATCGCTCCCACAAGCTGCTCTCATCGATACTACTATGCTCGGGGAATCCTGGCCCCACTGGTGTCAGTGGGTGACTTGTCATTGGCTTCCTTGGGACCAGGATGTCCCACCTATGCTGGAGGATTAGATCCTAGCATGAACACATGGATCCTCTTGCACTCCAGAAGTGGGGAGTGGGAATCCTGCCGCATGCTGCATTAGGCTGCCTTGTCAAAGCAGCCTCAGAGAGTCCGGTGTCCAGATTCCACTGGATTTCCATGGGATCTGAGCGCCTGATTCCTTTAGGCACCTTTGAAAATGCATCCTTGGTTCCCTACCACATGGACAACAGTACAATCCAATAGCCATGGGAGAAACATCTTCTGAACCCCTGGCAGCTAATGTGGTTGCCTCGTGTCCTGAAGCATGAGCAGATGCTCATTATGGATTGTTATCTCAGCTAGTGTAACTGCTGCTGATGTTCTCACTATTCAGATACACGTTTAATTCCTCCTTCTATCCCACTAACATATTGTGGCAGTGAGTTCCACTGGCTAACTATGCATTGCATAAAACAGAATTTCCCTTTATCGGCTGTAGAAGTTGTTGATTTACATTTCATCGGCTGCCATGGGATTGGGCAAATGGGAATCCTCCTCTCTCCCAGTAATGATTTTATATCCCCCTCATTCATCTCCTTCTCTAAAAGAAAGCATCTTAATCTTTTACATTTATCTTCATATAGTCTCTACAGGCTTCTAATCATTTCTGCTGCCTTTTCCTGGACCATTTCTATTTCTGCTCTGTCAGAGTGACAAGAACTGAACCCAGGAGGCCTGGTTCTCACTGCTGCAGGAAATGATTAAATCCAAGAGCTTAGTGGGATGTAGGGAAGGATTAGACATTGATAGGAACAATAAAAATGATATAGCTAAAATAAGATTTGACAAGGGCTATAAACTCTTACATCAACTATCAGGTCAAAGAAGAAGCTGATTGTTCAGGGACAGTGGTATAAAATCATACCTGGCGTGAGGTATCAAAGTTGTATCTATTTTGCATATTGTTGCAATATGAGAGAGAACTGTGGGGCATATTGTTTTAATGAGACAGTATTCCCAGACTACGGTCTGCAGAGCACTTCATGGTGACTAGTGGGGAGCTGGCTGGTCATGAAGATTTGGCTTCTCCGTGTTTCCATTCAGCACTAATATTGCCTGCCCAGGTAAGTGTGGTCTGCACTCTGGGTAGTGAGGAATCTCAATCTGTTGCCCTCTAATGGCTGATATACAGAATAGCAGGCTCTTACACTGATCATCATAATCCCCATTTGACAGATGGGGAAACTGAGGCACAGGGCAGCAAAGTGACTTGCACAATGGCACCCACCAGGCCAGTGACAGAGCTGGGAATATAACCAAGGTCTCCCGGTTCCCAGTTCAGTGCTCTGTCTGCTAGACCACACTGCGTCCCATAAGAGGTGTACGAGCCTGCTAATGCTTACTTCTTTAGCTCCAGTGGTGGCACTTCATTGCAAACGGGGGAATGGTCGAACTATTGTGGGGAACTTTCCTGGTTTATGCACTACCCCAGTGGAATCAGATAGAGAAAGGACCTGAGTCCTCACTCCCACTTCCTTTACCCAGAAGCCTGCCTGACCTTGAGGACACTTCTTCCATGCTCCTATGTGGCAGAGTGCTTGTTACACCCCATAGAGCTGGGCCCAGGATTCCTGGGAGGTTTAACCCCAGTCTTGTTGTGGTCGCTTAGGCCAAGGGATAGAGGTGCTCTCTCTGCACCAGCCCCATCCCTGGCCCACTGATCATTACTTACAGCTTAAACCAAATACAATTTACTAAGCAGCAACTGTAAGAAAAATGAGGGAAAATAGAAAAGGTTAAAGGAACAAGGACACACACACTCCCGCCGCCCATGGGCCAAAGGACACCCCTCACAGCTGGCTCCGGGCCTGCGCTGGGCCCTCTCCCCAGAGCCCTTTGCTCTCCCCAGCTGCTCACCACTCTTTGCTCTGGTGTTACTCGTGGCATGAGGGATGCCTGCCATCCCAGCTCAGCCCTGGCTCCTGTTGGCACGGCTGGTCTGCACTGCACCAGCTCCATCCCACCTCTGACTCCATGCTGCTGCTCTCCTTAGCTCTGCCCTACTTGACTCAGGCAGCTGCACCTCACAGGGAGGACAGGACCCCAGGCTCCTGACTCCCTCATTGGCTCGGCTGCCCTGTCAATGGGGCTGACTTGGAGTGTTAGCCTCTCCCCATTGGCCCTGTGGACTGACAATCTCACAATCCTGATTGCTCTTTGGCCCTTCCACTTTCTTTTGATAGTGAGAGGGACCGATCAAAAACCCACTAAGTTTCAGTGGGGGGCCAGCCCCCCACTTACTTTCTGCTTTCGGCTTGGTAGGTCCTAGATTCGAATCCCACGACTGCCCCAAGTACTTTGGCTACATAAGTAGTTACTGTGGTTGGCCCAGGGCAGCTGTTCAGTCGCCAGCAGGGGAGCTGGGTGCACACAGTGATTGATGGGCGAGAGGATGGTGGCAGAGAGACGCTCTCTGTTGTGATGTGGTCCACACATTGTGACGATGCTGGCAAATCCCTGTGCTGTAGGAGGCTAGGCACCAAGGAAGGGATGTCCCTGTAAGATAAGGGCAGCATGTCTGGCTCGCTCCTTCCTCAGAGATGGATTAGCATTTCTGTACTCTGCCCTCCCTCTGAGAGAGGAGGTACTAGCTCCCAGAGCATGTATTTCGGTCTCTGCCTCTCCTCCCATTCCCTTTCCCCCCTTTGCCATCAGTGATTCTGACTCCCCGTCCTCAACCCTTTCCCTACCCTTATGCCTGTGTACACCCTCATTTTTTCCTTCCACCCGCTTCCTCCCTGTGACCATCAAGGAGGCACTGTTGGGTCAGGACTGATCCTGCTAGCCTGACTCACACTGACTAGTCCCATTAACTACTCATGAACCAAAATGCTACTCAGCCTGAGTCAGGCCCCAGGCCTGGGCCCTGCGTTTCAGCCAGCACATGCAGAGGGAGCAGTAATTGACCTGACTCCGTCATATCCCAGCACGCTTCACACTGTGCGTCCTGCTGACCATACCAACGAATGACCGGTATTTGTGTCATTGCATCTCATGTGCAGTTGCTCATGGGCACAGCAGAAGCCGAGCAGGGCTTAGGATGGCAGCAATTCAGCTGAAGCCAGTCACATCCATAATGGGTGGGATGTGCATGAATCCACTGTTGGTTTGCAGAACCGGACTCCATTTCTTTTTCCGAGGGGAGGACTCTGACTGGGGAGCAGGGATACTGTATATACAATGGGCAGTGGGGGCTATACGATCTTTTGCTCCCCAGTCTACGTCCTTCCAGCTTTATAGTATCTGGGAACTCGTCAGGCCAAACTCCTCCCTGTTGAAGTCACTGGAGTAACACCAGGTCTAAATTTGGCCCTACCTGCAGAGGGAATGAAATTGCTCTGGTGAGTTGCTGTCATGACAAAGCCAGCTATATAGCCAGGATGTTCTCAGTGGCTAGGACATGGTTCCTTTCAGCTGTTACCACTGAGTGAAAAAATCAAGGAAGCCAGTCACTCTGTCTCCTGCGGGTCTGCTGCCTGCTCTCTCGATTTACCAGGAAGCTCCACATTGTTATTTTCCTAATAAAAAGGAGGCTCCTGCCAACCTGAGTTTCCGAAGAAATCTGTCCAGCTGCTCGCCTGCACAGGCCTTATTAAAAGTTGTCCAGCCCTTTGATTAAGACACTGACACTATCTTCGGAGAAATGACTCAAAGTTAAGAAGACAGCTGTGAAAAGGGCACTGAAAGGCTGGCAGACAAGGAGAACTGAAATGATTGGAAAAATAGAGAGACCTCACAAAGTTTAGGTCTGTTTTATCTATGGCCTTTTCAAATTGTTAATCTTCTTTGGAACGATTCTCTTTGGTCCTAGCTGCCTTGATCTTCAAATGTTAAAAAGTTCCCAGCCCCCTTGCTAATGTTTTCATGGGTTTTCCTTTAAAAATGTCACTAAAGAGAGTTTTTTGTCCCTCCTGTGCTTCAAACCCAGTTTCTGCTTGAAACTGACTAGGAGCCACATGTGAACTTGTCTAGCTTGTTTTCCCACCCAAATGGAAAAAAGCTCAAATTGTAAATAGTGTCAATGAAACTGAATTTCTTTAGGATTCTTTTGCATTCAGTTGTCCTAGGTGGTGTCAATAGTACATGTAAGGACTTTTTTTGCCTCATTTTTAAATCCTCCTTTTCTTGATCACCAAAAATTAAAGTGTCAAACAGCCACTTTATAAAAGCTTTAGGTAGAACAAAGTGTTTAGTGTGACTGGCCTTCCCCGGTTAGTTCTGTGGCAGCATTTAACCGCCTAGCACGACTCCGAGAGCTGGGCTCAGCCTCAGCAAGGATGCTGGTGCACCAAACAAGGAAGTAAAAAAGAGCCACAATACTTTCAAACTCCCTTATTAACGCATGGAGCAAGTCTGTTGAATTACAGTGTAACAAACCTCATTCGTAGCTATCAGCAGAATTCAAGGCCAGGACCTTCACACAAAAGCACAGACCTCAGTCACTGGAGCTAGTGGTTTCACTCTGTTAGCTGGTAGTGGCAGTAGGCTGTTATTGACTAGTGGCCTAGCCATTAGAGAGGAATGTAACATGCACTCTGCTAATGTGTTTCATCAGGGGATGTTTTTCTAGGGAATTATTGCAAACAATGGAGATGGGACTTATGTTCTTTCCATGTGCAAAGAGCAACCATATTATTTCAGTCTCAATGACTTATTTTAGGTTAAGCAAAACAACAAAACAATTAAGAGCGAAAGTAAATTTGCAATGAGAGAGAGAGAGCACAACGTATGTGTCTCCTCTGCAACATTCTGCATTGATTCTCCCTCACAAAATGGCAGTGGCCTGTGACAGCAGCAAAAATTACAAAGATGCAGTAAGAAAGGAAACACAATCCTATTGTGTCACCGTCTACACGCACCAGTGGGATGGGCCAAGGATTCTCTGTGTGTTGTGTAACTTGCCTTCTACTCACTGATGGCTTTGCTGTCTCCCCCACCCTCCAGCTGGCTCAGATCCTGCCTACAGAGGAGAACTTCCTGTTGTGTTTCAGACAGCATGTTGGCTCCAGCTCTGAATTCATGGAGGTGAGCAGAGATTTTTATTATTATTATTCTAACCAAACCAGTTCCTGAAGCCATTTTTAGGCTAAATTTCCACTGACATCAAGGGCTGAATAAGGAATTTGGCCTGTAATTTCTTTAATTCTGATCAGTTAAATAGAATGTTTCTTCTGCATGTTAAGAGGCTGAGGATGGGGGGAGCATGAGGCAGGCAGGCAGGCAGGGCAGGGGGAATGTACTTGAGCTATTACCAGGGGAAATGCATTGAGTAACAAGCTATTGCTAATGAATACAGCCTGGCCACACTCTCCAGGTGAGTGGTTTCTCTGTCCAGCAGCCATGCTGGCTTCCTCTGAATGTTTTTACCTGGAAAAGAAATAGCTACATGCCAGCTGTAATTCTGTCCTCCCACTGAAGGCAAGCTATAGCTATGGACACAACAAGCCAAACCGTGATGCCATTAAAGTCCAGGGATGTTTTGCCACAAGCTTCAGTGGGAGCAGCATTTAGCCCTACACATCCACACAGTAGTTTTGTCCTTTTTGTTGCTTGTATTAAGCAGTTCAGGACTGGGGCCATATTGAGCGATGCTGTAAGGACAGACAGGGTCTGCCACAGAGCCTGCACCATAATTCTGGTGTCATAATGCACTTTGTTAAGGGGACAGGTACTCTGCAAGTCCCTGAGCTCGTCAGATAGTTTATGACAAGTACAAAGTGGAGTGTGGGAACGTCCCTGCTCCCTCTTCCCAGAGTGACAGGTTGGCTGATTTCTAACCCCCAAGTCCCAGTGACTAAGGCGCACCTTCAATCCAGGACCTTCACTGATCACAACTGCACAACAATGGCATCCAGAAACACTCCCTAATCTCCAAAGGCCTGGCCCAGCTCACACTGGAAAACCTGAGAGGGAGTTTTGGGGCAGGAGCTCTCTTCTTTAATCAGCCCCAAGTCCTAGCCAGGAATCTGGACTTGACACCCTGGTGCTGCTCACTGGTGGGATGTTTCCTTATGGAAGAGGTAGAGGACTTCCTTGTGTTGTGCTGCCGAAATTCACTTTGCAAGAGAATGTTCTAAATTTCCAGGTGCTTTAAATCAGTTATTTAGCCTCTTTCAAGAATTTGAAGAGGAAGGGACGAGCAGGGAGATAGATCTGGGCTGCAGGAGGTGATTAGCGTCTATAGGCATATCTGTCTGTGGGTGCTGTGCTGTTGGAGGTGCTGTCTGTGGCACTTCTCAGAACAGTAAGGAAGTTAGCTCCTGTGTCTTGCCCAAATTGCAGGTTAGATATTTATATTCTGCCTCCCTAAATTTCACTCCCAGTATTATTTGGATGGTCTTTTCTTCACTGTCAGTCCTAAACTATGTAGTGCTACTTTGTGCCATCAAACAGCAGTTGTGTTCCACACAGAGGTGGCAGCATTTTGGAGGAGGGTAAAAAGACCTTTATCTCCCTTGTCTACTTCAGAGGGACATTTTTGGGTGTAAGTAGTTAATATTTAAACACTCTTTAAGAGGATAGGATAAAAGACCCTCTCAAATTATAAAGTAATATGGCATCTCTGTCTGACAAATTCCAAAGTTCTTCATAAATATTATATGTACATGAAAGGTTTCACCAGCTAGTGAAGTGTAGCAGCTGTTTAGCAATGCACAGCAACACTGCAAGAGTTTAAAACCCTTATTGGAAAATGAGAACAACATGCAAATGTGATGCTGTTCGATGAAACAGGAGCCTACCTGTTGCCATTTAATAGACAAGTGGAGTTATTGCTTAATAAGCACGTCATTAAATATTAAATTCAGCCCACTCCACCAATAGCGAGTATAATAATGAGCATGAACTCTTGACACCGTTTTTCCCTGAGTGCACCCCGCTCTGCTAAACCAATTCCCCTCACGACAAAAACCTGTCCCCTGAGAGATGATGCTTCAGAAAACTCCAGAGACCAATGAGGAGCTGTGCCCTCCCTGTGCCAGATGGTGATGGAAAGCTACATAGGCAGTAGAATAGCACTTAGCAAGACCTCTTCTGACACACCGTGTGGGGGAGACAATGTGGGATCTTCAAAGGAAGAAGGAAAATACTTTGATCAACCAACTCTGAACAGATAAATGTCTTTTGATTTGTTAGGTCCACATGAATATCTGAGACAGAGAGAGACTGTAAACAGGATCCTGCTCTATAGGGCCTGACTTCGATTGGGGACTCAGCTGTCATGGGAAAGGATAAGATAGACCTGAGATAGAGAGAAACTTACAATAAACGCTAAGCAAGTGTGGGGCAAAATGCACATTTCTACTGCCCTTCCCTCCCCCTTTGTCACCTCTGTTGTTTATGGGTAACAATCTCTCTCCTCCACAGCTACAGAACAGGGTCATGCTCACTGAGCCAAACGCCACAACAGGTTGGGTTTCATTTGCATTTGGTGCAGGTGGTTGTGGGGTAGTTCTTATTGTATTTGAGATGGATGCGCCAATGTTGAGACAACACACAAATCACTAGGAGAATGGACCTCATGCGTTGTAGGTCTGTTGTCATAGTAGCTTTAGTTATTCCCATTCCCAGTGCCATGAGAGAGGCTACCTAAAAAGGAAAAGCTGACGGGTAGTCCCAGTCCATTCACTGCTGTGTACATATGTACCTCAGGCCAGATCCAGCCCCAATGTTCAGTGGATGCAGTTCCCAGTAAAATCAGTGGATTCCCAACGAGTATGTGATGAAGCTGCTACGGCCAGAAGGGACCATTATAACCATCTAGTCTGACCTGTATATCACAGGCCCTAGGACTTACCAAGTAATTTCTGCATCGAGCCCATAACTTCTGTTTGACCTATAGTAGATCTTTTAGAAAGACATCCATTCTAGATTTAAAGACTTCAAGTGATGGAGAATCCATCATGTCCCTATGTAAGTTCTTCCAATGGTTAATTACCCTAAGGATTAAATTTTCTCCTGATTTCTAGCCTGAATTGGTCTAGCTTCAGCTTCTAGCCATTAGATCGCATCCATACCTTTGTCTTCTAGATCAAAGAGCTATCACTGTCTCACTATCCAAAATCTATTACTTTTTTCAGTAGGGGAATCACTTGTACTAACATGTGGCATTTCCGTTGCAGGCCTGGCGGAAATATGACACAGACCGCAGTGGGTATATAGAAGCCAATGAACTCAAGGTGGGGGATGACTGAAGAGTGTCTTGGAGATATGACTTTAAAGGGCTGTGCTGTTGGTGGGGGCTATTCTAGGGTGGCATTCTATACCATGCTTCTCTCGAGAGTCATTCTCTAAGGAAAGCAGCGTGTGCATGGCTGCAGTTCGTGTCTGTCTTATGATCACTCAGCCTGTAAGAAGCTAGGCTTGATAGCTTACACTGTCCCTTTGCAGCTCCTGATCACTTCAGCCTGCATTGTACTTCACAGCATAGCACCTGCTCCTGCTGCCATTGAAGTCAAATGGGAAAACTGTCACTGACTCTGGCAGAAGCAGAGCTGGGCTCTGGTTACCCAGCACTAGGGGCTGTGCAGCATTCAGGGAGAAGGGAGGCTCTTACTGGATGTCCTGCATTAGAATAGTTTCGGGAGATGAGCTGATAACGATCAGAGGTCTGCAACTGTCCAGAAACACCAAACACACTCAGGGTCAAATCCTGCCCAGTTACTTCACTGCAACTCCACTGAATGCCAATGGGGTTGCACAAATGCAGGCAGTAGAATCTGCACTAAGGACCCACTCCACGATGGCATTGCATTGTCTTAAGTCACCTCTGTAAAGGAACCCCAACATTTCCATGGCAGTTTGGTGTAGTCCTTAGCAAGCCATTGCTCCTAGGTAGGCAACTGGTTTCTGCTTTGCCCTGTGGATGGTGGCTGAAGGCAGGTTTCACTGTGTATTGTCTATATTGCCCCACATTATAAGACTGTTTGCAGACTGCCTGTGTTAACATATCGATCTTAAAATTCCACTTACTGTGACCTACTGGCTTCTGCAGAGCCAGTGGCCTCATTTCAAGAAAGCTTCATTCCCTTCGTAACTATGGGCTGTTCCTGTAAAGTACTGAGCAACGTCAGTTGCCATCAGTGTCCAGGGGCGTTGAGGGCTCTCTGCACTGTACAGAACCGAGCCTACTAACACCAGCTGTTCCGGTGAAATGGCAGGTCACTCTCCGTGCACCTTAGGATATTAAGACCTGTACAGTGCTGGAAGCTGCCCCTTCCTCCTAGCTTTGCCTTACTCGATGGGTTGCTCAGGTGCTCCTGATCTGAAAAACCTTGTGAGAGACGGGGCACGTCATTTGGGCCAGTCCCCTTGGCTGGGTGCCATGTACCTTTCAGAGGGTGAAGAGCCAGCAGAATGTTTTGGTGCACATCAGCAGGGCTGCACTGGAGTTGGTCAGAGCTGTGGTGCAATTTACTTTTGGGTTGGGGTGTTTCTCAAGGCACATAGAATGAAGCGGGGATCAAGCAATTCCCATTCTGGAAGGGAATTTAGAGCTCTTTTAAGAAGGTTCTGTTGGGGGTGATTCAGAGTGAGAAATGCCTAATCTCATGAGTGATGCTGTGAGAGAAATGCTCACTGCGGATTACACCAACAAACCTAAAGACAAAATCAACCCCAGTGGAAATGGGTCCAGCCCCACTGATGTCGCTGTACACTGGGGCTAAATCTGGCCCCAAGAGGCAAGAGGAGACGCTACTTCCTATGGAGCATGTAAGGAGTAGGCACTTCACTCTAAGCACTCATTCCCCAGGCTTAGTCCGAGAGGAATTTGTGCCAAGCACTGTGCTGCTTTGAGACTGGCACAGCGATGGGGGTGCCAAGGTACTAGCCACTGACCACTGCATCCCCTTGATGTTCCCACACTAACATTTTCAGACGTGCTCTTGCATTGTGCCCTTGACTGGACAGGTGGGACGTGTCTCAGCACCATTCCTAGACTGCCCAGCAGTGAATGTGCCTTTTTCCCCAGTGAAGAAAAACAAGGGGCATGATTTTACTACAGCAACGCAGGTAGAATTCTGCCTTGGTAAGCCAGGGTCTGTAACCATGACGAAGCTTACGTGGTCCTCTCCTGTCGCAGGGGTTCCTGTCAGACCTGTTAAAGAAAGCGAACAAGCCCTACGATGAGCCAAAGCTGCAAGAATATACACAGACCATAGTAAGTGAGACCAATCCCGGGGGGTACTGCTGCTGCCGCCTCCCCTACGGCAGCTGACCCAGCTCCCTCCCTTCAGAGCCCATTCTGCTTCCTGAGGAAGCAGCTGCAGCAGAGGAGCAACCTGCTCAAAGAAGTTGTGGGAACAAGGAGTCAGTCTGCACGAGTCCAGCTGCCTGAAGAAGGGTGAAAAGCCTAGGGGTTGGAGCAGAGGGAACACAGCTCCTCCCTCCACTGCTAAAATCAGAGATGCTCCCACATCCCCCGCCTGGTTTGGGTAAACATCTCCCCCCACCCAATCCTCCTCTTCAGCTGGTGCAGTGAGAGCAGCTCCATTAGCCAACGTGGGGAATGAGTCCCTCGCACGAGTGACTGAGCCCATGTGCTGCAGTGCAGCTCCTGGCCTGGCTAGGTGTTCTGTATTACAGGAGTTGTGGTAGCACTGAGAGGCCTGCTCAGGCCCCCGTTATGCTATGCATTGGACACACACATGCCCCAAAGAGCTTGTGGTGCCCGTAGCAGAGTAGCACTGGGATGAATGCTATCTTCTGCTTGGACTGGGGCAATTCTATTTCTGTCTCAGGACCCTGAGCCTCCCCAAGGTCACCGCTACCATCTTCCAGCCAAAAAACTCTCAGAGCCTGTCAGAAGTGCTGCTCTGTCTAACAGCAATGGTAGGCCCTCAGAGGACTGGGGCACTTGTTCTGCAGCACTCCCTGCCCTGAGTCCCCAGGGCAGTAAGAAATCTGGCCCAGAAACGTGAGCCCATTCTGTTGTAGGAATGTGAGCAGCACACCCCTGGGCTGAGCCCTTCAGTCACCGGAAAGGGCAGGCTGGGGCCAGTGCAAAGTTCTCCGGTGCTCGCCCTGGAGAACGGAGGCCTGTGTCTAACCACAGAATGGTTGGCAGCAGGGCAGGCTTCCCCCACTACCCCAACAGGTCCACTCTTAGCACAAAAGGGGAGTTCGGTGTCTAGGCCTCCAGCAATTCCTTGGCCTCTCTGCTGAGATTCCCAACAGAATCTGGCTAGTGGCCTGTGATGTGGAAAGTACACTTGTTCCACTTGTCTCCGTTTGTCCTAATGAAGAGTGCACTAGACTGGAAGTGTGGAGACCTGGGGCCTTGTCCCAGCTTTGACACTGATCTGCTAGGTGACCTTGGGCAAGTCCCTTCCCCTCGTGGGCCTCAGTTTTGCTCTCTGTATAATGGGGATAATGATAATGGCCTCCTGTTTAAATTGCTTTGAGCTCCACTGATTAAAAGTGCTATGTAAGAGCTTGGCATTGTTAAACCTGTCCCAGGCTTTACTAAGAGTAAGATGCAGACACACAATCTATCCCTGGGGGTTGCCCATTACAGTTACACTAGGGAACAGTTTGGCTCAAACTTTTCTCCCTACAGTTCATGTGGCTATAAACTCAAGCTTCTCTGGCTGACGAGAGCTTTCCCCATAACACACCCTGGACCAGGCCTGCCCTCCTCCTGGGGTTGCCAACTTTCCAACTGCTGAAAACCAGGCACCCAGCCCTACCCCTGCCCCTTCACCCAAGGCCTCACCCCTAGGCCCTGCTTCCCACCTGCTCCTCCCCCCGTTGCTCCCCCCGCCCCGGGACTCACCTGCCGCCAGCAGAGCTGGGCTGGGAGGAGCGGACGCAGTGCCTGCCTGCCCATGTGGGGCATGGAGGGGGTGGGGGTCAGTCCCTGGAGCAAGAGGCCAGGGTGGGAAGAGCAGGGCAGAGCAGGGCAAGCAGGAGCTGGCAGGATTCCCCCACACGCACCAATCTGTCTGCTGGAGATGGCTAAGAGCCAGCCAGCTACTTCTCTCCATGAGCAGCTGAGCAGAGAGCAGCTCCTCCAGGCTCCAGCTGCAGCTGCAGTACTTCCCGTCCTGCATTGGGGAGTCGCGTTACTGCAAGTGACCAGACACTGCCAGGTTCCCTTTCTGACTGAACTTTCCAGTCAAAAACCGGACCCCTGGCAACCCTACCTCCATGACTCTGAATTTAACAGGTCCCATTTCCCTACCCCCAGTAGAAAGCTGGCGAGGTGCCAGCTGACCCCCTGCCTTGCCAAAGGCTTAGATGCAATCCCAACTGGGGACGTTGGTGGAGGAAAGAGCCGGTCACTAACAGACTGCTGGCTTGTGTCCCATCAGCTGCGGATGTTCGATATGAATGGGGACGGGAAGCTGGGCCTGTCGGAGATGTCCCGGTAAGGGTCCTCTTGCACTGCTTGCTACTTGGGCTTCTTAGTCTTCCCCTGCAAGAGCCAAAGAAAACTATGGGCCCTCCCCCCAGTCAAATCCATCTTCCCCCTTGCTGAATTACAGCTCCATCTGCATGCAGCCAGGTAGCCTCTGCACTTGTTCAACAAGCCACTCCAGTCCTGCCTCAAAGCCATTCTAAAAGAAGGGCCTTAGACCCTGCTGCGGTTAGTCCGGGAGCCTGACACCCTTCCCAGTTGCACCAGTGGAGCTCCATAGAGTTACTTCTCATTCACACTAGTGCCACAGAGGAATCAGCACCAGGCGTGGAAGAGATACTGCGGCTTGCCCAGCTGCAGAGAAAGCATTCCATGCGGGCTGATACCGTTGGCCTTATGGCTCTGTAAAAGAACATTACCCCCCACCGCCCATGATTGGAGATTAATCACCAATAGCTGCAGCCTGTAGTACAAACTGCTTCCTGCCCAATTCCTCCAAAGCACCTCGCTGCCAACCTGTAGCACCCGTAGCTATTCCTCATCTGGCCTGACTCTCCTCAGCATGCCAACTCAGGGTGCAGACAAACACCCACTGGAGTCTGGGCTGTGACCAGCCGATCAATCTCAACAGCGTTTAACCCTCGGTCTCCCTGAGTGGAGGACCATGCCCTTCCTGAGCAGGCTGCATGGCAAAACAGGGAGGCCTCCATTCAGCAGCTGGTTGGTGCAGACTGTAGGCCCATCTTTACAGGGCTCCACTAACTAGCTTGAGTGCAGGACATCCCCAGAAAAGCAGGCAGGGCTGATCGCTCCAGGGCAGCATCTGTGTAGAGCGCTGAGGACGATCCCCGCCCTCCCCCATCCCCGCCCTCGCCACATGTGCAGGGTGAGTGTCTCCTCTCAGCTCCCTATTTACCCTTTCACAATCTCTCTGCAGACTCTTACCTGTGCAGGAGAACTTCCTACTTAAATTTCAGGTAAAAAAGATGGCTCTCTTTTTCCCCATGTGATTGTTTTCCCCCTCATCCCTCCCTGTGTGCATGGCTCATTTCTTTCTTCTTCCTGTCACTGTCCAGGGAATGAAACTAGCCACTGAGGAATTCAACGCTATCTTTGCATTTTATGACACGGTAAGAGGCTTGCGTGGATGGGGTGAGGGAGCACAAGGGGATTTGAAATCCCATGAGCTTGGTGCAAGAAGAACTCTTCCTAGCACTTTATTTCCCCTAGTCTCTAGCCTGCTGCGACTGGGAAAGGCATTTTGGCATTTTCTCCCATTCACCGTCATAAAACCAGCCCAGAATAAAAGACCCTCTAGCCAGATCCTCTGCTGGTGTAAATCCGCAGGGCTCCATTGAGTTGCAGCATAATTATGCTAATCGATGCTAGCTGGGGCTCTGGCCCACAGCACACAGTCAACCACTCTGCTCATGGAAGGGGTGTGGAGGACTCTTGTTTCAATGTGAGCAGGGGAGTTGTGCCCGCAGAGGACAGAAGAGCACATTTTAAAGTCTCTGTGAGTCCAGGGATCTGAACACAGGGAATATGTGGATTTAGAGACAGAATAATAATGGAGAATGAAATCCTGCTTTTCCGGACCACTGTTGCTGCGAGCCTTTATAGCGAGTAGAGCTGGCACCAGCCAGTATATAGGGCAGGATTCTCCTGTCACTTACACTAGTGTAATGCCTTTTATTTCAATGGAGTCATGCCAGTGGACTCTGGTCCAGGCCATATACTCAAAGCCTTTCTGGTGCCTGCAATGGGCTTTGACTCAGGGCCTTACCCCAGTGAGAGTGGCAGTGTCTGCGATGGTGGCATCATCACATTATGAACAAAGTCAAAAGTGAAACCAGTTCCCCACTAGTGCCCTCTGAGCTAAAGAAAGTGCTGCTGTGTTGGGTTTCCTGTAGCTTACAGGCCCCCAAACCTGTGAGTGATCCAGGGGAATGGCAGGTCTGGTGGTTGACAGCAAGGCCACTGCGGCCCTAGGGAGCAGAGGCAGGGAGATGATTGAAGGGCCCCTTGGGTTGGATTAAGTGTCCACTAATGTGTGTGTATTCTCCTGCTCTTGCTAACCAGGATGGGAGTGGCTTCATTGATGAGAATGAACTGGATGCCCTTTTGAAAGACCTCTATGAGAAGAACAAGAAGGTGAGCTTCTTGTGGGTAAACAGATGGAGACAAACCTAAGGGCTGCTCCTGTTCAAGTCAACAGGCAAATCCACTGGAGCAGCTTTGCTCTCTAGGTCTGCCATAGCAGCTGTTGCATCCTCTGCGACTAGTCTATGTCTTGTGTGGATGAAGTGCAGGGCAGTGCCTTAGCATGGATCAGTGCATCACAGGGTCATCCTTTATACCTGCAGCAAGCATGGGGAACTCCTCTTGGGGCCAGCTGGCTGCAGACCCGTGTGGTGCACAGAAGCTTCACTGGAGTATCTGGCCCAAAGGTTAACATGCTGGAGGCCTAGCTGAACCCTAACCCCTTTAGGGTTCAATCCTGCAGGGTTCAGAACAGGGCCGGTGCAACCATTTAGGCGACCTAGGCAGTTGCCTAGGGCACTGGCATTTGGGGGGCACCATTTTCTTTGGCAGCGACTGCGGCAGACGGATCTTCGGCCGCCCCGGTCACGGCTGGCATTTAGGTGGAGGGAACTAGGGCAGGGGAGTGTGGAGAGGGCTGCCTGCAGCAAGTAAGGGGGGGGGACAGTATGCAGGGGAACTCCCTGCCCCAGGTCACCCCTGCCCTGCCTCCTCCCCGAGCACGCCATGCTGCTTCACTTCTCCTGCCTCCCAAGCTCGCAATGCCAATCAGCTTAGGCGCCACAAGCCTGAGAGGCAGGAGAAGTGAAGCAGCAATGGCGTGCTCGGGGTGGAGGCGGAGCAGGATGAACTGGGGTGGGGGGGCTGCCTCAGGGTGGGGGGTGGGGAGCTACCACGGGGGGACGCCTCAGGGCAGAGGGGGAGAGAGCTGCTGTGGAGGGGGCGCCTCAGGGCAGGGGCGCAAGGGGGGCGCATGGTGGAAGTTTCGCCTAGGGCGCGAAACATCCTTGCACCGGCCCTGGTGCAGAAGGTGGGCCAGAGTGCTAGTGCTGGGCATCTGGGGTTTGCTCAGCACCCAATCAGGTAGCTGTGAAGAAGCCTGCGCAGTGCTGGCAATGTCTGCCCTGAGGAATACAGGAACAATGGAGGCCAGGTGCTTGAATCACTGTTGCCCTGCACTTGCTTGACCCTTTGCAGCAGTGCAAGGTGCTGCTCAATCAGAGTGGCACAAAGGAAGCTGCTACTGCCAGTGAGCAGGTTTATTATTAAGCTTAGAAAGCAGAGGCTCATGGTTTTAGATCCAGGTCCAGTCCCTGCAGATGACCCAGCCAAGAAGCCATTGAACTGTGCAGTGTGAATATGGCCCATTGCCAAGTCAGGACATGGGTGCTTACCTGCAGGCCGCTCAATGCACAGAGTTTGCCTCCGTGCAGAGGCCTGTGCTCCACTGGAGTCCCACATCTGCTCCGTTCTAAGAGTTTGGTGCTTCTGACTCTCTGTGCAGGGGTGAGGGTCATTCTAGCCAGAGTATGACCAGCTGCTCCAGCTGTTTTGCAGAGTCCAAGAGGTACTTAAGGAAAGAGTAAGCAAGTCTGTAGGCCAAATGCAGAGACTGGGCCTGATTTACCCATCTTGCTCTCGCTTTACGCTGGGGAAACTGCACTGCTCTCAGTGGTGTTGCAGCCGCATACCACGGTGGAGTTCGAGTCTCTGGGCCTGGCCCCCACTGAGGAATAAAGCAGATCACCTCTTGCCTTCAGACACAGCTGCTGTCCATTTCCCCTTGCTGGCCAAATCGCATTAGCCCTCCACCCAAGGGTCTCCTACAGGGCCGCCCAGAGCGGGGGGCAAGTGGGGCAATTTGCCCCGGGGGCCCCCCATGAGAGTTTTTCAGGGCCCCTGGAGTGGGGTCCTTCACTTGCTCCAGGGGCCCTGGAAAACTCTCACGGAGCCCGGGCCCCCGGAGCTTCTTCCGCTCCGAGTCTTCAGCAGCGAGGGATCTTTCTGCTCCAGGGCGGAAGGACGTCCCAGCGCCGAATTACCGCCAAAGCGGGGGCCCCCCACCGCCGAAGACCCCAGGCCCCCTGAATCCTCTGGTCGACCCTGGTCTCCTATGAGGGGTTCTGCTCCCTTCTTTTCAAGGTCTCCCCACATCCAAGCTTCCTCCCATGGAGAAAGCCAACTCTCCTCTTTTTTTCCCGCTCACTAGAGGGAACTGCCACAAGCAACCTTTATACTGCCTCTCTTCCCAGCATGCTTTGCTACCAGCCTACAGTGCCCATGCTCCCTGCAACTTACAGTCCCCCAAATCCTTCTGCTCTGGGAGTAGGGTAGCCAGGTGCCTGGTTTTCAACTGGAAAGTCCAGTCAAAAAGGGGACCAGACAGTGTCCAGTCAGATCTACTGATCGGACACCAAAGTCTGGTTGCTGGAGATGGGAGAGGTGCCAGGTCTTCACCCACTCCAGTCCCCCTACTCGGCTGTGGCTGCCTCCTGCCTATGTCGGGCAGCTGCAGCTCCCACCCCCAGCTCTGCAGGCGAGTCCCTCCTGACCCAGGTGGGAGGGGGTGGGAGAGGAAAAGTAGAAAGTGATGGGGGGGCAGGGCCTTGAGATGAGTGGAGTGAGGCAGGGGAGGTTCTGGCATTGCTGGTGGTAATATTTAAGAAACAGACACGCCAAGTCAGCAACCCTATCTGGGAGGTCCTTGAACCCCACTTCAAAGGGCCAGCTCATCCCATGACACACCATTGAAATCTAGTCCTGTGTATGCAGCCATTCTATATCACGTTCCTTTCTGTTACTGTCTGCCAGGAAATGAACATCCAGCAGCTCACCAACTACAGAAAGAGCATCATGAACCTCTCCGACGGGGGGAAGCTATACCGCAAGGAACTGGAAATTGTACTCTGCAACGAGCCCCCCATGTAAAGAGGCACCACCCCCAATCCTCCAACACCTCCCCTACCCTGCCACCTTCCACAAAGATGACTAGAGAGGGCAAGTGTGAGCAGGTGAGGAGGGAGAGCAACTGGGTGGGTCCCTGACCAATCAACTCCAACCCCCCCTGCCCCGCTAGGCCTGCTGATCTGCTTGTGACCCAGGTCACAGAATCTTTGCCAACAGTAGCGAGAGGGGCAGTGGTGCATGACCCCATCCACCAATGGCTCTGTGATTTAGGCTAAGTATTCAGTAGGGTGATAGTCCAGTTCTCTTCCTGGGTACAGCCTGTGTCCCTTGCGTTGGCATAGTTTGTTTCCTGTGCATTCCTGAATCTAGAGTGAATAATTTTTCTTTGTCTCTTTTTTTTGTTTTGTTTTGTTCTTTTCAAGTTCTGTCTTATTGTTTACCAAAGAACAGTTTACAAATAAACTTAAGTACTGCTACCGGGGCTGACAGCCTGCGCTTGGATCTCTTTTCTCTGGGACAATGAAGGCCACATCTGCAAGCAAATAAACACTAGGTTTTCAAAAGAGCTCAGCTCCCAATTTGGAAAAATCCAGCTGGTGCCTAAGTGCTCAGCACACGGCATGCTGCACTCAGTTGAAAATCTCTCTTGAAGAGTCACAGGAATAGAAGGTGCTGGGTACTGAGTAGAACTGTTTGGAAAGCGGTGGTGGTTAGGAAGAGGTTCCACAGAAAATTAAGGGGTATTTGGAGAGGGAGGGGAAAGAGGTGGGATGTTTGCAAAAAAAACACGTGATATTGTGGTGCATAGTGGGAGTTGTAATTCAGATGCCTTGTGAGCCCATTCTCATTTATAGACTGGGCTTCCTGGTCAGACTACCTCTCCCATGACGCATCACCATCTCCTCCTGGTGAGGATAAGTAGTATATCACGGCCATTGCTGGATTTGCTGCATCATGGGAAATGTAGTTTAACCAGAGAGACCAGCCCATAGAGGAGGATGGAAGCATGAGGCTCTGAAACTACAACTCCCACAAGGCACCACGAGAGCAATTCTGAATTGAAGTATTTCAGTATTTGGGTATTCAGTTTTTAAATGGCGGGGGGCGGAGAGGATGAGAATTAGAATCTCCCTGTGGAAAGCAGATACTTTTAATTCAAAAATAATTTAGTTAAAACCCTAATCTTCCCTCAAAAGAGCCTCAGTGCAAAAAAATCTCTCTGGCTGTAATGCTGAGCCCTTGAAATTCCAGCCCTGAGCTCTTCTGAAAATCTCATTCCATAGGGGGATGTTTTGTTACTTTTTGCCATCTGAAATTCAGATTCATGATCATGGTTGAAGGCTGGTCAGTGTTTCTGTGGTCCTGCAGCAGCCTTGGGGCTGGCTTGTCCCACTGCCAGTGTCTTAAAACTCTGGTTCTAGTTTGAAAAGAAGCTATGCAAGAATGATTTCTTACTCAGATTTTCTCCTTGCATGTTTATCATCACTTATACCTGTCTGAGGGGGGCATAACACCAGGGGGCAAATTATCTGCTGATAATTCCCCTGAGGTCAGTGGTAATATGCCTGCAGAGAATTTAGCCCTACAACTGTGATTTGGTAGCATCTGACACTCACTTAGCAAAGGTACTGGAGAGAACACAAGAGGCAAGGCAAGGCAGAACTGGGGCCTGAGTGGTTTTCTCTCCAGCATATTCGCTTGAGTTAGTGGATAAAAATAAGCTCTCATCTTGTTCCTGGTGCTAGCTCGGCGCCAGGCAGGGAGTGAGTTGTGTTGTCTGTTCTCCCATGTGCACCATCAATAGAACTGTTCGAAGTTCTAATCATGGACACCTGTGCAAACCCAGGGGTGGCAGGGTGATTACATGAACGTACCTGCGGACCTGATCTGAAGACTACAGGGTTACACAGGTATTAGGGGGTTTAGTTTGGGCTTAGGAACATTTTTACTGGTGATGATGCATGAGAAAGATCCCACCTTGATTCTCTTTGCCCTTAGCGAGCTGACAGCAAGGCTGTATCCACACTAGCCCTTACTGCAGTATAACTTAAGTCACTCGGGGTGTGAAAACGCAACATAAGTTACACCAACGTAAGCACTGGGGTAGACAGCACTCTGCCGGTGGGAGAGCTTCTCCTGGCGACATAACTAGCACTGCTCACAGGGCGGAAGTCGTGAAGCTGAAGAGAGCTCTCTCCCATCAGCTTAGAGCGGTTACATTAGCTTACAGCAGTGCAGCTCCGCCACTGTAAATTCTCTAGTGTAGCTGTAGCCTAGAAATAACATCCTTTAATTTGTAAGACGAGCATACTCGCCATGATGTCATCTGTGCTAGGAGGGTTTGCTGGTGTAGTTATATGAGCAAACCTGTCCTAGTGTAAACAAGGCCTAAGTATGGAACCACACAGTGCCATACTACAGAATGGCTTGCAGAGCAGGGATGCACTTGAGTGCCAATAAGAGGAAATATTTTATACACAACATAGTAACTTATGGAACTTGTTATTGCAGGACACGGAAATAAATAACAGCGCAATTCTTAACGTGATATTGCCATAGATTAAATACAAAAAACTAAGTTCCCACACCACTAAAGTTCCCATTTAAAATGACCAAGTCCAGAGTTACAAAATAAGTTCATTGCAAGATACCTTACAAGGGCTTCCATCAGTGAGCAGGGTCAGA
Source organism: Gopherus evgoodei (assembly GCF_007399415.2). Lineage (NCBI taxonomy): Eukaryota > Metazoa > Chordata > Testudines > Testudinidae > Gopherus > Gopherus evgoodei. The sequence goes on along the minus strand of NC_044333.1, from coordinate 3,005,198 downwards.
GGCAGGGCACCAGTCTAGACAGACCAGTGACCTCTGGTCTATTCCAGCGTGGCAGGTCATATGTTTGACCAGCATCTACTGCATTTCACCAGGGATGTACCAGGTTCAAGGGAACAGAACAATGCCCCAGCTCTGGCCCACTGTATTTCAGCAAATTTCATTTCATATATGTTATTCCAGCAACATTCCAAAATTTGGGGGGAAAAAAACAGGAAAGATAACAAGAATCTTTGCTAGTTTTCCTATTTTTTGGACCACCTTGATCAAATACTGAGTGGAAGGGAAATTGTCTTCACAAACATGTGTATTCCTCTCCACTTTGTTTTCCAGTGGATGTCAGAAAAGTTATGAATTACAGTGGAGACGCATCATAGGTGCGTTTAACTTACGTGATTTTAACTATACACACTTGGCAAAACAAAACAAAAAAGAGAACAATAGCAATTTACATATTGTACCTGTAGTGCAAGTGATTCCGCCCACCATTCCACTCAATGAGTGTTTGACTATACATGATTTTCGCCTTATGGCAGTGGGTCTCAAACTTTTGTACTGGTGACCCCTTTCACATAGCAAGCCTCTGAGTGTGACATCCCCTCCCCCCCTTTAAATATATAAATAAAGTGTTTTTAATTTATAACACCATTATAAATGCTGGAGGCTGACAGCTCACGACCGCCTGAGGGGCCCCAACCCCCAGTCTAAGAACCCCTGCCTTATGTGCTGACTTCAGAACCTAACCCCTGCATAAGATGCGACTCCCCTGTAAATATGGCCTTTTTATGGGGTGCACTATGGCGCCTCCTTCTGGCTGTTCTGGGGATCAGTACCTCCCAGGAGCAACACCACTTTGTGCTATGTATTTGTGCACCCTGCTGCCTCTTTCTCTCTGCAGCTCAGCGCACCATCTCTTCATGGCTTGGCCCTCTAACCAGATTATTATAGTCCTCCCCTTCAGGGTAACAAAGTCCTGTTGGGCAATCATCCCAGGCAGTCTTCTGTTCCCCTCCTCAGTCAGTGCCACTTCTCCTAGATCAGGGGGGCAAACTACAGCCTGTGGGCCAGATCCGGCCCCTCAGGGCTTTGGATCCGGCCTGCAGGATGGCCACTCCCTTAGCACCGTGGGCCCCGCGCCGCTCCCAGAAGCAGCCTCTGGGCAGGGGGGGGGGCCAGAGGACTCCATGTGTTGCCCTTGCCTCCAGGCCCCACCCCCCACAGCTCCCATTGGCCAGGAACAGGGAACTGCAGCCAATGGGAGCCTCCGGGGAGGTACCTGGAGGGACAGCAAGGGCAGCACACACAGAGCCTTCCGTCCTCCCCCTTCCCCAGGGGCTGCAGCACCTCCTGCAGCAGCGCAGGGCCAGCGCCAGGGCGCCTGCCTTGGCCCCAGTGCACATCGCTGCCACCCCAGAGCCCAAACCCTTCCTGTACCCCATCCCCAACTCCCTGCCTGCACCATGCACCCCAACCCCCTGTCACACCCCACACCCCTCCTGCCTGCACCATGTACCCCAACCCTCTGCCCTGAGCTCGCTGCCACACCCCAACACCCTTCCCTGAGCTCACTGCCTGCACCATGCACCCTTCCTGAACCCCAACCCCCTTCCCTGGGCCCCCTCATACATCCCACACCCCTCCCCCTGCCCTGAGCCCCCTGCCACACCCCAGCACCCTTCCCTGAGCTCACTGCCTGCACCATGCACCCCTCCTTCACCCCATTCCCCGAGCCCCCTCATACATCCCACACCCCACCCCCTGCCCTGAGCCCCCTGCCACACCCCTCTGCACCCCAACCCCCTGCCCAGAGCTCCCTTCTGCACCCTACCCCCTGCCCTGAGCCCCCTGCCACACCCCACACCCCTCCTGCACCCCAACCCCATTCCCTGAGCCTTCCCATACACCCCACACCTCTCCTCTGCCCCAATCCCTTGCCCTAAGCCCCTTCCTACACACCACTGTCCTTCACACCCCACCCCTGCCCCCCTTCTGCACCCCACACACCTCCTGCACCCCACACACCTATCCTGAGCCCCCTCATACATCCCACACCACCCCCTGCCCTGAGCTCCCTTCTGCACCCCACCCCCATGTCCTGAGCCCCTTGCCACACCCCATACCCCTCTTGCACCCCAACTCCCTTCCCTGAGCTCCCTGCCACACCACACACCCCTCCTCTGCCCCAATCCCTTGCCCTGAGCATCATCCTGCACACCACACCCCACACTCCCTCCCACACCCCAGCCCTGCATACAATTTCCCCACACAGATGTGGCTCTCAGCCCAAAAAATTTGCCCACCTCATCCTAGATGCTGGTAGAGGAACCTAGGCCCACTCTCTACTCTAGGTTCCAGCCCAAAGACCCTGTCTAGCAATTGTGATCTGCCTCTTTCCAGACCCAGCTACTTTCCCTGGGCCCTTCCTTTAGTTTAGCACCACACCACTACCCAACCCCATTTCTGCTGGGAACTTCCTGACTTTATGTCAGCCCCCTCACCTCCCTGTTCCTTCTCAGCTGGGCACCATCATCAATCAGCCTCTCAAGCCCTGGCTCTCCCTCAGGTGCAGCCCTTCAGATTAATTAGTCTAATTTAACCTGCTCTGCCTTTTGTGAGGTAAACACCCCACCACAGGCCTCAAATACAAAATCTTAAGAAAGGATAAACATCAATAACGGGCATAGACCAGCATGCATCAGGGGGTACGGCAATCGCTCCATTCCAGGGGTAGGTAGAAACTTCCCCTCCACGAGGTGTGGTACAGCCAACGCTCTGTGAGCTCTTAGGCGAGGTGCACCAGGAACCTAAACTCGGCAGTTAGTTTCCTGCTTCTGGAATGGCCGATGGGGATGGTGTCATTTATTTTAAACGTTGGATGTCTATGGTGAGACAGCGACTCTGTCTGCCCAGTGATGTGTATTTGATAGACTCACTTTATCGTATTGGATCCCTGTATTTCTAATGTGTTAGCCCTAGGCTCCTGCCTGAAGTCCCACCATGTGTGACGTGCCATCTACCTTAACTGCCCCAGTAATTTAAACATCATGTATTGTTCTAAAGCTGGTACCCTGTGCTATTCAAATACTGCCCGAATCCACCCCAGAGGTGGCTGCATTTCAGTGGTTGGGAAAAATGCTTCTGTCTTTTAAATGAGTTCTCTGTGGTACATAACTCCATTGACATCAGTGGAGTTTTACCCATTTACACCAAGGGAGAGTGTGGCCACGAATACTTTGGGACCCTCCTGGATCAAAGACGCTCTAGAAATGAGATCATCATTAGATGGTTTCCTTAGATTGGAATCCCACCTGCTAACACATCTGGTCATTGAACAGGCAACAAACCACTGGATCCCACAGCTCTTTCTACCTTGCCTCTGTGCTAGCGATTTTGCACATGGCCAGGGGCTTTGTGAAATAGTCTGCCTGAGAACTCTCCTCCCACTCCCATTGGCTGCTCCTACAGCCCTATGAGGGACAAAAGATGGATACTGCGATCCACGCTAAACACCCAGTGCTGACAGAATGGCTCTGCATCCTGCATAATGGTGCCAACTGGAGTGACTCATTGGCTCAACGTTGCTTGTTAAGTACCCACAGTGTCCTTGGCACTTCAGAAGGCCACGGGGAGGGTAGCCCTGGCTCCAGAGTGCTTTCAGTCTAGGGGCCAGAAGTAAATGGAAATTGTCCTCCTGCATTAGACCCTGCCCAGCTGGGACTGCAGAGGCAGCAGCTTAGCTTTACTGTTCCATCTCTCCCCATATAGGGTATGTCTACACTGCAGCAGCAAGTCTCAGAGTCCAGGTCTACAGACAGGTTTGCAGAGCTCATGCTACAGTTCTGGAGCCCAGGCTCTGAAAACTACCCCCTCCCCCGCTTCAGACCCTGAGCTCCAGCCTGAGCAGGAACCACTACACGGCTAGTCTTAGGGCCGTAAAGCAAGTCCAGGTCGGTAGACCCAAGTTCAGACTCACTGACATGGGGGGTCTTTTGCTCTGTACATGTACCCACGGAGACTACATCCAATGCAAACTGGCCCTATGTCTGTACTAGTCCCCAGTAACATCCTGGGAATAACTCCTTAGCCTCTTGTCCTGGACTTTGGGCTGACAAAAGAAGAGCCCTTCCCTGAAGGACTGAGTCAGAGAATCATAGAATATCAGGGTTGGAAGGGACCTCAGGAGGTATCTAGTCCAACCCCCTGCTCAAAGCAGGACCAATCCCAACTAAATCATCCCAGCCAGGGCTTTGTCAAGCCAGGCCTTAAAAACCTCTAAGGAAGGAGATTCCACCATCTCCCTAGTTAACCCATTCCAGTGCTTCACCACCCTCCTAGTGAAAAAGTTTTTCCTAATATCCAAGCTAAACCTTCCCCACTGCAACTTGAGACCATTACTCCTTGTTCTGTCATCTGCCACCACTGAGAACAGTCTAGATTCATCCTCTTTGGAACCCCCTTTCAGGTAGTTGAAAGCACCTATCAAATCCCCCTTCATTCTTCTCTTCTGCAGACTAAACAATCCGAGTTCCCTCAGCCTCTCCTCATAAGTCATGTGCTCCAGCCCCCTAATCATTTTTTTTGCCCTCCGCTGGACTCTTTCCAATTTTTCCACATCCTTCTTGTAGTGTGGAGCCCAAAACTGAACATAATACTCCAGATGAGGCCTCACCAATGTCGAATAGAGGAGAATGATCACGTCCCTCAATCTGCTGGCAATGCCCCTACTTATACAGCCCAAAATGCCATTAGCCTTCTTGGCAACAAGGGCACACTGTTGACTCATATCCAGCTTCTCATTCACTGTAACCCCTAGATCCTTTTCTGCAGAACTGCTGCCTAGCCACTCAGTCCCTAGTCTGTAGCAGTGCATGGGATTCTTCTGTCCTAAGTGCAGGACTCTGCACTTGTCCTTGTTGAACCTCAGCAGGTTTATTTTGGCCCAGTCCTCTAATTTGTCTAGGTCCCTCTGTATCCTATCCCTACCCTCCAGTGTATCTACCACTCCTCCAAGTTTAGTGTCATCTGCAAACTTGCTAAGAGTGCAGTCCACACCATCCTCCAGATCATTAATGAAGATATTGAACAAAACCGGCCCCAGAACCGACCCTTGGGGCACTCCGCTTGAAACCGGCTGCCAGCTAGACATGGAGTCCAGGTTTTATACTGAACCAATTTTGTGTGGCCCAAGTGCTGCAGATGCTTAGGCTCATGCTTCAGTGTTTGCAGGGCTAGTGCCTTAGTCAACACCATGTGGCTGGCCCTGCAGTGCCAAAGTGATCGATAAAGCTCAGAATCATGGGTTTCACTGGCTGATTTAACTGACTCTTCAGAAACGAGACATGTAGCATTCCCTAAGACCACTTGCCCGCAATCTGGAAACATGGAGCACTACAAAGAGAGAGGGGGCAATTTAGGCCCACTCTTTGCAGATAGATAGGTGCAGGGACACGTGCAGGAGCTGAAATGTCACTGTGTTTGGAGGGGCACCTGCTGTGCCCCCACCACCCTGTGCCCCCCTTTGTGCATGCTCCTGGCTAGGTTAGTCCTTTGAATCTGAAGATTGGTGACTGGGATTTCTTCCATGTAGATTTAGCCACTGGAAGAAGTTACCTGCAGTAGGCTGAGAGAAGGCGCCTGTCACCCCTTCAGATTCCCTGGGGAGGGTGCAATGCAAGCTTCAACTGCTGGAAGTTGACACGAGACAAATTCAGACTGAAAATAAAGGTGTAAATCAGGGGTCTCAAACTCCTGGCCCGGGGCCACCTGCGGCCCCAAGAACAGCCCCACTGTGGCCCGGGGAGGAGAGACTCAGGCAGACAAGCTGCCGGCAATGTCTGCTGCAGGCACCGCCTCCCATAGCTCCCATTGGCTGAGGGAGAGGGACAGAGATACCATTACTAGTTGCCGGGCAGAGTCAGCCATGGAGGCAGCATCACTTATTTCCCACAACAACTGGAAACAAGTCAAAATACCAAACACAACTATCCGGTGCACACCTTGCTGCAGTCCTGAAGGTTCAACTGCTCAGTCACGGAGGCCAAACATCAGCAAACTGACAGAATGGAAGCATTGCCAGGTGTCTGGCAAACACTAACAACTCTCTGGCAGGTGAAGAACCATATAAAGTTGTATGACAGTTTTATTATTTCTAAGAAATTTGAAATAATACAATATAAACATTTTCTTTTCTGAACAACATCTTCAGTGACATTGTGGGCCCACTGAGAGGAGTTGAGGACTGGCACTGGCCCTAAGGCAAATTGAGTTTGAGATCCCTGGTGTAAATTTTAACAGTGAGGGCACTTAAGCACTGGAACAATTTACCGGGTTGGATTCTCCATCACCAACAATGTTTAAAATCAAGATTGGGTGTTTTCTAAAAGATCTGCTGTAGTTCAAACCAGAATTAATACAGGGGTAGTGTCTGGTCTGTGTTATACAGGAGGCCACAGTGGTCCCTTCTGGACCTGGAATCTCTGAATGGCCTGAGATGTAAAGATGAAAAGCAGCAGAAGGTGACAATGCTGCAATGGGAGCAGAGAGAGCAGCTGTCTGGCACGGTGAGAAGCTGAAATGTTCCCCTATGTTTGGGGTCTTGACAAACCAAATGGCAAAACATGTCGATTCCATGCCATGGACTGGGAGCAACGTGGTCCTTGTTGTGTACATATGGCCACCTGCAGCAGGTAGAAACTACCTCCTGCATTCCACTGCTTTAAACAGTATGTAGAAGAGTGACTCACCAGCCAGCACGCCCCTCTCATGGCCATGTATGTCACATTCATATCCAGATGTCCCTTGACTAGAGGCCCCAATTCTGGTTTCAGAGGGCAAAGGGCAATCAGGAGGCCTTCATTGACCTTCCAGGCTTTTAGAAGGTTCACATGATGTGTTTTGCTGCCTGGGCAACCAGATTACATAATCCACGGGCCCTGCCTGCCATGCCACTTCAAAGGGACCCTACCACTTAGCTAGTAGTTCAGACTCCATGGAGGGTAACCAGAGTAAGACCTGGTCTTCATGCTCAAAGTTACATATCTCATCCCCTCTGTTGTACTGACACTCTTGTGTACATTGCATCTGAAGTTGGTTCTCCTGAGTGACGGTCTCACATGTTCGGAGCCGTTCGTGCGGTTGTAATACGTAAGTGGTCTGACCCCCATAACCTGGGTTTCTTGTTGCTCCTAGTTCTCCCTTAGGAGGTCAAGGCTGCCCCTGGGCTACCTCCCGTTGAGGAACTTGAAGGGGAAGAAGCCTGTGGATGCTTGGGGGACTTCCCACACTGCTAACAACACGGCTGGTAACAGTGTGCCCTAGTGTCACGGGTCGTCCCCCATGACTTTGCATAACATTGCCTTCAGGGTCCTGTTGAACTCTCAACCAGCCCATCCATCTGGGCATGGTACACCGAGGTTCTGAGGGCCAGAATATTCAATAGGCAACATAACTCAGCCATTAGCCACAATGACACATTGGTGCACTAGTCTGTCACTATTTCCCATGGTATTCCAACCCTGGCAAAGATCTTCATGACCAATGAGGCGATGTGGCTGGATGTAAGGAGACGACTTCAGGATACTGAACCACAGAGTTGACAACCATGAGGATGTCCTGCCCTGCTTTTCTCCAGTGGTCCCACGAGGTCTGTGCCATTGCATTCAAAGGGCACTCTGACCATGGGGAACAGGATTAGGGGTGTCTTTGGTATTCCGTTTGGGCCGGCTCATTGGCACTCAGGGTAGGAGGCACAGTACTCCTTTACTTTGTGGTGTATACTCAGCCAAAAGAACCTTCATGCCAGCTGCTGAAGGGTCTTCAAGTGGGCTAGATGCAAGTGTTCCTGCAACCACCTCTGTGGGACTAGCAACTGTCTGAACTCTTCCTAGGTCTGTGGGTCTTTAATTACTTGGTAGATGTGGTCATTCCGGATCTCCCAGCTTGGCGGGGGTCCCATTTGGTCTGTCTGCCTTAGTTGTCTGGGCCTTCTGGCTACAGAGTTGCAGCTCCGACCCTTTGTCAGCCAACTAATCCTCTATCAGCATGACGGCCTTGGCAAGAGTCACTGGCTAGTGTCGCTGCATCTATTTCTTCCCTCTACTGGGGAGGATCTGGATAAACTGTTCTTGGGTCTCCATCTCAGCCACTTGGACTCTGGTCTGCTTCTCCGGTTCCAGCCATCACCAACAGTAGTCCCAGAGACTCTGGGCTACTGCCCTCGATCTGGACCGGAGTGGGTATCAGTCTCAGCAGAAGCATCAGCACTATGTCTCTGGACTGATGCCAGTCTGGTCTAAGATGGCTGTCTTCACTTTCCCATAATCCAAGGCCTCCTGGTGGTCTAGGTTCCAGTAAGAAGACCAGACAAGCTCCACCAGAAGTGTAGCCCAGTGCTCCAACAACCACCAGGTGGTGGTGATGGGCGACCCACTCGAATGTCACAGACTGTCATCAATGGGCCCCATCTTCATAAGCCCCACTGGGCGGCCAGTCAAGGTGTTCCTGGCCTCTAACCCCGCTGGAGTGGGAAAGGGTGATCCTCCCAGCCGCTGTAGTGCCACCATCTGCTGGATCAAGTACTCCTGCTGTGTCTGGTGTTGGGCGCCCAGCTCTCGCATCACCTGCTGCTGCTGTGACATCACCTGCTGTGGCAGCTGGTCTGGTGCTGGTGTGTTCTTGCATCATTTGCTGTTGCTGACTCTCCAAGAGCCACTTTAGAACCTTGTCCATCTCCATCCTAGCCCAGCTCGACGGACCAATGCAAGAAAAAGAGGTGTCCTGCTGTCGGTCTTCCCTCCTTCGGGCATTTTAGCAGGTCCCAGTCATTGTCCACATTCTCCATCAGTTGTCATGGGACAGGTACACCCCATCACCCCAGGGTGGGGGGAGTTGTGGCCTTGAGGCCAAGTCCAACAGATCACACCTCCTCTCAGGGCAATATAGCCTAATAGTCAGAGTCAGGGGCACTGTCCTTAGATTCAGGACAGCCCACACAAAAGGGAAGAGAAAAGAACAGCAATGAGAGAAAATGCAGCTTCTATCTCAGGTGCTGACTCTCACTTGTAATTTAACTGCTGGAAAAAAACAGGTCCAGCCAGCGCAAGGTCTGATTAGCCACTCTGAGACCTGGCAAACTCGTACCAGTATCAGGCTGTTTGAAGCAGTTCTTTGAGCTGCCTTCTGGTCACAGGCTTATAGTAGTGTTGCCAAAGATAGAGTTTTGGCCAGCCAAGCCAGACTCTTACTAAACTCTTCTGCAAAAGGAGAGGGACGGGGGAAAAATAAAATAAATGAAGCGGGGAAGCAACAAGGTACACTGAGGCGAGGTACATCAGGTGGGGTGAAGGGGTGTGTGGACAGCATAGTCTCATATCCCAGCTGCTGGTAGGGATTTCACCAGAGCCGGTGGAGATGGCGATGTTTCCTGGGTCCCTCTCTCTGGCCCGGTCTGCTCAGGACATCTCTTGATGTCACGGTGGATCTGGGGGACTAGCCTACAGAGGCAGCCAGGATGGTGAAATTCCCTCTTTTGCTGTTCTTTCCCTCAATCAGCCAGCACCTGCCTTTGCCAATTTTCCTCCTCAAGTCTCTTTCCTTAAGGATCCCAAAGGGAAGTGGAAGGTGGAATAGTCCATCCCATCATTGTTTTGTCCACCAAGAGGCCTAATTTCCAACACCTCAATTTTGGTTCATCAGTTCCTGGACCCGTACTGCTCTTGTTTACAAGGCACGAGTGTAACACCGGCCTTGAGTTATATCAGGAGGCCTTTTCGTTTGGACTAATTCAGTCGGGCCCCCTCTTGCATCTTTTCCCCCCAACATTCTTTCTGTAGGTTATTGTGACATTTCATGACCTTGTCTCCACTTCCCCCTGGTTGAACTCACAACGATGGTACATTTGTAGGCCCAGTTACCATTACAGCAGCCAGGGCTGAACATGTTGGCTTCAGAATTCATCCCTCACCTTTTATGCTTTAGGTTTTCTCTGACTTGCTTCCAGCTGCAGTGGGCCCCCAAGTGGCTGTGCCAACAGTCCTTCAGCCACAGTCCCTTCCCTCCCACAATACACCCCCTTCCTCAGGAAAAAGGTGTGGGGCACTTGATATCTCAACTCTGCCACCAATGGATTCCTTTGCACTGGGGGATCCTTGGGTATCCATTAAAGCAACTGACAAAATAATGCAGTTGGGCTTGTGAGCAAATCTAAAAGGGAAAAACCTGTTTCTGTTTCCACAGAGGGTCATTTCTCCAGCGCCAGGTCTGTGGTCAGTCGAGCATCTCCTGGATGATTCATAAATTATAAAGCCAGAACAGACTGTTACAAGCATCTTGTCTGACCTCCGGCATAACACAAGCCATAGGACTTCCCTGAATTAATTTCTGATTGAACTAAAGTATCCCTGTTAGAAAAACATCCTATCTTGATTTAAAAATGTCCCGTGGTGGAGAGTCCACCACAAGCTTTGGTAAGCGTTTACAGACAGTCACATCAATCCTACACCTGCTTTGCTGCTGTTGCTCCTGGACCATAACAGTACCAGTCCTGGCAATGCTTGTAAATACTTGGTGGTTTTTCTCAAGACTCATTTTTTATTTGTAAAGTAAATTTCTGTCCCTCATCATTGTACAGAATAGCTTGACATTGTAATCCCTATAAACGCAAATAAAAAGAACCCAAATGTAATAATTTTTAAAATCAAATTATTTTGATGGAGTCTGACTTTGAATGCTTAGATTGTAACACCTCTATCCCCAAACATCCCGTCAGGCTGCCCATTCAGTTCAGGACCCAGGGCAAAATACCCATAGTCTAACCTACTCTAGCTATTAGTCCTACAGCTGAGGCCATCATTTCAGAAAAATTGGGCGGCGGGGGGGGGGGAATTATGTCACTGGATAGAACATTGTGTGTGATTCTGTTGTAACAGGCAAATTCATGGGGGCGTGGAGCATGTAGAGCTATGAAAAGTTGGGGGGCAAACCAAGGTCAGGAGTGGGGACTGTCCCCTTGCTCCATGCAAATGATGCCCCTGCCTATAGGCTGGGAAGAAAGAGAGCGAGATTGTCATTGCTATTTCTGTTTTTAAATAGCTTTGAGAGATGCTTAGACGCTACATTGGTTATGGGGAGGCACAGAGTTATTTAGGTAGACAGATCAGATTAGAAGTCATATCTCCTCTCCCTTGCCCCGGCTCATTTCGCTCTCCTGTTACAATTATTGATGACTGTAACTCTACTCTACAAAGCCTTCTGTCTTACAATTTGTAGGAAACACTCTACAAATACTACTGCCCCGAACGGCAAACCCTCCCTCTCACAAGTACTTCCACTGGAATCAATGACACTAACTCGCCTGAGAAAGGGCTCATATGAATAAGGGATTGTAGGACTGAGCCATAAGAGTCAGGTAAAAAATAATGAGATTATCTTAAAATAATATTTTTTAAAATGTGTATGTAATAAGGCAACACGTTAATGGCGAACACTTGGAACAGCTTATCACGGGATGTGGTGGAGTCTCCATCTTTAGTCTTTAAATCAAGACTGGGTCCCTGTCTAAAGCATCTGCTATAGCTCCGTCAGGAATTACTGGGTGAGGTTGTACAGCCGGTGCCATGCAGGAGGTCAGACTAGAATGATCACAGTGGTCCCTTGTAGCCTTAAACCCAGGACCCGTGAATCTAAGTAAAGCTTTGTTGTTTGCTAATTCTGTCACATGGCAGAGGAGACTCCAGGGACTTTTCTTATGCTTCATAAAGCTAATTTTCTCTCTCTCTTTTTAATCCTTTTGTTTGAGTTTCCCCCTATTTACAATAAAAGCAATACAGACAAAAGTACTAGGTAGTTGTTTTAGTTGCAGGATCAGTTACATATAATCCTACTGACTCATATGTCTGCAAAGTCTGTGGTGCCAAGGAATGGGGCATAGCGCTTGCCAGTCCATACACAGGCACATAGGCACTGACTGCGTGGGTGCTTTGGGGCTGGAGCACCCACAGGGAAAAATTACCAGGTGCTCTGCACCCACTGGCAGCCAAGTTCCCCCCGCCTCTTCCCCACCTCCTCCCTTGAGCGTGCCATGTTCCTGCTCCTGCCCCTCCCTCCCAGCACTTCTGCCAGCCACCAAACAGCTGTGTGGCAGCACTCCAGAAGGGAAAAGGAGGAGCAGGGACACAGCACGCTCAAAGGAGGAGGCAGGGAAGAGGTGGGGTGGGGGGAGAGACTTGGGGAAGGGGGTGAAATGGGGGCGGGGTGGAGGCGGAGCAGGGGTGAGAAGAGGCAGGGCAGGGTGCAGACTTGGGGGAAGAGGTGGAGTGGGGGTGGGGACAGAGGGGAATCAAGCACCCACCGGCGGGAGCAGAAGTCGGTGCCTATGCGCAGGCATGATAACACAACAGCCTGCAATGTAATTATAGCCAAGCATCTTACTCTACCTTTAAAAAGGGAGACTGCCCGGTTCAGTACAATTGGCTGAATTCTGCTCTCAGATACACTGGTATAAAGCTGGAGCAGTTCCAGTAAAGGCAGGTTTCTTCTAGTCTTGAGCAGAACAACTACAGCTACAATGGTTGTAACACAAAAAGAATGTTAACAAAGTGGTTTACTTTATTATTAATTTGTAATACAGTAGCATTAGGATCAGGACCCCACTGTGTGCTGTACCAGCTTGCCAGGATTATCTGGGGATATCTCACTTAACCACTTCCCTGCCACTGGGGGGGCCTTTGCCATTGGTGCACTTTGGTTCATGCTGTTCTCCGCCCACGGCACAGAACTGTGAGCTGTAATACTCTGGTCTCATTCTGGTTGTTGGGTTTTGTGTGCAGGTACTGGTGGCCTGTGATACACTCCATCACTATGATATTAAGACACAGACCCCATCCCAATGAGCTTACAGTCATAATATCCAAAGGCTGGGCAGGGAAACAAAAGTGAAGTGACTTGCTCAAGGTCACACAGCAATGCAGTGCCATGACTCAGGGCCAGGACTCTAACTGCTAGACCAGGGGTGGCCAATCTGAGCCTGAGAAGGAGCCAGAATTTACCAATTTACATTGCCAAAGAGCCACAGTAAATATGTCAGCAGCCCTCCATCAGCTCCCCCTGCTCCCAGCACCTTCCGCCCACCGGCAGCCCAGCCAATCAACGTCTCCCCTTCCCTCCCCTTCCATCCCAATCAGCTGTTTTGTGGTGTGCAGAAGGCTTGGGGCGGGGGGAGGAGCGAGGGCACTGCAGGCTCAGGGGAGTTGGCGGGAAGGGGTGCAGTTGGGGCAAGGCCTGTGACAGAGCCTGGGGCTGAGCACCCCCCAGCATATTGGAAAGTTGGTGCCTGTAGCTCCAGCCCTGGAGTCGGTGCCTGTACAAGGAGCCACATATTAACTTCTGAAGAGCCACGTGTGGCTCCGGAGCCCCAGGTTGGCCACTCCTGTTCTAGACCATCATGTCTTTGTTTACACAGAACTGTCACTCAAGGCTGGTCAGTTTCACTTTCTGAGTCTCATCCACCAATTTAATGTGACTGGGCGTGAACACTACAGGAGAATGGTTATAGCGCATGCAGCTGTTGTGATTCTCTTTCTCATAGACTCATAGAAGACTAGGGTTGGAAGAGACTTCAGAAGGTCACCTAGTCCCTGCTCAAAACAGGACCAACACCAACTAAATCATGCCAGCCAGGACTTGTCAAGTGGGCCTTAAAAACCTCTGTGGATTGAGATTCCACCACCTCCCTAGGTAACCCATTCCAGTGCTTCACCACCCTCCTAGTGAAATAGTAAAAGCAGCAAAGAGTCCTGTGGCACCTTATAGACTAACAGACGTTTTGGAGCATGAGCTTTCATGGGTGAATACCCACTTTGTCAGATGCCTGTAGTGGAAATTTCCAGGGGCAGGTATATATATATATGCAGGCAAGCTAGAGATAATGAGGTAGTTCAATCAGGGAGGATGAGGCCCTGTTCTAGCAGTTGAGATGTGAAAACCAAGGGAGAAGAAACTGGTTCTGTAGTTGGCAAGCCATTCACAGTCTTTGTTTAATCCTGAGCTGATGGTGTCAAATTTGCAGATGAACTGAAGCTCAGCAGTTTCTCTTTGAAGTCTGGTCCTGAAGTTTTTTTGCTGCAGGATGGCCACCTTATGGTCTGCTATAGTGTGGCCAGGGAGGCTGAAGTGTTCTTCAACAGGTTTTTGTATATTGCCATTCCTAATGTCTGATTTGTGTCCGTTTATCCTTTTCCGTAGTGACTGTCCAGTTTGGCCGATGTACATAGCAGAGGGGCATTGCTGGCATAGGATGGCGTATATTTCATTGGTGGACGTGCAGGTGAATGAACCGGTGATGGTGTGGCTGATCTGGTTAGGTCCTGTGATGGTATCGCTGGTGTAGATATGTGGGCAGAGTTGGCATCAAGGTTTGTTGCATGGATTGGTTCCTGAGCTAGAGTTCCTATGGTGCGGTGTGCAGTTACTGGTGAGAATATGTTTCAGGTTGGCAGGTTGCCTGTGGGTGAGGACTGGCCTGCCACCCAAGGCCTGTGAAAGTGGAGGATCATTGTCCAGGATGGGTTGTAGGTCCCTGATGATGCGTTGGAGAGGTTTTAGCTGGGGACTGTATGTGATGGTCAGTGGAGTCCTGTTGGTTTCTTTCTTGGGTTTGTCTTGCAGACTGGGAATGGCTTGCCAATTACAAAACCAGTTTCTCCTCCATTGGTTTTCACACCTCAACTGCTAGAACAGGGCCTCATCCTCCCTGATTGAACTACCTCATTATCTCTAGCTTGCCTGCATATATATACCTGCCCCTGGAAATTTCCACTACATGCATCTGATGAAGTGGGTATTCACCCACGAAAGCTCATGCTCCAAAACGTCTGTTAGTCTATAAGGTGCCACAGGACTCTTTGCTGCTTTTACAGATCCAGACTAACATGGCTACCCCTCTGATAATGAAATAGTGTTTCCGAATATCCAACCTAGACCTCCCCCACTACAACTTGAGATCATTGCTCCTTGTTCTGTCATCTGCCATCACTGAGAACAGTCTAGATCCATCCTCTTTGGAGTCCCCCTTCAGGTAGTTGAAAGCAGCTATCAAATCCTCCCTCATTCTTCTCTTCTGCAGACTAAACAAGCCCAGTTCCCTCAGCCTCTCCTTGTAAATCATGTGCCCCAGCCCCCTAATCATTTTTGTTGCCCTCTGCTGGACTCTCCAATTTGTCCATATCCTTTCTGTAGTGAGGGGACCAAAACTGGAGGCAATATTCCAGGTGTGGCCTCACCAGTGCCGAATAGAGGGGAATAATCACTTCCCTCGATCTGCTGGCAATGCTCCTACTAATGCAGCTCAATATGCCTTTAGCCTTCTTGGCAACAAGGGCACACTGCTGACTGTTATCCAGCTTCTTGTCCACTGAAATCCCCAGGTCCTTTTTGCTGCAGAACTGCCACTTAGCCAGTTGGTCCCCAGCCTGTAGCAGTTCATGGGACTCTTCCATTCTAAGTGCAGGACTCTGCACTTATCCTTGTTGAACCTCATCCGATTTCTTTTGGCCCAATCCTCTAATTTGTCTAGGTCACTCTGGACTCTATCCCTACTCTCCAGTGTACCACTCCCCCCCAGTTTAGTGTCATCCATGAACTTGCTGAGGGTACAATCTAGCCCATCATCATGCTGAAGACGTCTTTCTGTTATATTGCACCCTTCCATTTCTTGGAGTGCACTCTCTGCAGAGGCAGCTGCCATTCTGAGGCAGTCAATGCTTCTTGTCACAGAGGAGACACAGCCCAGTGTGTGTGTCAAGAACATGGGGGGAGGGATAGCTCAGTGGTTTGAGCATTGGCCTGCTAAACCCAGGGTTGTGAGCTCAATCTTTGAGGGGGCTATTTGGGGACTGCTCCTGCTCTGAGCAATGTGTTGGACTAGATGATCTTCTGAGGTCCCTTCCAACCATTACAATTCTATGACATTCTACTTGTGTTCATTCTAGCCTCCCTTAATCTAAAATAAAAGCCATTCTGTGTGAAATGATGCAATTTTTTTTTTTGCACATGGAAAGCATAGAGCCCCACAAAACAGTTTGCATTGAAATCTGACCATAAAAATATTTCTCTTGATAATAGATTTTATACCATCCTTTTTTTTCAAACCCCCAAACCTCCATTCTGGGTCTAACATTCATTGACACTGACCCTTTAAAGCACTGGAGAAATAGGTATGATACTGCTTTAAGGCAAAGAGTTTCCTATTTTCCCTCTTAATTATAAGTAATAACATCTAATTATTTTTTGTTAGAGCAGCTGTCCTTTTTCATCTCACCAAGGCCTTTTGAATACAGGACACAGAATAGACTCCCCAGGTAGCTGGAGGTATGGCTGCTGTTGCAGATTCTTTTGCTCATAGGAGTTCTCTGATGTCAAATATGAGACAAGTGATTAGGACTGAATCTGACAGAGAACATCTGGTGAGTTTCTCTTAATGGTAGGATGTTAGCAATCTATGCTGTGACTAACTGAATCATTAGGAACTGTGGGAACAAATGCACCAACAATGTGTCAAAATCCCAAAAAGTAGAGTGCGGGGCAGATTCATCCTTGATGTAACTCTTTTGGCTTTAGTAGCATTACATGAGGGTAGAATTTTGCCCCAAATGCCTCTGTGATAGAGCCACTTAACTCTGGATATAGCTGGGAATTTTATGTTCTTAGCAGGATCACCCACGTGTGCAGGAATGGAACAGATGGATGATTAATCACTAGCCTGTTGAAATAGAATGGCTTCCAAAAGGATTCTTCCAAAAAACTTCAGCCCCAGGGCAAGTCATTTGCTTTCTCATTCCCAGTCTGAGATTCTTTTGAGAGGTTTTCAAATGAATCTTCAAAGTCAGACGTTGTTTGATATCTTGTAAGTTCTGACTGATCGCAGTGCAGATGACTCTTGTATTATTTGAAAGAAATGGAATGTATGTGGCAGCAGGGAGAGCTGTAAAGAGCTTCTCAAACTGTTCACAGTTCCTGGTACATTTTACTTTCTGGAACACTTCCTAAGGAGCTGTCATGGTATAACTCCCCACTCTGAACCTTAGCATCCAAAAGATGCGGTACCAGCATGAATTCCTCTAAGCTCAATTACCAGCTTAGTACTTGTAGCGCTGCCACCAACCAGGAATTCCAGTGCCCTCAAAACTGGTCCCCTCAAAACCTTGCCCAGGGACCCCCAAGACCCAGACCCTCTGGATCTTAACACAAGGAAAGTAAACCCTTTCCCTCATCGTTGCCTCTCCCAGGCTTCCCTTCCCTGGGTTACCCTGGAAGATCACTGTGATTCAAACTCCTTGAATCTTACAACAGAGAGGAAAATTCACCTTCCCCCCTCCTTCTCTCTCCCCCTCCCAGACTCTCCCTGAGAGAGAAAGTAATCCTAACACAGAGAGAAATTAACCCTTCTCTCCCCCTTCCCTCCTTTCTCTCCACCAATTCCCTGGTGGATCCAGACCCAGTCCCCTGGGGTCTCACCAGAATAAAAAAAACCAAACAATCAGGTTCTTAAACAAGAAAAGCTTTTAATTAAAGAAAGAAAAAACAGTAAAAATTATCTTTGTAAATTTAAGATGGAATATGTTACAGGGTCTTTCAGCTATAGACACTGGGAATACCCTCCCATCCTAAGTATACAAGTACGAATTAAAATCCTTTCAGCAAAATACAAAATTGAACTCCTCCCAGCCAAATACACATTTGCAAATAAAGAAAACAAACATCAGCCTAACTCACCTTATCCCCTAGTACTTACTATTTTGAATCTATAAGAACCTGTATCACGGAGATTGGAGAGAAACCTGGTTGCACGTCTGGTCACTCTCAGAACCCAGAGAGAACAACAACCAAACACTAACAGCACACACACAAACTTCCCTCCCTCAAGATTTGAAAGTATCCTGTCCCCTGATTGGTCCTCTGGTCGGGTGACAGCCAGATTCACTGAACTTGTTAACCCTTTACAGGCAAAAGAGACATGAAGTACTTCTGTTCTATTAACTCTTACTTATCTGTTTATGACACGAGCAAATTAGAGTGAGTTTAACCCATTGAATAAGAGCTCTGAATTCATGGAGGAGATACTGTATTGTGATGGAGCATACAAACCGCATACGGGCAGAAAAGGGTTAATGAATGGCAGAAAGCACAATGAAGCCTGCCCGGAAGACAAGTACTGGTGTCAGACCTTGTCAAGGCTGAATCCCCACTCTCACTCCAAGTGCAGAAGGTGGGGGCCCTCAAGGATTTTCAAAATTAATACTGGCCACTCCCAAGGTTACAGCTTCTCTCTGACCTTGGTTTGGTAAATGCTGCCACCACCCAAATGCCAAAAAAAACCCTTTGAACCCAGGAAGGAGCATTTGGGAATTCCTCCCTGTGGGGTACCCTCAACCCTTTCACCCCTCCCTCTGGGGAAGAGCTGAGAAAGAAAACAAAGGAAATTAGCTATGGCTAGCAGCTAATCAAACAACATGCACAAACCTCGTAGGACACAAAAATCCAAATCCTGTTCTTTAAAAAGGTAAATTTTATTAAAAACAAAAAGGGAAAAAATACATTTGGAACTTAGGGTTTTGCTTGATCTTAGAAGAAACAATTACAAAATTTAAGCACCAAAACAGCTTTCTTGGGGGTTCAACTTAAAGGTTACAAGCAAACACAAGCATCAGGGGCTAGCACAGAGGAGATCCACGAGCCTTAAAAAATAAACAGAAATAAACCTGGGTCTGGGAGGCAGGAGCTGTGGGTGGCACTTCTGGGGTTCAGAAAGACTCTAGCATTTGAAAATGGCTCAAATCCACAGGCTCTGTTCATTCCTGCACGCTTGAAATGCTGCAGGCTGAGCAGGAGCAGAACTTTTCTGCCCTGACTCTGGCCATGCCCAGATTCACAATGGGGCCATTCCTCAGTCCTTCTGCAACTGTGTAGAGAGGCTCTGTGGTAAGGCCTAGGGGTCAGGAACATGGTCCACAAATTCATGGCAACTATGCAGATTAATCCTGGTCCTGGCAGGGCCAATCTACAGTGGGGCAGGGCCTTACCTGACATACAGGTGAGCAGTGATGCTGCATTTGCCACCAGTGTGTACCTGTTTGGGGGTACTCAAACAGTGGTCCAGCACTTAGCTCTGGGTTACCAGAAAAATTCCACCGGTAAGAAGTGTTCTTAACATGTAAACTTAGAGCACACTGCTGTGACCCTAAGCCAGGGAAGGTTAAGCAACCATCATGCTGTCTGACCTGAAAACAACCCTTAAGAACATATTAGAAGAGTGTTGAAATGGTAAACAGGGCCATTCCTTATAGATAATTAGCAAAGCCATGTTAAATAGACCAGAGTCCTTGAAATGCAGGCCTATATTGTTAGAGAATTAAGGAGCAGATACTAATTGTATTTATCTGTGTTTACTTGTATCTTTTGTTAGAAGTTTAACAATGTGATCCAACTAGCTTGTGGATGCTAAACTTCTGTTCCTGTCTACAATGTTTCACTACTTTATTCTATTGATTCAGAGATCAAAGGGGGATATTAACATTTAGATGGAATTTGTGGTGTAATAATATTACTGACTTCATTTCTCTTTTCAATTTGTAGTAGACTACCTGTGAACTGTTTGAATAGTTAATTGCCTTATGCTAACAAATGCAACTAGTTACCAGTGTATACCTAGGAAACAGATTAGCTTCAAAGCAACAGTGTGCTTTGCTATTTCTCATCCAAAGAGCGCCTGCTGTGTTCGTTTGCTGACAAGAGGCTGACAACTTTCAGCTATAAAGAAAGTTGTGGGCCTGATTCTTGCTATCCCAGAGCTGCTTAAACTTTGACAGGAAAAGTCTAAACCCATAAGAATGAGGTCTCCAGATCTACTCTGGATTATCCCTTCAATTTTCAGGGTGAATTTGAACAAACTCTTCACTTGGACTGCCTATTGCATGATAACCTTTTAAATTAATTCTAGAAGGATTTTTACAAATCAGCAACCTCACCATTTTCTCTGTTAAACTGTCCTAAGAACTCTATTCATATCTGTATTATAATGATTTTTGACCACAGCAACTCTCTTTCCTTTTGTATTAATAAATCTTAGATGTAGTTAATAAGGATTGGCTGTAAGCGTGTATTTGGGTAAGATCTGAAATATTCGTTGACCTTGTG
This sequence comes from Gopherus evgoodei, assembly GCF_007399415.2. NCBI lineage: Eukaryota > Metazoa > Chordata > Testudines > Testudinidae > Gopherus > Gopherus evgoodei. The sequence goes on along the minus strand of NC_044333.1, from coordinate 2,985,014 downwards.
AGCAATATGTCTGATCTCTTGGGACTGATAGAACTTTATGTATAGTGAATAAGGTTTTCAGTAACGCTCACTAAATCAGACTTGGCTGTCAGGGTGGGAGCCAAAGGATGGTGGTATTACAGGAGCTGTTTGGTTACTGGCTTGGTGAGTCTAATTATTAGACTAAACTTCCTGTAGTGGGGCAGCACTGCCCCACTCCCTGTGAGAATGGGCTGTGGCAGGCCAAGGAGCCGGTGCAGCCCTGGAGCCAATCAGAAAAGGGCTTATGGGGAGCCATTCAGGGCCCAGATTGGAGGGAACCAATCAGGGCCAGGCTCACCCATATATAAAGGCTGCTCAGGAAGCGAGCAGTCAGTCTGTCCCAGGCCTTTGACAGGGGGAGGTCAGTTGCCAAGGGGGAGACTAGCACTGCAGACAGTGTTGGGCAGGCTCAGGGAGGCTAGAAGGCTCTAGCCCATAGCTGCCAGGCTGCAGGCCCTGAAGGGAAGGGCCTAGTGGGTGCAAGGGACTGTAGGGGAAGCAGCCCAGGGGAACAGAGAGAGGAGAGGAAAGAAAGAGGACAGCGAGGCTCATGCCAGAGGGTCCCTGGGCTGGGACCCAGAGTAGAGGGTGGGCCTGGGTTCCCTCCTTGCAGTACATCCAGCCATTGGCTGTAGGAAGCAGCCATTATAGACTACACCTGATCCCTGACAAGAGGGATTAGACTTTGGGGTGTGTAGTTGCATATGGTGGCTGGAATGTCAGACTGCTGATCATTGACCCCTGGAAGGGGGTCCAGATGGACTAAGAGACACTGCCGAAGGGCAGCAGCCTTGAAGAGGATGCTGCTGAGCAGGAAGCAACACTGGTCCAGCGACAGCAGCGGAGAGCAGACGGCAGAACAATGGATGGGACACCACCAGGAGGGGGTGCTCCACTGGAATTGAGCTAATTCCCAGAGTCACCAGCAGGAGATGCCATGGGTGGTGAGTCCCAACTGGTTTATGCTACCCGTTTGGGAGATCGTTTGCCCTGGATGTGTATTCTCAGTGTAGTCCCTGCAGTGACTACCCTGCCCGCTCACTATAGCCACTCCAGGTAAGAGAGGCTGCAAACCTGAGAGCTCCTCCAGAACTCAGGCCCAATCCAGGATGAGGCCATATCTGATCTTTAGGATGATGGTCCTCATGTTTTCTTGAGAAAAGGCAGGAACACTGGTCTGCCACATTGTATAGCTATGGCCACCATTTCAGGAGGCATCTGACTTGCCCGGCAAACCAGAGCTGTGTCTCTCTACCTGGTTCAGATGCAACCCCACAGCCATGTTTCTATCCTCCTAGCTTTCTGTGCAGTAGGCCGTCCCTCCCAAGTATGTTGCCTCGTGCTGCTGGGGCTGCTTCCTGTGCATGTTTACTGAACACTATATCCCCTACTGAGGCACTATGAGATAGTTGTCTGGATTCTCCCAAAATGCACTGACACAAACCGCTATTTGGGGATGCACAAGCACAGCTCAATCATGGTTGTAAGGAAGACAGGCTGCTGAGTGGATACAATTCCCCCAGGATTGCTAAAACCAGGTCAGATAGTGTCATAGACATGTGGGTAGACTTGCAGCGTGGATAGAGGCTAGAAGTTTGTAAGTTTTCAATCTTCTAATCCACCCTCCCTTTTGCAAAGGGCCTATCTACACTGGAAACCAGTCCTGTTGGGGCCATGGTGCAAGAGTTTAAATAATAGCTCCATCTTGTGGAGTCAAACCATGCTACAGTTGTGGACAGGACCAGTCTCCTAAATGGTGTTTCAAACATGAATCATGTTCCAAAATGATAGCTGTGTTGTAATGGGTGTACTGGTTGATGGTTGTATTGGAGTGGAGATAGACCCTAGGAATCCATAGTCCATTGGGATATAGCATGCTCAGAGGTGATGTACCATATATATATGGGATGGTGTGAATGTCCCATTGTTATATTGTTTTTGCTTGATGTTTCAGGTAAGACAGACAGGAGCCATGAGGTTGTCTCATAACTAAGACTAAAATTTTGTCAGGGGTAATTTTGTCACGTCATGGGCAGAAAAGAAAAATGAACGGAAGCTGTGACCTGTCCATGACTTTTACTAAAAAATATCCCTGACAAAATGGGGATCTGTGGGTTCCCCCCCCCCCGAAGCCTGCAGCTGTGCAGCAGCTAGGAGCTGTCTGCAGCTGGGGGCTGCAGGGCTCCCTACTGCCCAGGGCTCCTGGGAGTTCAGAGGTTCCCTCACCACCCCTGGTGGCCAGGATATATGGGGTTACCTGCTGCCCAGGGCAGCCAGGAGCTCAGGGTTTCCCCCATCACCAGCAGCTCCAGGGGTCCCAGCTCCCGGTCACCGCAGGCTGAAGTCAGAGGTAGCTGGAAGTCACAGATTCCGTGAATTCCGCGATCTCCCTTACTCATAACTTCTCAGTGTTGCTTTCTTCATCACTCCTCATGAATTCGGATAGTGAATTATGTAGGGGAAGATTTTCAGTTTTCTGCTCACAGGGACTTCATTGCTGTTTGTGATTTCACAGGCACCCCAGACCTGCTCTGACTTCTCCAGAATAATTATTTCTACTTCCCATCTCCTGTGAGTTCTGGTTGCTGTGGCTGAAATACTGGTAGAAATGTAGCCCCACCTAGTGGCTGAAGAGTAAAACACCAGAATCTAGCAGGGCTGCTGCATGGAAACTTCTGATTCAGCTGAACCATCATCCTAATAAATCACTTCCATAGCCTCTTTCATGTGAGGGTCTGTGAGACTCTGCACCTCAAAGTAGCACCCTGGTACCCCCATATTCACTACTGGGATGTGATGCAGCAAGGAGGTGTGGCCTCCTTCTGAGATTGACAGACAGGGGCCATAACCCAGTGCCTGTTGGGTGGAGCCAGGAAGGCCATGCTCTGCTGTCTGGAACAGGGGTTCTCAAACTGGGGGTCAGGACCTCTCAGGGGGTCATGAACCATCAGCCTTCACCCCAAATCCTGCTTTGCCTCCAGAATTTATAATGGTGTTAAATATGAGTGTTTTTAATTTATAAGGGGCGGGTCACACTCAGAGGCTGCTGTGTGAAAGGGGTCACCAGTACAAAAGTTTGAGCCACTGGCCTGGAAGCAGAGGGGTCGGACAGGAAGAGGAAGTATAAAAGGCTGGCCTTGCAGCTCAGATGCCCTGGAGTCATCAGGGGAGATAGTCATCCCATTTGCTGCTGGAGCCCAAAGAGGACCAAGTCATACCAAGGGGTAGACCATTACCTAACCCTGGCTGAGGGCCAGGAATCGCTGGCTTCTCTACTGCTGTGCCCAGCCTGAGGGCCTGAACACGAGGAGCAGCTAATTTCCCCCTTTTAGATCACCCTCACTGGTGCATGCCAGTAGGAGGCGTGGCCTCCCTCAGAGATTGACAGGGAGTGATGGCCACACACGTACATATGATTATGGTATGTATTGTACAAAGTATACCTTGTGAGGTATCATGTAAAATGTCTGGATCTGTGGAACGTTACTACCCTGTAGAATTGTGGGTACTCATAGACTCAAGGACTGGAAGGGACCTCGAGAGGTCATCGAGTCCAGTCCCCTGCCCTCATGGCAGGACCAAATACTGTCTAGACCATCCCTAATAGACATTTATCTAACCTACTCTTAAATATCTCCAGAGATGGAGATTCCACAACCTCCCTAGGCAATCTATTCCAGTGTTTAACCACCCTGACAGTTAGGAACTTTTTCCTAAAGTTCAACCTAAATCTCCCTTGCTGCAGCTTAAGCCCATTGCTTCTTGTATCATTGGAGGCTAAGGTGAACAAGTTTTCTCCCTCCTCCTGATGACACTCTTTTAGATACCTGAAAACTGCTATCATGTCCCCTCTCAGTCTTTTCTTCTCCAAATTAAACAAACCCAATTCCTTCAGCCTTCCTTCATAGGTCATGTTCTCAAGACCTTTAATCATTCTTGTTGCTCTTCTCTGCACCCTCTCCAATATCTCCACATCTTTCTTGAAATGCGGTGCCCAGAACTGGACACAATACTCCGGTTGAGGCCTGACCAGCGCAGAGTAAAGCGGAAGAATGACTTCTCGTGTCTTGTTTACAACACACCTGTTAATGCATCCCAGAATCACTGTTGCTTTTTTTGCAACAGTATCACACTGTTGACTCATATTAAGCTTGTGGTCTACTATGACCCCTAGATCTTTCTGCCATACTCCTTCCTAGACAGTCTCTTCCCATTCTGTATGTGTGAAACTGATTGTTCCTTCCTAAGTGGAGCACTTTGCATTTATCTTTATTGAACTTCATCCTGTTTACCTCGGACCATTTCTCCAATTTGTCCAGATCATTTTGAATTTTGACCCTGTCCTCCAAAGCAGTTGCAATCCCTCCCAGTTTGGTATCGTCCGCAAACTTAATAAGCGTACTTTCTATGCCAACATCTAAATCGTTGATGAAGATGTTGAACAGTACCGGTCCCAAAACAGACCCCTGTGGAACCCCACTTGTTATACCTTTCCAGCAGGATTGGGAGCCATTAACAACTACTCTCTGAGTACGGTTATCCAGCCAGTTATGCACCCACCTTATAGTAGCCCCATCTAAATTGTACTTTCCTAGCTTATCTATAAGAATATCATGCGAGACCATATCAAATGCCTTACTAAAGTCTAGGTATATCAGAGCCACCGCTTCTCCCTTATCCACAAGGCTCGTTATCCTATCAAAGAACGCTATCAGATTAGTTTGACACGATTTGTTCTTTACAAATCCATGCTGGCTATTCCCTATCACCTTACCACCTTCCAAGTGTTTGCAGATTTCTTTAATTACCTGCTCCATTATCTTCCCTGGCACAGAAGTTAAACTAACTGGTCTGTAGTTTCCTGGGTTGTTTTTATTTCCCTTTTTATAGATGGGCACTATATTTGCCCCCTTCCAATCTTCTGGAATCTCCTGTCTCCCATGATTTCCCAAAGATAATAGCTAGAGGCTCAGATACCTCTTCTATTAACTCCTTGAGTATTCTAGGATGCATTTCATCAGGCCCTGGTGACTGGCAGGCATCTAACTTTTCTAAGGGATTTTTTACTTGCTCTTTTTTTATTTCATCTTCTAAACCTACCCTCTTCCCATAAGCATTCACTATATTAGACATTCCTTCAGACTTCTCAGTGAAGACCGAAAAAAAGAAGTCATTAAGCATCTCTGCCATTTCCAAGTCTCCCGTTACTGTTTCCCCCTCCTCACTGAGCAGTGGGGCTACCCTGTCCTTGGTCTTCCTCTTGCTTCTAATGTATTGATAAAAAGTCGTCTTGTTTCCCTTTATTCCCATAGCTAGTTTGAGCTCATTTTGTGCCTTTGACTTTCTAAACTTGCCTCTGCATTCCTGTGTTATTTGCCTATATTCATCCTTTGTAATCTGACCTAGTTTCCATTTTTTATATGACGCCTTTTTATTTTGTAGGTTACGCAAGATCTCGTGGTTAAGCCAAGGTGGTCTTTTGCCACATTTTCTATCTTTCCTAACCATCGGAATAGCTTGCTTTTGGGCCCTTAATAGCATCCCTTTGAAAAACTGCCAACTCTCCTCAGTTGTTTTTCCCCTCAGTCTTGATTCCCATTGGACCTTACCTATCAGCTCTCTGAGCTTACCAAAATCCGCCTTCCTGAAATCCATTGTTTCTATTCTGCTGTACTCCCTTCTACCCTTCCTTAGAATTGCAAACTCTGATTTCATGATCACTTTCACCCAAGCTTCCTTCTACTTTTAAATTCTCAACGAGTTCCTCCCTATTTGTTAAAATCAAGTCTAGAACAGCTTCCCCCCTATTAGCTTTTTCAACTTTCTGAAATAAAAAGTTGTCTGCAATGCAGTCCAGGAACTTATTGGATAGTCTGTGCCACGTGGTGTTATTTTTCCCAACATATATCTGGATAGTTGAAGTCCCCCATCACCACCAAATCTTGGGCTTTGGATGATTTTGTTTGAAAAAAGCCTCATCTACCTCTTCCACCTGATTAGGTGGCCTGTAGTAGACTCCAAGCATGACATCACCTGTGTTTTTTACCCCTTTTAGCCTAACCCAGAGACTCTCAACACTTCCGTCTCTTATGTCCATCTCCACCTCAGTCCAAGTGTGTAGATTTTTAATATATAAGGCAACACCTCCTCCCTTTTTCCCCTGTCTATCCTTCCTGAGCAAACTATACCCATCCACACCAACATTCCAGTCATATGTATTATTATCCCACCAAGTTTCAGTAATGCCAACAATGTCAGTTGTATTTATTTATTAGCACTTCCAGTTCTTCCTGCTTATTACCCATACTTCTTGCATTTGTATATAGGCATCTAAGATACTGGTTTGATCTTGCCTCCCAGCTTTGCCCTGACCCTCCTTTCTCTCTGCCATTATAGCCCGTGCTCCCTCTTGTTTCCAACCCATCTCCCAGGTCTTGTTCCCCACTTACCTGTGGGGTTTGCTCACCTGTCCCCGTCGAACCTAGTTTAAAGCCCTCCTTACTAGGTTAGCCAGTCTGTGCGCAAATAAGGCCTTTCCCCTCTTTGAAAGGTGAACGCCATCTGTGCCTAGCAGTCCTTCCTCGGCACAGATGGCATTCACCTTTCACTATTTGTGTGTGTGAAGTTAGGAAGTATTGCTTTAAGTTTTGTTACTGAAATACGTGGTAAGTGGGAAACACCCACAACTAGCCCTTCACTGGCACCAAAGGAGCAACTAACATTGACATGACAGATTGACATTCAGACCTGTCAGACATCTTGATGGGCCATCAAGATGAATCCGCTCTCCCAGAGACTCTTCAGAGTGAGCACATACACAATGGGACTACAGTACACAATGGGACTCCCTAACCCCCATGTCACACCCTAACCCCCATGTCTCAGCAAGGATTTTTCTAACACCTGGAGAAAAAGTATAAATGAGGGTCAATGACCTCACCACTTGTCCTCTCCCCTCCCACATCTCAGCACCTAAAAGATGGTTTGGAGGACAAACTTTGAACTGGGGAAATTGAATTCCCTTCTCAGCCTGGGCCAGCCTGTGTATTAAGAACTGTAAACTGCCTGGAACATCGAGTGGGGGGAGAAAAGCTGCTTGATTCAAATCTTGCTCAGTCTGTTCAAGTTAAAATTTAGACTGAGTCTATTTTTATTTCTTATGTAGCCAGTTTTGATCTCTATGCCCAACACTTCTAATCATTTAAAATCTGTGTCATTAATAAACTTATTTTAACATTTTATCCTTGCCAGTGAGTTTGTCTTAAGTACATGGGGAATCTGCTGTTGTTCCAAAGGATGGTGCATGTCCACTTTCCTTTGAAGTGGTGAACTAATTAATGAGCTTGCACTGTTCAAGAGAACAGGTCTAAAGTAGTGTAAGATGATACATTTCTGTGGTGCAAGGCTGGGGCCTGGGGGCCTTGCTGGTGTCTCTGTATAATTCATGAGTGCCTTATAGACCATTCATGCAACTTTGCTGGGTGTGTCCCTGCCTGTTGCTGGCTGAGTGATCACAGCACCTGGAGGGGTTTTGCTGTTTGTCACTAGCACAGCTTTGTAAGAGACAGCCCAGGGAGGAGAATTAAGGGGGCACAGCAGCCCCAGAGTTCTAGATAGTACCCAGGGATCCCATCACAGGATCTCAAAGCATTTTACAAAGGTGGGTCTGATTATCTTTATTTTACAGATGGGGTCAGAGAGGTTACTAAATACCCAAACCACACAGCACATTTGGGAAGGAAAGATGAGTTCTACAAAAACACAGGCCTGGTCACCCATCCTTCTCCCCTTTCTCTCCTCCACCCCAGCGGCTGGAAGCAACTCCCATCCCTTCCTTACTGCACAGTGCTGAAAGGCTGCTGCCTGCCACATTCTGGTGCGAACCATGGCAGAAATCTGATGGTGGGGAGCATGTGACCCTGCCTGACCCCCCCCATGTGTTGCCTCAGTAAGAGGCGGTACCAGGAGAGGTGGGTCCAGTCTGGCATGGAGGGCAGAGAGCACTGGGAGGTCAGGTAGGTCAGTCACCTCCCCTGTGTGAGAGATGTGTATGGGAGCGTGGGTTGGGGTGTGTGCAGGGGGAAGTGTTTTCTCATGTGAACCCTAAAGCCTTAAAGATAGTAAATAAAAAGAATCCAGCTACACAGTATTTATTTTTAACAGAGGATCAGTCAACTTGGTGTTAATTTGAATGTGTGTACTGCACAGTTCTGATTGATTGCCGTTGAACTCGCTTGAATACGAGTAATTTTACCAGATGTCCTGTATTCATCATAAGGAAATATGGTCACACTATTCAAAGCAATTGAAGTGCAAAATATCTATTAATGAAACAAAATGAAATTCAGCAGGAGACACAGATATATTCCACCACTGTCACCCTAACAGCTGCCTGAACCAAGGGAACACTCCACAGCCACCTCTGTGTGTGTGGTGGCTCCCAGGCAGTAGAACAGAGGCAGATCTGCAGTACAAGCAATGGAGACTGGCTGCTGGGGCCACACACAGGGACTGTGTAACTGTTCCACATAGAGCTGTCTGTGCTAAAGCATGCAGGAGATGTTGGGAGATGGAATGTGACTTGGACTGAGTGTGGTCTGGGGTATTGCTGCTCCATTGATCCTCTTATTTACTATGTAAAGGTCACTTGAGGCACTGCAAGCTACAGCAAAGGTCCATATTTATGTGAGAGGTCTTGTGCATTCAAGTAGTTCCATCATTTACATGAATTACTTGCATGAGTAAAGATTTCTCACAAGTAAGGATTTACAGGCCCAAAGATAAATCACATTACTCTGCCTAACAGACTACAACCTACACTTAAACAAGACAAACAAACAAGGGATTGGCTTGCTAAACCCAGGGTTGTCCGTTCAATCCTTGAGGGGGCCATTTAGGGATCTAGAGCAAAAATCTGTCTGGGGATTGGTCCTGCTTTGAGCAGGGGGTTGGATTAGATGACCTCCTGAGGTTCCTTCCGACCCTGATGTTCTATGATGCACTGCAGCCAACACACTTCACATTCCAATGCACAAAGGGACAACAATCCAAGAGAAGGGTGTATGGATTCAAACATCACCAGGCTGAGTTTTACAACCCAGGCATGCGTTTTGCTAGCATGGGAGAAGCAGGCAGTGAAGTAATTAGATGCTCACCGTACAAACATGAAACTGGCTAGTCTCATTTTGTTGTTGGAAGGCCATGGAAGTGCAAAAAGTGAACAATTTACACAAACAGTGAACAGTAACACAGAGCAGTGGAAATGCTATTGGTTTTACTAATCTATAGTGGTTTTGTTAGGAAATTGTGTTGCTACTGAATGGTTAGGCAGCCTGGCCTTGGAAACGTCACTCTTGCTTGTTTTCACTTTACTCACCTGTTGTAATAATACCTAGTCGTGTGTAGCACTTTTCATCAGCAGACAGAAAAGTGCTTTACAGAGGGAGGTAAATATTATCCTCATTTTACACATGGGGAAACTGAGGCACAGTGGGGGGGACAGATCTGCAATAATATTCAGACACCATTTCCACCTGCTGTAAATTATGGGCGAGACACCGACGTGCCCGCAGCGCCACTCCGCCCGCCGTAAGCCGAGGGAGCTAGGACCCAGCCGCAGCCGGGCGGGACAGCCTGCAGACAGCCCGCCTGGCCCCCCGAGGGCGCTCGCGTGCGCAGGGGCTCGCCCTGCACCTCTCCGCGGGCCGCGCGAGGCCTCTCCTCAGCGCGGCGTGGGGCGGCGCCGGCAGATGTACTGAGCATGCTCAGTACAGCCCAGGTAGCACATTGCCGCGGAGGGCGCTGGAAGACGCTACTGCGGCAGCAGCGCTCAGTCCCCGTCAGCTCCCGCCGCAGCCATGGCCCTGCTGCAGCCCGCCCGGCTCCTGCTCTCCGCCGCGGCCCAGCGCCACCTCTGCCTGGCCCCCGGCGCGGCCAGAGCCAGGTAACGGGGGCCCGGAGCGGACAGGCCCGCCTCGCACCCTGCAGCCTGGGAGCGCGAACCCGCCGAGGCGGGCAGGGCCGCGCGCCTGGTTTGGGAGGCGCTGGGGGGTGTCTGCGCTCGGCGGGGTGCTGGGGTGCAGCCCGGCCGGTCACACTGAAGTGCTTCCCCTCCCCCATGACTGCTTCGCCTTACGAGGGAGCGTGTCCCTCGGCGCGGCCCGTAGCGGACCGAGCTGGCAGTGCCGGTGATGGCCGAGTCGGAAGAGGCATCTGGGGTTGGCTGGGGTGACGCGCGCGTGGTGCTCGTCCGCCGCGGTGATTGGCTGCCGCGAGCTGCCGGTGCTTGCGCGCGTGCCCTTGAGGGGCGGCTTTAGAGGGCGGAGGGGCCGCGTCCCCCCATTCCCGGGCCGGGTGCCCGGGCGGCCCCGCCCCCCCGGCACAGACACCCCCGCGCGCAGGGCCGGGAGCCCGGGCACGGGCCAGAGCCGCTGCCGGGGGCGGCTCGCAGCGCTGCAGCCTCCGCCACTGAGCCCAGGGCTTTGATCGCCGCCTCCCCTTCCGTGGGGTCACCCTGGCGGCGGCGGCGCTTAGAGCGAGTTAGAACCGGGCCCTGAGCCTGCCTGGGGCTGCGCCCGCATCTGCCTGGGACGTGTGAAAATAGCCGCTCAGATGGGCGGGGAGATCGTGAAACCTGCCTGGGGCAAGTGGCGTGAGCTGTGCAGAGTCCAGGCACCGGGGGTGAACGGGGTCATTTTGTGTCTCATCTCAGTTACAGTGACTGGTAGGTGTTGCATGTAGCAAGAACAGAGGGAAGTTCAGACAGAAGTAGGGTGACCATATTTTCCTGTGCTGAATACTGGGCGCCTGGTAAAATTACTTATTCAAGCAAGTTCAGTGACAGTCAGTCTGAGCTGTGCAGTACACACGTTCAAATTAACACCAAGTTGACTGAGCCCCAGTTAAAAAGAAATCATGCATAGTTGTGTTTTTATTTACCTTCTTATCTTTAAGGCTTTAGGGTTCATACGGGCACACATCCCCCCCCCCACCCCGCATGCACACACTGGGAGAGGTGACACACACATTCCCCTCTCACACAGGGGGTCACTGACTTACCCAGCGCTCTCCGCCTTCCATGCCTGGCTGGGCCTTGGGATGGACACAGTGTCACATGCCCCCCTCCTCAGATTTCTGCCAAGGTTCACAACAGAATGTGGCCAGCAGCATCTTTTTAGCACTGTGCAGGAGGGAAGGGATGGGAGCTGCTTCCAGCTGCATGGGGGTGGGGGGGGAGGGATGACCTGGCCTGTGTCTTTACAGAGCTCATCTCTTTCCTTTGTGTGGCTGGAAGTAGCTTGTCCCTTCCTTCCCACACAGTGTAGAAAGGCAGCTAATGTCTCCAGGCTGGTGCTGGCCACCAACATAACCCAGCCGCCTCTGGCTACAGCACGGGCAGGAAGGGGTTAAGCCCTAAGGCTGCACTGTGCAGGGTCCGGGAAACCTGACTGCAGGGGCTTCAGTGAACCTGGCCAGAGAGGTGGCTCAGCAGGGGAGGGTGCCTAGGGAACAGTGCAGCCCATGCTCCTTGAGGGCAGGATCCAGAAGCAGGTTGTGTGTGAAGAGAATGATAAGCTCCTTCCTGGAGGGCTGCTGTGGAGCCTGTGGGTTCAGGGCATGAACAGGCTGGAAATCGCTTCTTTCTCCTTCCCCCTCTCTCCCCCACCCACTAACTCCAGAACTTAGCTGAGGGTCAGAGGCTTTCCCGTGCAAGCACTCTGCGGGGCTTTGTCACATGCAGGGCTTGGCTCCTCCTGGCCAGTGGCCAGGTGGAGTGTTTGGGGCTTTCCCAGGGCCCCAGCCCTCCAGAGGCAATGGGGGAAGGAAGGAGCCTGCCGGCCGGCTGTTAATGAGCTCAGAGCTCCGACCAGGGGCTGGTTCACCACACAGCAATGGGAGTGAAATGTGCCCCACTGGGGTGGGATATCGAGAAGCAGTGGGAATGTGGGTAGAGGGGGCAAAGCAGGGAGAGGACAGCAAGAGGGAGAGCTCATATAGGGTCAGTGGATGGGCAGCAGAGGCGACACGTAACCAGCCACCGTCTGGCACTTGCCAGCACTCACCAGCCGCCCCAGTTCACAGCGCGCAGCCAATGTCGGCCAGAAATGGGTCAGGGGATGGGGCCCTGCTGGCCAAGAGCCAGCACACAATGGGGCTGTTCTGAAGGACCAGCCAGGGGAGCGTCTGTCTCTATGCTGCATCTTCGTCCACCTGCCACCAGCTTTGCACTCCCACCCCCAGCAGCAGGACCCACCAGTACTGTTTGGGGGTGGGGGGACATGACAGAATTTTCCCATTTATAAGAAGAAGTCTGGACACCTGTAGGAGGGCTTAAATACAGGACTGTCCCTTTAAAAACAGGATGTCTGGTCACCATAGACAGAAGTGACTTAAAAAAGGTTGAGTCCCATTAACAATACATGTAAATGGTAAGGAAACTGAGGCAGACAGGGTAAATGAATTGCCCAATAGACGGTGAGTCAGGCTAAGAAACTGAGCGGTCCCTGTTCTGTGATTTCACTAGACAACAACACCTCTTAGGAAACAGACACATAGTAAGGATATGAGATGTAACCAGATCTCTTTCCATAGTATGAAATTTTTCAGATTGTCACTTAAAATAAAAGCATATGCTGATCTAATGATGAAAATAACAGGGAGTCCGGTGGCACCTTAAAGACTAACAGATTTATTTGGGCATAAGCTTTTGTTGTTTTTTGTGGATATAGACTAACACATCTACCCCCTAATACTTGATCTAATGATGGCATTTTATGCTGCCAAGTGGGGGTCACTGAGCTGGATACCTGATCATCCTGGGGCACCAGAAGCTTGGACTCAAAGCAGTTAAGAGGCAGCACACTCAGACCTTGAGAGGGGAGTCACTGCTCTCAAGGAATCTTCATTTTCTGGTCACTGCTTGGTGTTCTGGGGCTCTTGTCAGTGTGGCAAAGCAAAGCTTCCTCACCGGGCTCTTTGAGGACACAAAAGAAACACTAGTGTTGTACTGCTTACTACTATTTGTATAGTGTCATCCTTGATAGGGCTTGAGGAAGAGTGTCAAAAACAGCATTTCCTGGTACCCTGAAGAGAGAAATTGGCATTTTATGCTGCTCTTGTGTGCAGGTATTACATGCAGTGGAGCAGGCCTCTAATTAACTAGACTCCAAACTAAGCAGAAGGGACATGGGGAGGGTGGTTATACTGAGCTCTGCTTTTTAATATTCTCTTTGTTATCCATGTGGCTAGCTATTAAAAAGTCTTTTCCTCTTGGAATGAGCTGGATGTGCCAGATGCCATTTGAAAAATTTATGATCTGCAGATATCAGATATGCACCTTTCTCCCTGTTAATTTATTAACTAGTTACAAGCTGTCATGACCAGAAGGCCATTGAGGTTTCGTACTGCAAACATTGTTTTATGCAACTCTCCTTATCAAAGCTATTAGTGATGTCAGGTAGGGATTAGCAGTCTTTGGTTTCCCTCCTTTCACTACTTTTTCAAATGGCATTTGATTATGTTACAGTTATTATTAGCAAGGAATAGCATCTCTAAAACTGGTGTATAGATTGAGAGGTGCAAAACAAATGGGCCTGAAATATAAAATCAACTTAATATGCAGAATAATTGCATCAGACATTCCATTTATTTATTACATCTTGTCGTATGACTGGACTTTAGCTAGTTATTAAAATATCCCTGACAGGAGAAGCACTCGCTGCAGCTGATTGAAGGAATGAATTCTTCAGGTTCAGTGGCTGAAAGGCTTGTCGTAGCCACTGGGGAACAGTGGCAGCTGAGCAGGTGAACGTTCTAATCACAGTTGGTTGCTGAAGTAGGGTGACCTTTGTTCCGCCTATCCTCTTTGGGGTTCTTGTTGACAAGGATTATGCAACTGAGTGTAGTCTAGATGTTTGTATTGCTCAATGTAGCTGTATATTCACAGGACTCTCTTCAGAGATGGGGAATGGCCCTCTTAGAGACTTCTGTGAGTTTCTGTATATTTAATTACTGAAATCTAAATGTACTTTCTGAACCCAGGCTTTGCTGACTCTGTCAGCAAACTCCACTCCTGAGGCTGCTGTGGCCCAGAGAAGATGCTTATGTTAGAGACAGTTTGGTGACTGAAGACAACTCTTCACTTTACAGTTTGCATCTCTGGTGGTATTCACAATTTCTTAAGAACTTGTAACATCTGACATCTGCTTTCATCTTGAAGGATTCCAAGGCATTTCAGGGTCAATAGAAATGCAGCTAGTGCTGGAATGGAGGTTGAAGTGTTGAGCAATTTAAAATTTCTACCTTAATGCATGTCTAACATTGTCTTTTCTTAATTTTCGGAAACTTGACATGGTGCAGTGCATAGATAACATATTAAAATATTAGATGTGAGTTACCGCCAAAGTAGAGGAGCTTGCTGATATCTTGAGCCTTGGACCCCTCTTGAGGCTGATGAGTTCAAAAACTCCCTGTAAGTGGGTTTGCTTTTAAATATGGGGCTATCCAGAGTTGGTTAGATAACAGCACATGATGTGCACTGAAACTGACAAAGAAGATTACATATTTCACTTCTGTTTTCAGCCACCTCTAGAAAGCAAAGCAGACATTTCTCCTTGAAAAAAGCAAAATCTGGACTCTGAAAGGAAACTGCCAGTTAGTTGGGTTTGTTTTTGGGTTTTTGGGAGGATTCTTTTTTGCATTTAAATAACTCATTTCTCTTTTTTAAATAGCTGAATCATATCCCTCTTTCCAAATTCAATAAACGATAAACAGTGGAAGAAACTTTCTTCTGCCTTCACCCCAAAACTCATGTCTTGGCTGAGAATGACATGAAAATCATCAGCCCTAAACCTAATCTGGAGCCAGTGAAAACAGGCTTGGAATGAAAGTAATTAACTCACAGGAGTGTTGAGGGTTAGTCTGCAGGATCAGGCACTAAGCAGTTCTTAGTGAACTAAATGGGACTACCTCATGTAGCTGACCTGCTTAAGCGTTTCCAAGTATGGGATCTTAATACATAAAGCACTTTAAGCTGCTTGAATGAAAGACACTGTAAAAATACAAAGGACTTTCACCATCTCACATGTAATTACAAGGGTCCAGCAAAAGTAGCCTTCACTTTTGCAGCTCAATCTAAGTACCTAAAAAATTGGTAGGGAGTGTGTGTGTGTATGTGTGTGTGTGTGTGTTGCAGGAGGTTCACTAGTGTACAGATCATCTTTTTATGGCTCTCTTGTAACATGGAAACACCACAAACCATGTTCAGAGCGGTTACCAGTTATTTGCAGAGACAGTGACTTCTGAAGGAACACAAAACGATATTCTACTTAACTTAAAGTAGCTTTAAAAGCTCTGGCTGCTCGTACACACCTTTTAAAGCAGATGAACTGAGGATGAATATCCAAAACATGATTGATTGATTCCTCCTCCTCCCTCAGCTGATACTGCACTTCAAATATAAACAGCTTCTATAATCAACTGTCCATAAATTCCAAAACAAAATATTGTCCATTTTAAAACCAATTAAGGACCCTAAGGCTTGTGCTGACACACATCTTCACATCCTTTCAAGATGCTCCTCCCAGTAGCAATAGAGAAATGGACTTTATTAGGGAATTACGATGGTGATGAGTGCCACGTAAAAATAGACTGTCTAGGCAACTATTTATATTATAGTAGTGGCCAGAGGGCCCAACTGAGATTGGGTTCCATCGTGTTAGGTGCTATATACACACACAGTAAAAGTCCCTTGCAAAGACCTTGCAATCTAAATAGACAAGACAAATGGTGAGATAGGAAATGGAGGCACAGAGGAGATGTGACTGGCCCAATGTATCATAGGTCAGTGGCAGAGCAAGAAAAGAACCCAGATCTCTTGAGTCCCCATGCAGCACCCTATCCATGACCTCACTGCCTGTCAGTGGTAATCTCCTGTCACTTGTCACATTCTGTCAGAAACTTCCCAAACGGCTTGATTCTACAGTAGGGGGTGAAGATACATGTGGCTCAGAGCTGCATGAGGTATTCTCCTTAATAATCCTGCTGTTCACAATGGGAACCCTCATTAAAACTGTACCTGCTCAGCAAATTGAGGGTGCTGGTTAAAAATTCCAGGCCTCATTCTCTGTCTCACCTCTACCGCCTGCAGACGTTGAGTGCAGCTGTGCATTAGCTGTGGCCCAACAGAAATAACAAGGTTTCTTTTTATAGCCTGTCTGTGTCCTTGACATTAAGAGGGCTTTCCCTCTTCCTTGGAGTGACAGTAGGACAGATAAAAGCAGGTCACTAGAAAAAATAGCCCTGGGGGCTCTCTGAGGCACTCGTTCTGCACTCTTCAGGGAGCAAAGCTCCCACTGAAAGAAAACAGAACTCCGTGCTTTGGTGTAGAGGGCAGGATTGGACCATCAAACCCTGAAATCATAATTCACCGGACAAAAGGGATTGTGCCAGCAAACTGACTTCTTATCTTGCACCTGATCAAGGAGAAGTGAGTGTGGGTCAGTGTCTTTTATGTCATTCAGGACGGTGAAGGTGGTGTAACACATTTGAACTCAATGCTGTAGAAAGCTTTAGTTCTCCACAGTGGAATGTGAATTTTTGCATACCACACCCAGTCAAAGCAGTTCTGTGGGCAAAATGTAATTGTACTGAGTTGAGAAGTGTTTCTAAATTCACATGGTCTGTGCTTATTCTGAGAGTCTGCACTCTTTATTCAAACACTGAGGGAATGGCTGCACATGCAGATGTAGAGCACTGTGAGTTAAACCCACCTTCGCAGAGCGCAGCAGGGAAAGCGCTGCAGTCTGTCCACACTGTGTGGCCACATTTGCTGCACTTGCAGTGGTGTGGGAAGTGGTGCATTATGGGCAGCTATCCCAGCATGCAAGTGACTGCAATGTGCTTTTCAAATGGGGGTGGTGGTGGAGTGTGACAGGGAGTGTGTTGTGTGTATGTGTGGGGGGTGAGAGTGGGATTTTGGGGGGCTGAGAGCATGTCAGCATGCTGTCTTGTAATTTCAGACAGCAGCAGACCTTCCCCCTTCCCCCCCCCCCAGCATTCCACAGTAACGGCTTGCATGCCGGCTGTCAGAAACAGAGCTTTGAAAGGGCATTTCTGCATTCCTACAGGAGTGCAAAACAATGACAAAAGTGGCCACTTGACTTAAGGGATTATGGGATGTTTCCGGAGGCCAATCAGAGCGCAGTAACGCAACACCTCATTCACACTGACACCCAGGCATTGTAGCCAAGGCACAGCAAACGTTATTCCTCTCACCGAGGTGGAGAACCAGCAGCACTGCAGCCACGGAGTCAGAGCGCCCAATGTGCCTTGCCAGTGTGGACAGGGAGTGAGTTAGTGCACCCGGGGCTCCTTTATTGCACTGTAACTCGCAAGTGTAGCCAAACCTTTACATTACAGTAATGTCCAGCAGCCGTGATCAGGTTTCAGTGGTAGCCATGGTAGTCTGTATCAGCAAAAAGAATGAGAGGTCCTTGTGGCACCTTAGAGAGGAACAAATTTATTTGAGCATAAGCCTTCGTGGGCAACAGCCCACTTCTTTCAGCTGTGATTAGGATTTTGACTCTGTGCTAGGAGCGGCGGTTACAGGGCTCGTTGCACCCCTGTCTCATCTGAGGGATCAGGCCTTCTCCAGTTTGCCCTCTCTCAAATCAGGACTTGGGTTCCAGCCCCTATATATGAACCATGACTAATTCAGCTGGTCTAACTGGAGTGCTCAGATCCTGCCAGGGTTTCCTTTCGGGAGCCTGTGGCAGCATATGTTTGCAGTCAAGTATCAGAGGGGTAGCCGTGTTAGTCTGGATCTGTAAAAGCAGCAAAGAATCCTGTGGCACCTTATAGACTAACAGGCGCTTTGGAGCATGAGCTTTCGTTGGTGAATACCCAATTCCTCAGATGCATCTGGCGAAGTGGGTATTCACCCACGAAAGCTCGTGCTCCAAAACGTCTGTTAGTCTATAAGGTGCCACAGGATTCTTTGCTATGTTTGCAGTGGTACAGGAACAGTGTCTTCAAAATGAAGCATGACCCTTTTTTTCCCAAAAAGGTACACAGTGCTTTGAGAAGTTCATTTAAAATAACAGGCCTGCACACATACTCCCTTCCCTAATCTTAGTGTGTTTATTGTTAGCCCAGGTGGGTTAGGCTTAGTCCCCATCTCTTAGTTGGGGGAAACAGCCTGATCCCTCTGTCTTTGACACTGTCAGGCTGGCCAGGATGTGTCACTGAAAAAGACTATCTCAACTCGCACCCTCCTCTCCCCCCTCACTTCTAGGACCTTTAAGGGATTAAGTCTCCCCTTGATCTCAGGCTTAGCTGGAATGGAGCCAGCTAGATGAATTCTCCCCCCAGCTGAGGGCTGTCTTAATGCCTTTGGAGCTGTGACTTATCTCTATTGTTGTTTTACTTTACACAATATTCCTAAGACCTATTAGGACTTTTCCCAGTTTGTATGCTAGGCACTGTGTAAGAAGAAGTAGGAATGTTCCCTGCCTGAATCACAGAACAATGCTAAAGATGTATCTAGGGGAGCGTAAACAATGCATCTGTGTTTTTTGTCTGTTCTAGCCTCTGCCACCATAAAAGTTCTTGGTCTGGAGGGGAGAGGCTGAGGATAGTCTTTCGATTAAGCTACATGCACAACTAGAGAGACACAGCTTCTAGACTGAAATTGTCGCTTGTTTCAGGTCACCCAATAATCTTGCACCAGCTGGCTGGCTTGGAAATGCCCTGGTGAAGTGCAGTGCTGCAGTCATACAGAATCCTTTCAGTTACAACAGAGAAGCTGGCTTTTCCCTCAGAGGACGCTTGACATTGGTGCAGCGGCTCTAATGCCATATCTGCCTGCGCTGTGCCGGAGCAGAGGGTCATTGCAGCTTACCTTGAGATGGTGTCACAATTTGCATTTGAACAACACCAGCGATTTAGACTGGGACTCTCAAAGAGACCCACGGGAGTTAGGCACCCAACTCTTGCTAAAGTTTCAAACTCCGTTACATAAGAATGGCCATACTGGGTCAAACCATCTAGCCCAGTATCCTATCCTCTGACATTGCCCAATGCCAGGTGCTTCAGATGGAATGGACAGAGTAGGTAATCAAGTGATCCATCCCCTGGCGCCCATTTCCAGCTTCTGGCAAACAGAGGCTAGAGACATTTCAGAGCATGGTTTTGCATTGCTGCCCATCCTGGCTAATAGCCGTTGATGAACTTATCTATTTATAGTCTTGGTCTTCACAACATCCTCTGGCACATTGTTCCACGGGTTGACTGTGCAGTGTGTGAAGAAATACTTACTTTTGTTTGTCTTTAATCCTACCCTCTATTAATTTCATTTGGTGACTCCTAATTCTTGTGTTATGAGAAGGAGTAAATAATATTTCCTTATTTACTTTCTCCAAACTTGTCATGATTTTATAGACCTTAATCATATCCTGGTGCGAAGGTTGCGGATCTCCTGAGGCATCTAGACAGACTTATGTGTAGTGCTGGGGAGGAGGTGGTGGTCGTGGTACATGTAGGTACCAGTGACGTAGGGAAGGGTAGGAGAGATGTCCTGGAGGCCAAATTTAGGCTGCTAGGGAAGAGACTGAAATCCAGGACCTCTATGGTGGCATTCTCAGAAATGCTCCCAGTTCCACACACAGGGCCAGGTAGGCAGGCAGAGCTTCAGAGTCTCAATGTGTGGATGAGATGATGGTGTAGAGAGGAGGGGTTTACATTCATTAGGAATTGGGGAAACTTTTTGGATGGGGGGAGCCTATACAGGAGAGATGGGCTCCACCTAAACCAAAGTGGAACCAGACTGCTGGCAGTAAACATTAAAAAGGCTGTAGAGCAGTTTTTAAACTCCGAGATGGGGGAAAGCCGATTTGCTGCAGCGGACCATGTGGATTGGACACAGACTTCTCTTAGGGGAGAGTCTGATGATAGAGAATCTCCAGGTTATAGTCGGGAACAAAGGACGAACGAGGATAATGTAAGGGCCGGATCAGATGATAAACAGTCACGTAAAAAAGAATCTGGCACATCAGAAAAGGGCAGACAAATAAACAGGGACAAGTTTTTAAAGTGCTTGTACGCAAATGCTAGAAGTCTAAATAATAAGATGGGTGAACTAGAGTGCCTCATGATAAAGGAGGATATTGATATAACAGGCATCACAGAAACCTGGTGGACTGAGGACAATCAATGGGACACAATCATTCCGGGGTACAAAATATATCAGAAGGAAAGAACAGGTTGTGCCGGGGGTTGGGGGCGAGAGTGGCACTCTATGTGAAAGAAAATGTAGACTCAAATGAAGTAAAAATCTTAAGTGAATCCACATGTTCCGTAGAGTCGCTGTGGATAGAAATTTCATGCTCTAATAAGAATATAACATTAGGGATCTATTATCGACCACCTGACCAGGACAGTGATAGTGATGATGAAATGCTATCAGAATTAAGAACCCAATAATAGCGGTGGTTTTCAATTATCCCCATATTTACTGGGAGCATTTCACTTCAGGACAAAATGCAGAGATAAAATTTCTTGATACTTTAAATGACTGCTTCATGGAGCAGCTGGTACGGGAACCCACAAGGGGAGAGGCAACTCTAGATTTAATCCTGAGTGGAGCGCAGGAGCTGCTGGTCCAAGAGATAACTATAACAGGACTGCTTGGAAATAGTGACCATAATACAATAGCATTCAACATCCCTGTGGTGGGATGAACATCTCAACAGCCCATCACTGTGGCATTTAATTTCAAAAGGGGGAAATATGCAAAAATGAGGGGGTTAGTTAAACAGAAGTTAAAAAGTACAGTGACTCAAGTGAAATCACTGCAAGCTGCCTGGGCGCTTTTTAAAGACACCATAATAGAGGCCCAACTTCAGTGTATACCCCTAATTAAGACACAAAGTAAAAGAACTAAAAGAAGAGCCACCGTGACTTGACTTAACCAGGTAAAAGAAGCAGTGACAGATAAAGACTTCCTTTAAAAAGTGGAAGTCAAATCCTAGGGAGGCAAATTAAGTGCAAGAATGTAATAAAAAACGCCAAAGAGGAGTTTGAAGAAAGGCTAGCCAAAAACTCCAAAAGTAATAAAATGTTTTTTAAGTACATCAGAAGCAGGAAGCCTGCTAAACAACCAGTGGGGCCCCTTGATGATCAAGATGCAAAAGGAGCACTTAAAGATGATAAAGTCATTGTGGAGAAACTAAATGAATTCTTTGCTTCAGTCTTCACAGCTGAGGATGTTAGGGAGATTCCCAAACCTGAGCTGGCTTTTGTAGATGAGAAATCTGAGGAATTGTCACATATTGAAGTGTCACTAGAGGAGGTTTTGGAATTAATTGATAAACTCAATATTAACAAGTCGCCGGGACCAGATGGCATTCACCCAAGAGTTCTGAAAGAACTCAAATGTGAAGTTGCGGAACTATTAACTAAGGTTTGTAACCTGTCCTTTAAATCAGCTTTGGTACCCAATGACTGGAAGATAGCTAATGCAATGCCAATATTTTAAAAGGGCTCTAGAGGTGATCCCGGCAATTACAGACCGGTAAATCTAACGTCGGTACTGGGCAAATTAGTGGAAACAATAGTGAAGAATAAAATTGTCAGACACACAGAAAAACAAACTGTTGAGCAACAGTCAACATGGTTTCTGTAAAGGGAAATTATGTCTTACTAATCTATTAGAGTTCTTTGAAGGGGTCAACAAACGTGGACATAGAGGATCTAGTGGACATAGTGTACTTGGATTTCCAGAAAGCTTTTGACAAGGTTCCTCACCAAAGGCTCTTATGTAAATTAAACTGTCATGGGATAAAAGGGAAGGTCCTTTGATGGACTGAGAACTGGTTAAAAGACCGGGAACAAAGGGTAGGAATAAAAGGTAAATTCTCAGAATGCAGAGGGGTAACTACTGGTGTTCCCCAAGGATCAGTCCTAGGACCAATCCTATTCAACTTATTCATAAATGATCTGGAGAAACGGGTAAACAGTGAGGTGGCAAAGTTTGCAGATGATACTAAGCTGCTCAAGATAGTTAAGGCCAAAGCAGACTGTGACGAACTTCAAAAAGATCTGACAAAACTAAGTGATTGGGCAACAAAATGGCAAATGAAATTTACTGTGGATAAATGTAGAATAATGCACATTGGAAAAAATAACCCCAACTCTACATACAATATGATGGGGGGGGGGGTTAATTTAGCCACAACTAATCAGGAAAAAGACCTTGGAGTCATCGTGGATAGTTTTCTGAAGATGTCCACGCAGTATGCAGAGGTGGTCAAAAAAGCAAGCAGTATGTTAGGAATCATTAAAAAGGGGATGGAGAATAAGACTGAGAATATATTATTGGCCTTATATAAATCGATGGTACGCCCACATCTCAAATACTGCATACAGATATGGTCTCCTCATCTCAAAAAAGATATACTGGCACTAGAAAAGGTTCAGAGAAGGGCAACTAAGGTGATTAGGGGTTTGGAGAGGGTCCCATATGAGGAGAGATTAAAGAGGCTAGAACTCTTCAGCTTGGAAAAGAGGAGACTAAGGGGGGATATGATAGAGGTATATAAAATCATGAGCTGGGAGGCAAGATCAAACCAGTATCTTAGATGCCTTTATACAAATGCAAGAAGTATGGGTAATAAGCAGGAAGAACTGGAAGTGCTAATAAATAAATATAACTATGACATTATTGGCATTACTGAAACTTGGTGGGATAATACACACGACTGGAATGTTGGTGTGGATGGGTATAGTTTGCTCAGGAAGGATAGACAGGGGAAAAAGGGAGGAGGTGTTGCCTTATATATTAAAAATGTACACACTTGGACTGAGGTGGAGATGGACATAGGAGACGGAAGGGTGGAGAGTCTCTGGGTTAGGCTAAAAGGGGTAAAAAACACGGGTGATGTCGTGCTGGGAGTCTACTACAGGCCACCTAATCAGGCGGAAGAGGTGGATGAGGCTTTTTTCAAACAACTAACAAAATAATCCAAAGCCCAAGATTTGGTGGTGATGGGGAACTTCAACTACCCAGATATATGTTGGGAAAATAACACCGCGGGGCACAGACTATCCAGTAAGTTCCTGGACTGCATTGCAGACAACTTTTTATTTCAGAAAGTTGAAAAAGCTACTAGGGGGGAAGCTGTTCTAGACTTGATTTTAACAAATAGGGAGGAACTTGTTGAGAATTTGAAAGTAGAAGGAAGCTTGGGTGAAAGTGATCATGAAATCATAGAATTTGCAATTCTAAGGAAAGGTAGAAGGGAGTACAGCAGAATAGAGACAATGGATTTCAGGAAGGTGGATTTTGGTAAGCTCAGAGAGCTGATAGGTAAGGTCCCATGGGAATTAAGACTGAGGGGAAAAACAGCTGAGGAAAGTTGGCAGTTTTTCAAAGGGACGCTATTAAGGGCCCAAAAGCAAGTTATTCCGATGGTTAGGAAAGATAGAAAATGTGGCAAAAGACCACCTTGGCTTACCCTTGAGATCTTGCGTGACCTACAAAATAAAAAGGCGTCATATAAAAAATGGAAACTAGGTCAGATCATGAAGGATGAATATAGGCAAATAACACAGGAATGCAGAGGCAAGATTAGACAAGCAAAGGCACAAAATGAACTCAAACTAGCTATGGGAATAAAGGGAAACAAGAAGACTTTTTATCAATACATTAGAAGCAAGAGGAAGACTAAGGACAGGGTAGGCCCACTGCTCAATGAGGAGGGGGTAACAGTAACGGGAGACTTGGAAATGGCAGAGATGCTTAATGACTTCTTTGTTTCGGTCTTCACTGAGAAGTCTGAAGGAATGTCTAGTATAGTGAATGCTTACGGGAAGAGGGTAGGTTTAGAAGAGAAAATAAGGAAAGAGCAAGTAAAAAATCACTTAGAAAAGTTAGATGCCTGCAAGTCACCAGGGCCTGAGGAAATGCATCCTAGAATACTCAAGGAGTTAATGGAAGAGGTATCTGAGCCTCTAGCTATTATCTTTGGGAAATCATGGGAGACGGGGGAGATTCCAGAAGACTGGAAGGGGGCAAATATAGTGCCCATCTATAAAAAGGGAAATAAAAACAACCCAGGAAACTACAGACCAGTTAGTTTAACTTCTGTGCCAGGGAAGATAATGGAGCAGGTAATCAAAGAAATCATCTGCAAACACTTGAAAGGTGGTAAGGTAATAGGGAATAGCCAGCATGGATTTGTAAAGAACAAATCGTGTCAAACTAATCTGATAGCATTCTTTGATAGGATAACGAGCCTTGTGGATAAGGGAGAAGCGGTGGATGTGATATACCTAGACTTTAGTAAGGCATTTGATACGGTCTCGCATGATATTCTTATAGATAAGCTAGGAAAGTACAATTTAGATGGGGCTACTATAAGGTGGGTGCATAACTGCCTGGATAACCGTACTCAGAGAGTAGTTGTTAATGGCTCCCAATCCTGCTGGAAAGGTATAACAAGTGGGGTTCCGCAGGGGTCTGTTTTGGGACCGGTTCTGTTCAATATCTTCATCAACGATTTAGATGTTGGCATAGAAAGTACGCTTATTAAGTTTGCGGACGATACCAAACTGGGAGGGATTGCAACTGCTTTGGAGGACAGGGTCAAAATTCAAAATGATCTGGACAAGTTGGAGAAATGGTCTGAGGTAAACAGGATGAAGTTCAATAAAGATAAATGCAAAGTGCTCCACTTAGGAAGGAACAATCAGTTTCACACATACAGAATGGGAAGAGACTGTCTAGGAAGGAGTTATGGCAGAAAGAGATCTAGGGGTCATAGTGGACCACAAGCTTAATATGAGTCAACAGTGTGATACTGTTGCAAAAAAAGCAAACGTGATTCTGGGATGCATTAACAGGTGTGTTGTAAACAAGACACGAGAAGTCATTCTTCCGCTTTACTCTGCGCTGGTTAGGCCTCAACTGGAGTATTGTGTCCAGTTCTGGGCACCGCATTTCAAGAAAGATGTGGAGAAATTGGAGAGGGTCTAGAGAAGAGCAACAAGAATGATTAAAGGTCTTGAGAACATGACCTATGAAGGAAGGCTGAAGGAATTGGGTTTGTTTAGTTTGGAAAAGAGAAGACTGAGAGGGGACATGATAGCAGTTTTCAGGTATCTAAAAGGGTGTCATCAGGAGGAGGGAGAAAACTTGTTCACCTTAGCCTCCAATGATAGAACAAGAAGCAATGGGCTTAAACTGCAGCAAGGGAGATTTAGGTTGGACATTAGGAAAAAGTTCCTAACTGTCAGGGTAGTTAAACACTGGAATAGATTGCCTAGGGAAGTTGTGGAATCTCCATCGCTGGAGATATTTAAGAGTAGGTTAGATAAATGTCTATCAGGGATGGTCTAGACAGTATTTGGTCCTGCCATGAGGGCAGGGGACTGGACTCGATGACCTCTCGAGGTCCCTTCCAGTCCTAGAGTCTATGAGTGATGTGGAGAAAGTGGATAAGGAAAAGTTATTTACTTAT
This sequence comes from Gopherus evgoodei, assembly GCF_007399415.2. Classification (NCBI taxonomy): domain Eukaryota; kingdom Metazoa; phylum Chordata; order Testudines; family Testudinidae; genus Gopherus; species Gopherus evgoodei. The sequence goes on along the minus strand of NC_044333.1, from coordinate 2,959,479 downwards.
TCCTATAATACAAGAACTAGGAGCCACCACATGAAATTAACTGGCAGCAGGTTTAAAACACATACAAGGAAGTTCTTCACGCAGTGCACAGTCAACTTGTGGAACTACTTGCCTGAGGAGGTTGTGAAGGCTGGACTATAACAGCGTTTAAAAGAGAAGCTCCACAAATGTATCCAGTTAAGTCCATTAATGGCTATTAGCAAGGATGGGTAAGGAATGGTGTCCCTAGCCTGTGTTTGTCAGAGGATGGAGATGGATGGCAGGAGAGAGATCACTTGGTCATTGCCTGTTAGGTGCCCCAGAGGGAGTGAACCTGGTATTGGCCACTGTCGGTAGACAAGATACTGGGCTAGATGGACCTTTGGTCTGACCCGGTACGGCCGTTATGTTCTTATCCTCCCTTAGTTCTCTATTCCAAGCTGAAAAGTCCCAGTCTTATTAACCTCTCCTCACACAAGCCATTCCATACCCTTAATCATTTTTATTGCCCTTTTGTTGAACTTTTCCAATGCCAATATATCCTTTTTTGAGATGGAGCGATCATATCGGCATGCGGTATTCAAGATGTGGGCGTACCATGGATTTATATAGAAGCAATATGATATTTTCTGTCCTATTATCTCTCTCTCTCTCTCTCTCTCTCTCTCATTGGCTTAACTGAGAAGCTAGCGTGGTTAGTCTTCCTTATAAACATGCCACAGTGGGAATAGGGTTAGTCTGTGGAGAGAGAGGGAAGCTGTGGCTTATTGGTTCTGTAGATACAGTACTTCAGTTAGAGCTGTTGGATACCAGTGCCAAAGAGATCCTGTTGAGCCCATAGGCCAGGATATAACAAACAGGATTAGGCCATGAACCATTTCCTAATCCTCCCACTTATATTCCTTGTGCAGCTCCTGGTGGTCTCATGTGGAGATGGGACCCCCTGATCCTATTTTGGGGGTGACTGAAGCCTTTAAACGAGACACCAACGCTAAGAAGATGAACCTGGGTGTTGGGGCATACCGGGACGATAACGGGAAGCCGTATGTCCTGAACAGCGTCCGCAAAGTAAGCCTAGCACCAGCTGCGATGGGGATAAAATCCAAGTATTGTGTGATATGAAGTACTATTGCGAGGAGCCTATGGGGTAAAGATGGTCTCAGTGATTGATCCATAGGAAAGACATGGCGGATGGGGTTAGCATGAGTTCCTCTTGCTAGCACTAGGGTGGTCTGGAAGACGACTCTATTGGATCAAGTTGACTGACATCTGAAGGAAGAACTAAAATACTTCTCTAGGACCAAATCCTGCTCCCGTTGAAGTAAATAACAAATCTTGTCTGTGACTCCCATGACCGCTTGGGCTCCGTGCTCCCCCTTGGGGATCATGCTGCGTGGAGCTCTTAAACTTTTAAGAGATCTTTTTTAATAAACAAGACCAATGCAAAGAGCACTTCCCTAACCCACACTGTGTCAGTGAGGAAGAGCTGACACTAATCTAATAAGGGGCAGTCTCAGAAATTCTGCTGAGCGTTGCTGCCTTCTCTCTAATCCAGTCTGAAATTCTGGACAGGGAAATTGGACACAGGTCTGTATTGTCAAACTTATTGAAATCAGCCTCTCTGAGGGAAACTTTCTCTGGGCATCTGAGCCTTGGCAATGAGTGACCCTCTGTTCTGGGTCTGCTGGTGTGTTCCCCTCCCAAATACTCCTCCTCATTCCTACTGTTAATAGGCTCTGGACGAATGTGCTGAGGAGACTGTGGTTAAAATCCATGGTTCTTGCTGCTACCATCTGACCTGTGTAGCATGTGAACATTCAGATTTGTAGCTGAACTCCTGAGGCCTTGCCTGTGCTGGGGAGCCACTCTCATATCTAAACCACTTTAACTAAACCAATTTTAAAACCAGTTGGAGCCTCAGTGCTGACAAGGCTGAGACAACCAGAACCATTTTTATAACTTGTTTAGTTAAACTACTTAAAAGCAGATTGAACAACATCATTTGTCAGAGCCTTGTCTATGCTGCAGCTCCAGCTGGTTTGAAAAGTGTCTTGAACATTTCGGTAACTTTGCCAGTGCAGATAAGGTCTATATCTGAGCCAGCACAAATTGCTTGGCCCTGGGCACTGGTCTAGCTTGGGGTATATTTCCAGGCCCAGACATTTCTCTCCTATAAATGGTAGCTCTCACCTTCTGCAGAATGTTTTCAGGTTAAGTGGAGGATTGTCTCTAGTGCAGCTCTTACTGCTAATGAGCCTGGAAGGGACTGTTTCCTCTAGTTTCTGGCTACCTGGCTCAGTACTCACTGGGCCACCAGTTGCTCACAAGCAGCAATGCTGGGTTGAGACTCAATGATTTGTGTCAGCCTGTGAACTATGCTTTTAAAGCAACATCAATAAATATTTCTGCTGACAGGTTGCCATAGATGGCTTTGACTTTGAATGGAGCCCTCCTCTCTGGGAAATAACTCTGCTGAGCTGGAGTTCATAGACTTTAAGCTCAGAAGGCACCATCGTGGTCATCTAGTCTGATCTCCTGCACATTGCAGGCCACAATACCTCACCCACCCACTCCTGAAATAGACCCCTCATCTCTGGCTGAGTTACTAACATCCTCAAATCATGGTTTAAAGATTTCAAGTTACAGACTCTGCCATTTACAGTAGTTTAAACCTGCAAGTGGCCCATGCCCCAGATTGCAGAGGAAGGTGAAAACCTCCAGGGTCTCTGTCAATCTGACCTGAGGGAAAATTCCTTCCTGACGCTAAATGTGGTTATCAGTTAGACCCTGAACATGTGGGCAAGACCCACTAGGCAGACATTTGAGAGAGAATTCTCTGTTCCAACACTGAGCTCTCCACATCTAGTGTCCCATCACTGGCTGTTGGAGATACTGGCTGCTAGCAGTCACAGATGGGCTACCTGCCATTGTAGCCAGTCTCATCATACCATCCCCTCCATAAACTTGCAGAGCTCAGTCTTGAAGACAGTTAGGTTTTTGGCCCCATTGCTCCTCTTGGGAGGCTGTTCCAGAACTTCACTGCTCTGATGGTTAGAAACCTTAACCTAATTTCAAGCCTAAACTTGTTGATGGCCAGTTTATCTTCTTGGATGGTATCTTACCATCATAATGGGTGCTAAGCAAAGGAAACATTAATATATATTACCTCTGGCGGAGGCTTGGGGAACCTGTAGAATGTTTGCAGCAACTGAACGTGTGTTCCTTTCTTAGGCGGAGGCCCAGATAGCTGCTAAGAAGATGGACAAGGAGTACTTACCCATTGCAGGGCTGGCGGAGTTCAATAAGGCATCAGCTGAGCTGGCACTGGGTGACACCAATGAGGTTATCAAGAGTGGCCGGGTAAAGAGCTAGGTGGAAGTCTAAACTAAAACACTGTACAAGTAGGGCTGTTCTACCCTGTAAGCTTTGTACCTGTCAGCAAAAGAATTCCATAACCACATCCAGAGTGTTTAAAGGGCAACAGATAATACCTCTGGCTCTTGTAATGCTTTGCCTGAGTACATCTCAAAGTGCTTTACAAAGGAGCTCAATAACATTGTCCTTGTTTTAGAGGAGGGAACTGAGACGACAAAGTCTTTATGACTTGCCCATGGTCATCCAGCTGGAATAGAACCAGAGTTCCGGGCTAGCATGGCATTGGCCTAACTGCTGCCATTGAAGGCAACTCTGAGCACTTCTGAAAAACTCACTTAAGAGGGGAGGTGACCTTGTCCTCGGGCACACAGAAGCCAGTGTTCGAACTGGAGGTGGAGCTCAGCAATTCCTGGCTCCCAGTCCTATGATGAGACAGTATTTCAACTCATGTACAGCCATGTCTTGCTGTTTAGCTAACTTTTAATCTCAGGTTGTATTGTGAGTTACCATTTGAAATAGAGTAAAAGATCCATGAGACATTGTTTTAACTTCTCAGTCCTGCGGAATTAGCTTGCCGTTTTATACGGGATTTAGGTATTGATGAGTTGAGAACAGATCTGTAACATCAGTGTTTCTTCTGTGTGGCTCATGCACACTAAAAAGATGTTAGTGCACTTTAACATGGTCCATATTTTGTGTGATAGGTTGGCATCTTACGCATTTGCATCCCTTTTCCTTATAGTATGTCACTGTGCAGACCATTTCCGGGACTGGTTCTCTAAGAGTTGGAGCCAATTTCTTGGTAAGTCCCTGGTAAATGGTGATGGGAGGAGAGGGGACATCTGTGGCTGAAGCTCATGCATTGATTAACTCCTTACTGCTGGGAGACTGACTTTCTCTTTGGCAGCAATGGAATACACCAGTTGAACTTGCTCTCTGTCTGCCGTAGCAACGATTTTTCAAGTACAGCCGTGACGTGTACCTGCCCAAACCATCCTGGGGCAACCACACCCCCATTTTCAGGGATGCTGGCATGCAGCTGCATGCCTATCGCTACTATGATCCCAAGACCTGCGGCTTTGACTTTGCTGGAGCCTTGGATGACATTTCTGTGAGTTGACTGTTGGGATGGGAGCAGAGGGGAAAGGTAGTGTTTGTAGTCTCATGACCCTACTTACTTAGCTTCTAGGCTGAGCCTGAATCTCAGACCACTAAGCAGCTCCCTCATCCCGTAGCTGCAATTTCTATTAGTCATTGGAACTTCTAAAGCAGCAGTTCTTAACCTTCCTAGGCTACTGTACTCCTTCCAGGAGTCTGCTTTGTCTTGTGTACCCAAGTTTCACTTCAGTTAAAAACTGCTTGTTTATACAGTCACACAAAAATACAAGTGTCACAGTACACTATTAGTGTGAAAAATTGCTGACTTTCTCACTTTTGCCATATAATTATAAAATCAATTGGAATATAAATATTGTACTTACATGTGTATAGTATACAGAGCAGAAAAAAATTTACTATGAAATTTTAGTATAAAATATGAAATTTTTAGTTTGTGCTGACTTAATTAGTGCTTTTTCTGTAGCCTGCTGTAACACAAGATAACTATCTAGATGAGTTGATGTACCCCCCGGAAGACTCTGCATACTCGCAGGGGTGTGCATACCCCTGAGTGAGAACCATTTCTCTAAAGACGCTACAAAACTCATCCCGCTCTTGAGCACAAACTGATTTACTGCTGCTCGCCTCTTACTCCTCATTTCTGATATTGCTGTGCCTTCTAACTCATTGCTTGCCCTGTGGCTTAGTTATAGGCAACTGAAGAAGAAACATTGCTTTAAACATCGCTTGTCTCATGTCACTCTCTGTAACATCTTCTTTAGAAAATTCCCGAGCAGAGCGTCATTCTCTTCCATGCCTGTGCTCACAACCCCACTGGTGTGGACCCCCGACCAGAGCAATGGAAGGAGCTGGCTGCTGTGGTGAAGGTGAGGTATGGGGTGGGCTGGGGTATGTCATATCTGTGTTGATACTACTGATGAAATGGTGCCATGTTCCTAGACTTTGGTCTCTCTTGAGCACTGGCCCATTTGTCCCTTGTCAATCTGGATGGCAACCTTACCTGTCTAAAGTAATGGGGAGCCCAAGTGTATTGGACTGGTGCCGAAGCAGAATTCATAGCACAAACTCAAAGGTCAAACACTCAGCATTCTATGGAAATCTCCATTATCTAAGGCCCTGATAATTATTCTGCTGAAACTCATTTGAATTCTTGAACCTGGAACATTGTAGGAGCTCCAGCGTTGTTATTCTAAAACTACCTTCCTTCTCAACCCAGCAATGGATGGAAATAAGGAATACCTGGGAGTACTGCAGATATTTGATTATATTCCCTGTGGGAAGGAAAAGTGCAGCTAGAGCTGGTAGGAGTGAGGGCTGGTCAGTGTCTGGCTAGAGCAGTGGTTCTCCAATGGGCATTAATATGTTTGTTGTGGAAGGGGACAAAAGACTAAAAAAACTGAACCCAGCTAAATGTTTGTGCGATCTTAGCCATTGGATAGGGGAAGTTATAGGGGACAGGAGGATGCCAGCCAACCTGACTAGCTGTCACATACTCTGGGGTTAGCATGATGAATCTTCCCTTCAGACATACCGTTCTCAAAGTATTTAGTTCAAAGATTAGCTTATACACACCTGGAATACAAATGAAATGCACTGGTATGTGCTACATAGTATGTGACTATGCGTGCCGCTTCATGCTGCCTTTTAGTAGCCAGGAGTCCTGGTGGTTGTGGAAATGGCCCACTGCTGGTGCAATAACACATGGGGGAGGCCCTGCATAAATCTCTAGTAACACTACTGACCTAATTCCTGCGGTTCACAGGTGACCCTGGACATTCAGCCATTAGAAGGGTGAGTGATTGAATCTTTGTTTTTCCTTGCAGAAGAGGAATCTCTTCGCATTCTTTGACATGGCGTACCAGGGCTTTGCCAGCGGGGACATAAACCGGGACTCCTGGGCTGTGCGTCATTTTATTGAGCAAGGCATTAATGTTGTTCTGTCTCAGTCCTATGCCAAGAACATGGGCCTCTACGGTAAGCAGTGGGAAAGGAAGATGGCTCAGAGGGTTAATGGTGAGATATGGCACCTCTGACTTCCAGGTTGCCAATGTGAAAGCCACCTGCACCATTATTGACCAGAAATCCCTACCTTCTGGTGAATGCCCACCAGATTCATGTCCTTTCACCTCCTAGAGGCACTCCCCTTTGGCACAGAAAGGAGATCTGGTCAGATCTGGGTACTGGGGAAGTTCATGCTACTCTACCTGTGCTGTCTCCTCTGCAACCGGGGACTGCTGTGGTGTCCCAGGGCAGGTTTAATCCAAATGCTGGAGGCCTACAACATACATTGTCTGTTGTAGTAGGACAGGTATGGTCAGACTTGGATTGTGTTTCAGGGGAGCGTGTGGGTGCCTTCTCAGTGATCTGCAAGGATGTGGATGAGGCCAAGAGGGTGGAATCCCAGCTGAAGATCCTGATCCGCCCCATGTATTCAAATCCACCCATCAATGGAGCTCGTATTGCCTCCATCATCCTGACGAGTCCTGACCTGCGGAAGGAATGGTAAGGCAACTTGCCTTCAGGAGCCTGTTTCCCATCATGAGCAGACTAGAAGCAAAGGTGCTGCATAGGAATGATGCAGGACAAAAGCCTGAACAAGTCGGGCTAAACAAGCTTCTCCACTGTAGCTAGAGAGCACAAAGGAGTGAAAGCTCAGTGGCAGGTACCTCAAGGTGACCCATCCCGTCAGCCCCAATGGGGCGTCGTCAGCCAAAGGAGGGGGAAATTCAAGAGGCTTACCCTTTAGGGAAGCCTCTAAACAGGGCGCAGTCTCCCCACCATGCCTGCTCAGTGACTGTCATCCAAGAGAAATGTAACTCTGGCTGAACACTGCCCCTCAGGACTCCTAGGCAAATACTCTGCTCAAGGTGCTTCCCTGCACGGGGCTCCTCTGTTGCAGTAACAGTGCCATGGAGCTCTGGCACCAAGCTGATAGTGAGCAAGAGACAGAAAAGCTACTTACACCTCTTTACCTAGAGCTGCAGGGAAGAGGTCAGTGTATAGTCCAGCTCTTCCAGGAGGGGAGTCCCTTTAAATCCAGCATACTCCCCTTCCTCTGACTATGCTGACTTCCTCCTGCTCCAAATGTAGAACCTAGCAGGGCTGTTTGAACAGGTGGCCAGATCAGATCTTTATGTTCCTCTTGGGTAACCACACACCAGCCTGCATGGCATCATCTGGTGGAAATTCAGACTGGAATGCCAAGTTTTCCCTCACTGTCATTTTAACTGGACAGAATTCAGCTGTAAATGGAACTGTTCAGGTTTCCCAGGCTGAAGGCTCCGGTCTTGCCTAGCAGCTCAATGCTGGGGCACTGAAGGGTCTCACTAATGCTTTGCAGGACTTCTTAATACATTTTCCATGGGGAAATTAAATGATAATGTTTGTTTTAAGCGCTGCCCCCCTCTGAGTACAGCTGAGAACGGTAACCTGATCCCATGTTCTGATGTACCCATGCACTGCTTTCCTAGTCCTATCGATCTGTTGCTAGAGTTCAGGGTCCCTGCAGGCAGCTGACTTGGCAGAACAAAAGGGGAAGGCTGTGTCCTCTAGCCCTCATCCCATTGGGAACTCTGATAGCTGCCTCCTTTTGGCAGACACGTCTTTAGCGTGGTGCTTATGCGTGGAACAGACGTGCACAGATCAGAGCCCCAGCAGAGCCATATCCTGGATGGGTTGTTTTTGGGGAGTAGTGGGTGTCGCCCTCCAAATACAGTAGAATTGCGTTTATCTGAATTGCCTGGGTGAGACCCAGAATGTTGAGATAAATGGTATTGTGAGGTATGACTGTGAGTACTAGGGAGCAGTGATGGTGGTCCCCGGGGGTAGAGGGGAGAGAAGGGGAAGAAAAGAAGGAAGGAGAGGGAGAGCAGCTGCAGGAGACTGGAGCCTCCTTGGTGTTGCTCCAGCACTAACCTCCCCAGGCTCCACAAATGCAGTACAAATAGCGAGGGGTACAGCTGGTGACCTACCCTAAGGCTGTCATAGCCAGGAAGCGCTAGAGTACACCAAGAAGGTTCCAGACCCCTGTAGCTATGCCCCTCCCTCTCTGCTTTCCTTCCCTTTTTTCTCTTCTCCACCCTTGGAGGCCAGCATCACTGCTTCCCGGCACAACAGCATCAGGGGAGGTAATTGACCATACCCACGCTTCTGTTTATCTGGAAATCCTTCCAAATCACGGTGCCTGCAGCCTTAACGTTTGTTAATCGGCTGGTGATTAATTGGCATGGGGCTGCATGGAGAAGACACCGTTGATTTGGATATTTAGGATTCTCGTATAAATGGTGTTTGGATAACTGGAATGCACGCAGTAAGGTCTATAGAACTGAACATTGTTCTGGATGGCATCAGAAATATTTCTGTCCATGATGAGCCCCTTGATGGTTAAAGTCCATGGCTTGAGTGTGCTTAAAAATCAACCCTCTGCAATGGGGAATCCTGTGAGTATGGTGATCTCACCCTGGTTCCCTCTGAACTGGAGTCCATATTGCACCCACTGGGTTAGTAAAGAGCCCTCTCTTCTGATCACAGGAGAGAGAGGCAGCTCCTAAAGCAGTGTGGACGCAACTTCTCACACAACTAAAACACTAGGCTTGCTCTGCCTCTTTAACGGAAGCCACCAGAGTGATCTTTTGCCTGTAGCACTCTCAGCTGACTGTGTGTGCGAGCAGTTGAAAGCAGCAGTGCTTAACTTCACTTTGGCATTGCAGGTGGGTGCCCAGTGTGAATTGTGAAGAGGAAAGCTTTAGAGGTGTTTCCTTCGGGTAGTCGACTGGGTGCTAGTCTCTATTGTTGTCCTGCCTCACCGTTGTCTGAATCTGATGTCCAGGCATCTCCTTTTGTTGCCGCTCCTGCAGGCTGGAAGAAGTGAAGGGGATGGCTGACCGGATCATTGACATGCGCAACCAGCTGGTGGCCAACCTCAAGAAAGAAGGCTCCTCCCACAACTGGCAACACATCACAGACCAGATTGGCATGTTCTGTTACACGGGGCTGAAACCTGAACAGGTGAGTGCGATTCTCCCCAGTCTGCCGGAAAAACCATTCCCCTGGACTGGGGGGAACAGGAAGCACAGGGATATCCACGGCAGCGTCCATCAGGCTGGGCTCATGGAACACATGCTATTCTTGGGAAGGTGGGGAGCTGATAACAAAATCTCCCACTTTAGCATTGGCTTTTTCTTTCTAAATACGCCTGAGGTCAGTGTTATATTAAACTGATTAGATGTACCTGACTTTTATGTAGCCTCCTTGGGGGAATCCCAGTGGGACCTAAGCCGGTTTTCCTAAGGCAGTTCACAGGAGAAATTCCAGTCCTGTTGGGTTGCTTTGTGTGTGTGAGACTCCTGCTGACGCCATGCTGGTCTGCTCAGTGCATTGCCTTGAAGGAGCAACTTGTTCTTTCATTGAAAAAGAAGATGGTCCCTTCTGGGTTGCTAGTGGCTGCACTAGGGCAAACATAGAATTGGAAGGGACCTTGAGAGGTCATCTAGTCCAGTCCACTGCACTCAAGGAAGAACTGAGTTTTATCTGGACCATCTCTGACAGGTGTTTGTCTAACCTGTTCTTAAAAAATCTCCAATGATGGAGATTCCACAATCTCCCTGGGCAATTTATTCCAGTGCTTAACCACCCTGACAGGAAGTCTTTCCTAATGTCCAACCGAAACCACCCTTGCTGCAGTTTAAGCCCATGTCACTCATGGCTGTATTTCCAAATAGGAAGTCACAAATATGAAGCCAATTAAGACACTGGTGGAGCTCAGGAACTTCATTCTTTACAAAAAAGCTTCCTCCTCTCTGTGCAGACATAGAGAATCTTGTATGCACTCAACATCAGTCTTAGGATACCCCATTTTTGCAACTATAGTGTGTCCCTTCAGACTAGCCTACTATTGTAAAGGTACCACAATGAGCCACCTGTTCCAGTAACACGAGATTTCACATGAGATGCAGAGGTCTGAGGCAAAACCATAGAATCCTAGAAATGTCTGGCTGGAAATGACCTCAAAGTCATCCAGTCCAACCCCACTGTGCTGTGGCAGGGCCTAGTAAGCAGAGGCCATCCCTAAGCTCAGTAAGCTCCCTCTTGCCATGTTCTCAGAACAGGGCTCTGTTGTCAAATGTGACTATCTAAAAACTAGCTACAGCAGGGGTTTTCAAACTGGGGGTTATTACATCGGGGGGTCACAAGCTGTCAGCCTCCACCCCAAACCTCACTTTGTATCCAGCATTTATAATGGTATTAAATATACTTTAAAAGTGTTTTTAATTTGTAAGGGGGGTTGCACTCAGAGGCTTGCTATGTGAAAGGGGTCACCAGTACAAAAGTTTGAGAACCACTGAACTACAGTGATTAAAAAGAAAGTGAAACTAAGTCACTGCTGGAATATAAACATGTAGATGTAAAGGTGCGCACAGAGTAGGTGAGGACATCTATCTATTCATGCCCATGGTCCGGGATGCTAGACTATTGATAACTTAAATAGTTTACAAACAAGGTTTTCAGTTGAGCTGCCTGCCAGATCCTGGGTTCAGCTTCCTATTAGAAATTTGGAAAACACTCTCAATCCTGCTAATGAGGGGCAAAGGATGTGTGAGCGAGTATCTTGGACTTGGGTCTGGTCTGCACTACAGACCTATATTGGTATAACTCACACTTGGGGTGTGAAAAATCCATGCTGCTGAGTGACGTCATTATACCCAAAGCCCTGGAACTCTGGGTATCTGCAGACCATGGTTGCAGATCAGATGCAGCTACAAATTTTGTACCTGCTCAGGGCTCTAGTTTTACTAGCCTGACCCCCCTGTGCAAACAGCTTCTCCCTCAGCGTCTCGAGGAGGTGGATTAACTACGCTGACAGGAGAGCATCTCCCATCAGCGCAGAGTGTCGTCTTTAAAGCGCTACAGCGGCACAGCTGCACCAGTGCAGCATTTTAAGGGTAGACGTGCCCTTAGACTGGCAGATCAGTCAGGAGACGCTAACTTTTCAGGCACTGTTAGCCCATTAACATCTCTCAAACTCCTTGCTGTCTCTTGATATTCAATGTTCGTTTTTAAGAATCTTTGCCATTTTCTTTGGAAGCCTTGGATGGGCTAAAACATCTTACTGACATGAGAGGTCCTTATGAAAAGAGACTGGGGAAGAACAGGGAAGAGGGACAAAGTCTCTCTTCTCCTGTCCAAATGTTTTCGTGCTCGTGCGACACCCTTCAGTGGTAGTGATTAAAAGCTAAACTAGCTCTCTCACCAGGGCTTTGGAGCGGAGCCTAGAGCTGGAGCGCGGAGCAGCTCCGGAGCAATGGAGCTGCAGGTTTTTAGCTGGTGTGGAGCCAGAGCACAGCTTCAAAGCCCTGCTCTCAGCTGTAAAATGGAACAATCGTGTTGCTCTTTAAAAGATGATATTAAAGTGCAGCTGAAGTCATGTGACTCTTGGCTGAGGATTTTAGTGCTTTTATGTGCCACAGGGCTAGTGAGTGGGCTTCAGGGCTGGCCAAAGAGCAGTCTGCAGGCTGAGTGCAGCTCAGAGGTCTGTGCAGTGACCTGGGGAAGCCACCTTCTCTCATAAACTACAATTCCCAGCATGCAGTGCTGAGTCTCTACCATCTACTGCTAGAATCAGGATAGAGCACTGCATGCTGGAATTCAGTCTCCCTTAGGCTACACCTTCATTTTAGGCAAACTGGTTGTGACTTGAGGCCCTGGCAAGCTGCCAGAGCAGCCCTTCAGTCCGGTGACATTTGGACCCCCTGGAACTAAGTACTTTGTTTTGTGTGTTCCCCTCAGGTGGAGCGACTAACCAAAGAGTTCTCCATATACATGACAAAAGATGGCCGGATCTCCGTGGCAGGGGTCACATCTGGTAACGTGGGTTACCTTGCTCGTGCAATACACCAAGTCAGCAAGTAAACACAGTGGAGCAGACGGCCTACCCTTCAACGGTCTTTGGACTTTCTGAATCGAGGAAGGGGAAGTGCATTTGGGGGGGTTGGGGCAAGCAGAATATTTACTTTCAACCACAGCGCTTGATTCTGTCATTTAATGTAGTTCGTGTACAAGGCCGCAGCTAGTGCCATCAACACATCGTAGCCGTAGCCAAAGCCACCTGCCCTTTCCGACAGGGATGTCGCTGCTTCCTGCTCCTCTCTTCAGAAGTAGCTTTTTGCATTATGCACCCTCTCACCCACACCGGCACCCGTCAGGCTTTAAATGTCTTGGCAGAACTTGTGCATGTAGAATGACAGAACTCTGCCGAAGAGGACTGGGCGCTGACTGGCGTCTCTGTGCCCATCCCTTACTTGGGAGGGGAAAAGGCTTCCTAACATAGTTCGGAAACTGTTTTTAAGTGAGCTGGAACAGGATCAAGACGCTGTCCTCCCACTCTTATAAGCAACAAACTGGGGTTCCATCATTCTCTTCCTTCTCTTTCCCCTCAGTTCACTGATTTAAAAACTAACTGGAACAGTTTGAATGGAAATTGGTTGTAAGAGATCTGCAGGCCTTAAAGCAAACACAAGAATGAAGTGTGTCCGTAGTGTCTGGCAGCGTGGAGTTCTCCGTTGCTGAAGGTAGAGGCCTGAACACGAACATACGTGAGGCAGCAGTATCGTGCATTGTCTACCACCTCTGAGCCCCATGTGTGTTCTTTTCTTCCCACTCACTCCCAGACTAAGTGGCCCCATCTCTATAACTGTCCATGGGCATCTTTCCTATTTTAGTCCCTAAAGGGCTTTTTGCTGATCGATAGGCAGCTGTCATTCCTGTAGTTCCTACCACTGTTCCATCCCCAGGAGCTGAGAATAACCTAGTCTACCCTAAGCTGCCACCGCTATAGCCAGGAGTAAAGGAGGATTCTAGCGTGTCTCAAGTAAAGAGAAGTCAATTGCACTTTAATGGCAGTGGTGATGTACACATCCTCCTGCATGGGAGTTACTGAAGCCACTTGCCCAAAGCCTTCACGTCTCTCTGATTCTCAGTGTGCATCTGGGTAGGGAATGACTTTTTTGTGCTGTGGTTCTAAGCTTCTGTGTGCTTCCACCTCTAATCTTTACCTTTCTAGGCAAGCCGTCTGCCACTGTCTAATCACTTAGGCCTTTATGCAGCCTGTTCTCTCTGTTACAATAAAACTGCAGATAGCGTGTATCCATGTTTTTCTGGATAAGTGTAGCACCTTCATTGTAATTTGCTAACAGAAATTCCAAACAGTCTGTCTAGGCTCACAAGTCAAGCTGTTCTGAGGAAGCGTTGTTATAAAGTTAACACTAAACAAAACTTCCTACAGCACTTTATACAAATAGTAAAAATTGAGATTTTTGGATTTAAAAAAAACCAAATGGTTTGGCACTAGAGCGGCTGAGATTTGAATGCCTCCATTTGGTGTATGTCCAACTTGAGCTACCATAGGCCTGACTCTTCAAAGGTGCTGAGCACCTTCCTCTCCCATTGCCATTAATTGGAGTTGGAGGCCACTCAGCACTTCTGAAAAACCCAGCCCCCACAGTGCCTCGAGAGAGGGACAGAGACACAGCCAGAGTCCATGACCAATTTGGAAACTGTTGATGAAAGGTCTGAAAAAGCAGCCGAGAAGGTCCAAAAATGAAGGAATCTTTAAACGGAAGACTGCTCTTAACAGCAACAGTGTGGATGGAGGTGGGGAACAGGGCCTGAACATGGGTATTATATCTTGGGGCTTGGCTGGGTCAGGCGGGGCACAACTTATTACTAGGCACCCCTGAAATGTGCCCCTTCTGGAATGGGGCAAGTTCACTCCTCTCTCTGCCCCCCTGGCCAGTTGGGCTTACTGAAAAAGTGGCCCAGTTGGTCTCCACTGTCACCCAGCCCAAGCAGTACCTCTTGATTCAACAGGAGAAACAGATGAACTGAGATCAATCCAACTCCTCAGTCAGGGGAATGAGGGGAGTAGGGGCTACTCTGATCTCACTTCCTCTTCCCTGAGGCAGTGAGGTGGCTATTGGATGAAAGTGGGGTGATGGGGGGTCAGTACTCGCTCTTACTCCAGTGTGCGTATGTGATGCTGACTTGGCAGCAGGCATACCACTGACAGATGCATCTGACAGAGCATCCTCCATATATCTGACTAACTTGTGTCTGACAGGGGGCACGTGCCAGAAGTCAGAGCCTCGGTGTTCTCTCAGAACTCATGCACAGAGGGTCAGTGTTCACTCCTGGGGGCACCTCTAGAAACACAAATATCACCTTGTCATTCAGTATCTGGGACACTAATTTTAAAAACTGCTCCTGTTCCTTGCCATGGATAGGTTGAAAATGGGCAGTATGGCCCATCTCTGGAAGAAAAACCAAGACTGTCTGTGTTGCCTGCCCACCACTATTGTGTTACCTGTGGATTGTGCATGTGAACACAAACTCAGTTGATCAGCAGTTAAAGTTGCCTTACGATGTGCTCCAAGCATAGTAAAAGGAAAGTGTCCAGTATTCCCTGTCACCCTTATGTGGCTGTTGCTAATGCTCCACGAGGCATTCATATCACCATCTACGGCACATACAGCAAAGCCATACCTACCCCATCTTCATCCACCTCACACACAAAACCTGTTAACAGGGTGTCCCTTTGTACAGGCTACACACGACACGAGGAGAGCTGCCTCGGGGGGAGTCCCAGTGCCCCACCCCATGCACGTGGGTGCGATTGGTTGGGGAGGGGGCAGAACTTTGACTCTTTTCCCCTAGTGAGCTGGCTACCATAACTGCTGCACCAGCACGATGAGGGAAGTCCACTGTGCCTTGGAGGGAACTCACAACAAATGACTTTCAAGGGTTCTCTAAGAGCAGCATAACACGCTGCCCATGATCAGGCCTTGTGGTAAAGCCACGAATGAGCCTGTTCGCCATGGAGATTGCCACCAGAGCAGACAGGAGCCAATTGCCCAGAAACCCAAATATCCTGAAACAATGGCCAAAAGAGCGGCTCTTATAATGGCGAAAGCTTCAATTAGTCTGTGATTCAGCAACACCCCCAGCCGAGTCCTCACCACAATGCTCTGCTCGCACCCTTGACAGCCTGTGGGATTCTGAGTGGTGTCAGGTGCGTGTATTCTCTATGTAGGCTGTCCCAGCCCCGTGCAGGTAGGTGATCAGCCGACCTTGATAACACTACTTAGAAAGGCCACAGACAGTGTGGTGACAAAGGCACTTGGCCAGGTTTATTGCCCTCTAGGCACAGAACTAGCACCTTGGCTCCAGGATTGCGGGCACACTAGCACGAGCGCCAGTCAGCAGCAGGAATTTCTGCTGTCCCTTGGGCCGCACAAAGGGTGAGGTGAGGTACACCCACTTTTACAGACTGAGACAAATGACTTACGTTCCATCTTACATGTTTCCTGACATCAGCTTGTTACGTCCCCTTGTATCATGCTCCGGGTATCGCAGGCAAAACATTCCCTTACCTGGTGTTAGGTCAGGATGTCACTGGGCTAATCTTTCGGCATGTGTTCTCACATGTAGCCAGATTCTGTTGCTTTTAGAGGTGTGTTTTAGCAATGCTAGCAATACCTTTGCCACAGTCATATATTGCAAAGGTTCTCAAAACTGGGTCCGTGCCCCCAAGGGAGGCACAGAATGTATTCGGAGAGGGAGGGCGTGAGAGCCAAGGAAGGGGCTTTAAAGGACTACAGACAAAGAAGGGGGCACGATCAAATAAGTTTGAGAACCTCTGACCTATTGACAGTGGACGTGTAAACATCCATTTCAATACATGGCTTAACTTTAATTCACAGCCTCTGGTTCAGGCCTAGGTCTTGCTCCCGGCTCTCTCTCTCCCCACCCTACAACAGGGATCCCTCAACTGGCACGGAGCTGTAGCTGCCTCTGGGGTGAGCTGTTTATCCCTTGCCCAGCACTGAGGTGCAGCCGCCCCGGGTGTATTTATAGAGGGATCTCTCACCCAATGCTGAGATGCGGCTGCGTCTGAGGTGGGACAGTGGGGGCTATTTATAGATGCCATGATTGGCAAAGAGGTGCAGCCATCTCTAGGTTGGGGCATGGGTAGGGTTACCAGGTGTCTGGCTTTGGACCAAAATGCCCACTCGAAAAGGGACCCTGGTGGCTCTGGTCAGCACTACTAACCGGGCTGTTAAATGTCCAGTTAGCAGGGCTGCCAGGCTCCCTACCTGGCTCCACGTGGCTCCCTGGAAGCTGCAACATGTCCTTCAGCTGCTAGGCAGAGGTGCGACCAGTGGGAGCTGCCGGTGGAGGCAGCACACAGCCACTTGGGCGTGCCTCTGCCTAGAGCTGAGGGACATGCCACAGCTTCCAGGGAGCCCCCTGAGGTAAGAGCTGCCCAGAGCCTGAACCCCTCACCGCCTCCCACACCCCAACCCCCTGCCCCAGTCCTGAGCTCCCTCCTGCATCCAAACGTGACTCCACACCCCAACCACCAGCCCCTGACACACCCTGAACCCCTCACTTCTGGTCCCACCCCAGAGCCTGCACCCCCAGCTGGAGCCCTCACCCTCCCTCCTGCACCCCAAGCCCCTGCCCCAGCCTGGTGACAATGAGCAAGGGAGTGAGGGTGGGGGAGAGCAAGCGACGGGGGTGTGTGTGTGGAAGGAGCATGGCCTTGGAGAAGGGGCAGCGGTGGAGCTTGGGGAGGGGCAGGGCAAGAGTGTTCAGTTTTGTGCAATTAGAAAGCTGGCAACCCCAGCATGGGGGCTGTTTACATGCTGGTGGGGTCAGGCCCACACTGTTCCTAGCAGTAACAGGCTGTCCAGTATTCTGGGAACACAGGAGTGGCACCTTTGTCTCCCATCTCACTCCCCCCTCCAGGCAATTCCCTGGCTCTCCTCCCCCATCTTCCCATCTAGCCCAACCCCCCACTACAAGCACCACAGAGCTTGTGGTGGGGCAGGAGGAATCCCTGGCCAGGCCACATGTTCAGTAACCCGGTTTTGAGGCTGCCCGGGCAATGGAAAGCTTGGGGGAGGTGGGGAGAGAAGTACATTGTGGGAGATATAGCACAATGCTGCCTCCATCTCCTGTCACAGCTCCAGTTTGCCATGCCGGAGCAGGGAACACCAGGTCCAGAGCCTCCTCCCCAAATCCCTGCCAGGCGCCCCATTCTCAATGCCCCAATCCCCACCATCCTCCCCTAGTCTCCACCAGCCCCTCTCTGCTGTAGAACCGAACAAGCACTGTGGAAATTTTCCAGGCAACGCTCAAGCGTGTTTCCAGACAACGCTCAAGGACCAAGGTAGCGTCCAGTCACAGTTCCCGGATACTATTAAAGTGAGAACGAATTCAACTAAACTTCCCGTTGCCGTTTCTGGTTGGACGCTATTACTATTAGAGTGTCTCACTGGGGCGATTCACCTTCCGGGCACGGTTCCCTGACAGACGCAATTAGAGCACGTACCGAACGACCTTAACTTCTGGACCAGGCGGACATTATTAAACTGAGACCAAGCTCGGGTGACCATATTTCCCTATGGTACATATGGGACTCCTGGTAAAATTACTCGTATTCAAGCAAGTTCAATGGCAATCAGAACTGTGCAGTACACACATTCAAATTAACACCAAGTTGATTGAGCCCCAGTTAAAAAGAAATACTGCATAGCTGGATTCTTTTTATTTACCGTCTTATCTTAAAGGCTTTAGGGGGATGGACGGACGGACGGGCGCGCGCGCATGCACGCGCGCGCACACACACACACACACACACACACACCCTTCCCTCCCTGCCCAGAGCTCTCCGCCCCTGGGACAGACCTGCCTCTCCTGGTACCTGGTGCTGCATCTTTCTGAGGCAACATGCGGGGCATAATGCAGGGTCACATGGCCCACCAGACGCACACCAGATTTCTGCCAGGGTTCACACCAGAATGTGGCCAGCAGCAGCCTTTCAGCACTGTGCAGGAGGGAAAGGGTGGGAGCTGCTTCCAGCCACGGGAGCGGAGGCAGAGGAGAGGGATTACCTGGCCTGTGTCTTTACAGAGCTCATCTTTTCTCTCCCCCCCCCCCCCCCCGGTGCTGGAAGCAGCGTGTCCTTTCCTGCCTGCACAGTGTGGAAAGGCAGCTATCACTTCCAGGTTGCTGCTGGCCACCGACATAAACCAACTGCCTCTGGCTACAGCATGGGCCGGAAGGGGTTAAGTCCTCAGGCTGCATTGTGCACCAGGCCCCAGGGACTGACTGCAGGGGCTCCAGTGAACCTGGCCAGAGAGGTGGCTCAGCAGGGGAGGGTGCCTAGGGGACGGAGCAGCCCCATGCTCCCTGGGGGGGCAGGGCCTAGGGGAGGTGGGGGAGATGGGTGAAGAGGGTGCTAAGCCCTTGCCCAGAGGGCTGCTATGGAGCCTGCAGGTTCAGGGCATGAACAGGTCAGAAATTGTTCCCCTTGCCAACTCCAGAGCTTAGCTGGAGGCGGAGAGGCTGCCCTGCGCCAGTGCTTTGTGGGGCTTCAGAACACGAAGGGCTTGGCTCCTCCTGGCCAGTGTCCCACACCAGAAGGACTTGGGTTTTCCTGGGGTGCCGGCCCAGCCAGAGGCAGTGGGGGGAGGAAGGAGCCTGCTGGCCAGGCTGTTGATGAGCTGAGCACTCTGACCAGGGGCTGGTTCTCTGCAAAGCGCTGGGAGCAGGACTTGCCCCACTGGGGGGCAGAATATGCAGGAGCAGCAGGGTTGTGGGGCTGAAGTGGCAAAGCAGGGCGAGGACATTGAGAAGAAAGCACGTAAAAGGCTGATGGGTGGGCAGCAGAGGTGCCACGTAATCAATTGCCACCTGCCCACACTCACTGGCTGCCGCAGCTCACAGCACAGAGCCAGCACTGGCCAGAAATCAGACGGGGGGCAGGGCCCTGCTCGCCAAGAGCTGGCACCCAGGCACCCAGCGGGAGCGAGGGCCACCAAGAGTGGGTTCAGCCACTGGTGAAAACAATTTTTCAGGCCCTCCGGCAACAACAGACCAGCTAAACAGGACCAACGAAGCCAGAGAAGCCAGGCCCCAGGCCCCCTTCCAGACCGCCAGGCCCTGGTAATTTGGACAAGCTTCCCCCTCCTCATTGGCCCTAGCAGGAGCTGTGCTTGACAAACCAGCAGAGGGAGTGGCCAGCACTGCGCGCTGCATCTCGCCCTGCCACCGGCCTTGTGCATCCATCCCCATCGTCGGGCACTGGACGCCCCCCACTCACTATTGGTGGGTGGGCGGCTGGTGAGCAGGGACCTGGCCAGCAGCAGGACCCACCAGTGCTGATGAGGGGGAGACAGAAAATATGGGACAATTTACCCTTTTTTAAGAAAAAGTCAGCATACCTGCAGGAGGGCTGGAATACAGGACTGTCCCTGTAAAAACAGGACATCTGGTCACCCTATTTATGAATCTAATTGGGGAGCAGAAGCAGAAAATTGTCACCATTCCTGAGATGCCCAGCTTAAGAGGGACCTTTCCTGTAAGAGCTCCCTGCTGGTTGACACGTGTGTGCAGACAGCGGCCACGTGGATGTCTGTCGGTGAGGTTTCTCTGCCTGTTCGATGTTAAACATTTGGCTATGTGTTGTCTGGCACATTTCGTGTCCAGATTATATTTAGTACTAAATCAACATTGTGATCATGTGCGGTGGGTCGCATAGGCTGGGGGAGGCTGTGTCTCCCCAAACAGTCAGGTGCCGCCCCGCCCCCTGCTTACCACCGCTCCCTGAGGCTGCAGCTCCAGTGCTCCGGCTGGGGCTCGGGACGCTGGGTTTGCGTGCCACCTGCCTTCCCTTCCCGGCGCTCTGGGGCAGAGGGTGCGGGGTTGGGGGCCTGGCCTGGGACAGGAATGGGCCGGGGGTGCTGAGGGGGCAAGCCTGGGGGACTGGCCTGAGGCAGGATGGGGCCGGGGGTGCTGAGGGGCTGGCCTGGGGTAGGACGGGGCCAGGGGTGCTGAGGGGGCTGGCCTAGGGGGCTGGCCTGAGGCAGGACGGGGCCGGGGGTGCTGAGGGGGCGGGCCTGGGGGACTGGCCTGGGGCAGGACGGGGCCGGTGGCCAGGGGTGCGGAGGGGGCGGGGTTGGGGGGCTGGCCTGGGCCAATGGCACAGAAGGGGCGGGGCTGGGAGTTGGCCTGGGGCAGGACAAGGCTGGTGGCCGGGGGTGCGGAGGGGGGGGGTTGTGGGTCTGGCCTGGGGCAGGACGGGGCCGGTGGCCAGGGGTGCGGAGTGGGGGGGCTTGGGGCTGGCCTGGGACAGGACAGGGCCAGTGGCCAGGGGTGCAGAACGGGCGGGGTTGGGGGGCTGGCCTGGGGCAGGACTGGGCCGGTGGCCAGGGGCACGGAATGGGCGGGGCTGGGGGGCTGGTTTCCTACAGCTGTGATGGTTCCCAACCAAGGACAGTTAACTTTTCTTTACGGAAATGACTGAGTACAGGGGCGGCTACAGGCACCAGCATGCCAAGCGCGTGCCTGGGGCGGCAAGCCACGGGGGACGCTCTGCCGTTGCCACAAGGGCGGCAGGCAGGTTGCCTTTGGTAGTTTGCCTGCAGAGGGTCCGCTGGTCCTGTGGCTTCGGTGGACCTCCCTCAGGCAAGCCGCCGAGGGCAGCCTGCCTGCCGTGCTTGGGGCGGCAAAATGCCTAGAGCCGCCCCTGCTGTACAAATGCCAAACACAATTCAGATCGAGGATTCACAGCAAAGTTTTCTCTGTGGTGATTATAAAGGCTTTAATTTAAATCAGTCCACCCTGAGGTGAGCAATTAAGAATTATTTTAACTCAAGGTAGTTTAGGGCTAAACCTTTGGTTTTGTATGAATGGAAGTTCGTTCCATTTACTAACTGTGAGCTGGTTTCATGGACATTCTTTGGGGTGCAAGGAGAACCCAGGCCCATGAAGACAGTGTGCTTTGGATGTAAATGTTCGCCTGCAGCATCTGTAACAGCTCTTCCTCCTTCCAACCCTCCAAATACGCACTTGCTTGTCTTGGATCTGGTGCAGTGGCTGGAGAGGGACTGGTATAAAACCCTTTGGAACTGAAGCCCAGTGTTGAAATCTTGCTCTCAGAGGGCAAAGACTAATCCAGCAATAATCCCCTGCGCAACATCCGGGTGGCAGAATTCTGTCTCCGTTGGAAGGGGGCAGCTTCAGCTGGAGAGAAGCGGATGTTCTTCCCCCGCACCGTGAGTGCAAAAGCCCTGTAGTGAAAAAGCACCTTGGGCTGAACAGCAAGAGAACCGAAGTGGTGGTGGTGTGCTTCCTACTGTCGAACGCTTGCCAGGGAAGGGGCTAAGTGTCAGAACTTACCAGACATAGCGTCTGAGACCACACCAGCGGCTCCAAACTGTGGGGGGCAGCCTAGGGGGTGCAGAGTAACATTCAGAGGGGCATGGCGGGCCCAGCCCAGAGAGCTCCACCCAACCCTGCTCTGCCCCCCAGCTCTGCTCCGGCCCCACCTCCAGCCATGGCCCTGAACTCGGCCCTTAGCTCCCAGCCCAGTCGTGGCTCTGGCTCCAGTCTCAGCCCCCTTACCCTGTCTGCACCCCGACCCCAGGAGCCACGGCCCTACTCCGGGCCCCAGTTCCTGATCGTGGCTCTCGGGGGGCGGACAGTGGTATGGGGGGCATGATGTGAAAAGTTTGGAGACCACTGGACTACCCAGTAGGCACCTCCCTGCCTTGTGCACAGGACAAGGAGTTGATAAGTCTGTTCCATCTTTCAAGATTCTCTGCCACTTTAATTTTCAAGGACAGAATCAAACATCTCCATTAGCCAAACAAGCCTCAAATGCTCAACTCCCTGCACAGTCTGATCTTATTCTTAAGGGAAAGCCAGACTTGAATCAAATCGTTTGTAATGTCTTTACTGCAGACTGTGACCCCAAAGATTGCACAGGATTAAATTATTCAGTTGAAGGGACCAAGGTGTCAATCACACCTGTGTCTGAAAGGGGGTAGCTACCATCGCAGGGGTACCACATAAGACTCTGGGAATGGGAAGCTGAGGGAGGGGAGAATTGTTGCCCGTGTATTTTGTGCATAGGCAGTTTCTCTGTTTTCCTCTCCTCAGTGACCTGCCCCCTTGCTTGGGTTGGTCTGTAACAGAGGAAAGAGACTTACAAAAATGAGCAGAAAACAAACTGGCCCCTGCTGCAGCTGGGTGCGCCCTGCAGCTACTGCAACGAGATTTCACGTGGACGGTTCCCCTTGCAGGGACCAGGGAAGTGGAAGAGGCCCCGCCCCCTCTCCATCCTCCCTCCCTCTGCCGCTAGCTGTCCCCCACCCTCACCCACTGCCGGCCCCCGCTAGCCCTGTCCCAGCCCAGCCCGCCGCACCCCGCCCCCTGCCAGCCCTGCCGAGCCCCACCCTGCCCCCGCTAGCCTAGCCCTGCCCGAGCCCAGCCCGCCCCCCGCTAGCCTAGCCCAACCCCTACCGAGGCCCAGCCCCGCCCCCTGCTAGCCCAGCCCAGCCCCTGCCGAGCCCCAGCCCCGCCCCCTGCTAGCCCAGCCCAGCCCCTGCCGAGCCCCAGCGGAGCTCCAGCCCCGCCCCCTGCTAGCCCAGCCCAGCCCCTGCCGAGCTCCAGCCCCGCCCCCTGCTAGCCCAGCCCAGCCCCCTGCCGAGCCCCAGCCTGCCCCCGCTAGCCCAGCCCAGCCCCTGCCGAGCCCCAGCCCCGCCCCCTGCTAGCCCAGCCCAGCCCCTGCCGAGCCCCAGCCCCGCCCCCCGCTAGCCCAGCCCAGCCCCTGCCGAGCCCCAGCGGAGCTCCAGCCCCGCCCCCTGCTAGCCCAGCCCAGCCGCTGCCGAGCCCCAGCCCCGCCCCCCACTAGCCCAGCCCAGCCCCTGCCGAGCCCCAGCCTGCCCCCGCTAGCCCCGCCCGGCCCGTACCTCTGCAGGCTGCGGGAACAGGAGCCCGCCGCTGTCTGTGCCGCGCAGCGCTGCTCTGCGCCACAGCGGCCTCTGCTGGGCGCACGGGGAACTGCAGCGTTCCCGGGCCGAAGAGCAACGTGGGGAGGGGCTACGCGGCATCGCAGCAGCGCCCCCGAGGGAGGGGCCCGGGGACAGCGGCAGGGAGTGGGGCTCTGCGGTGACGCCAGGCCCCCTGGCTGTTAGCAACACCAGTGTGTTGTGCCAGGGGCAGCAGCGCGGGGGGGGTCGCAGTTCCGCCCGTGGCCTGTAGGTGGCGCCATGGGGCTGCTGGGGAGAGCGAGAGCCCGAGCCCTGCCCCGCGGATCCGCACCGCACGGGCGCCCGGGGGAGGGGGCAGCGCAGAGAGCAGGGACTGGGGAGCTTGGGGCGCCGACAAGGGGACGCGTCCCAGCCCCACATCCCCTGCCTGCCCGTTCCTGCAGGGTGCATTACAATGGCCTTGTAATCACTGACTCAAAGCTTTGGGAGCTAATTAGTATCAGTCAGTTATGTTGGGGGGGGGGATAAGTGTGGGAGTCCCGGGGGCCTGTCAGGGGGCGGGGAGGTGGATAGGGGTCGGGGCAGTCAGGGGACAGGGGTGGCTGGATAGGGGGCGGGGGGTCCCAGGAGATGGTGGTTAGGGGACAAGGAGCAGGACAGGGGTTGGATGGGTCAGGGGTTCTGAGGGGGGCAGTTGGAGGGTGGGAAGTGGGAGGGGTCGGATGGGGCCAGGGGCCAGGCTGTTTGAGGAGGCACAGCCTTCCCTACCCAGCCCTCCATACAGTTGTGCAACCCCACTGTGGCCCTTGGGCCAAAAAGTTTGCCGCCCCGCCCCCCTTAGCCTGCCAAATGTTTACTGTGGTAGCTGTGGTTATTTTGAAATTATGATCTATGCACAGGTGCACAGCTCATATTCTCCAAATCCAGCCAATTGTCCTAAGTGTGGTTAATGTGTCAGACACAACATTTGAAAACAGCCCAAAGAAGCATGTGGTTGATTTACAGCTTGACCACATGTCCATCTCTAATTTTGCAAAGCCTGCTTTTTGGAGCTGACCACAAGGCTACAATATTTCCTAGTTTGAATTTGCTACACTTGCTCTGGTTGCTACACTTGATCTTTGAGGCTTCCGGAAGTTTTAGGCCTAACATTGAATAGGCTTGACAATACTTTTACTTGAATTATTCACAATAGGGACTGAAGTCATGGGAGTCTTCCCATTGGTTTTGTTTGGGCTTTGGATCAAGCCTGTTGTGAACTCTTCATCTCCACTTCCCTAAAGTAATATTTCCCAGTAGTTCCTTCTCCTGCACCTCCCACATCCACAGACCAGTAACTGAATCGTACAATGTTGATCTCTGTTAAAAGTGTGTAAGTCATGTTCAGCAGATTATGAGTTTTCAAATGATACCTCCCAAGACATACTTTGTCCAAAATAGATCACCCTATGCAAGTAGTGAACATTGGGGACAGGGTGTCACACCTCCCACCTTTCAGAACTGCAGGTGTGTCGGCCAGTGGCTGATATGAAGGCCACTGTGTTTCAGGCCCTTTTGTGTTTTGACAACATAACTCCCAAATGTTGCTAAACATTGTAATGTTAGCTACATATGCTTTTGCAAAGTTCTGTGGACCAGGTAAGACTTTGTGAACCAGTCTAGTGGTCTCATTAGTTAGCAAGAATATTTTTCCTGGTGTGATGGGTTTGGTCCCAGAGACGCCCTTGGTACTGTCACCTGATGTGCTGAAACTACCTCTGAGCCCCTTTTCTTTGCCAGCTTAAGACTCCAGAATCCTGCCTTGTTGAGCCAGACACACTAGCCTGCTGCAACATAGACCCAGGATCTGAACCATGCCCCCAAAGCTGCAGCCTTAACTGAAAAACAGCTCAGCAAGTAGTCCTGTCTCCAGCAGCCAGATATCCAGCTCCCAATGGGGGTCCAAACCCCAAATAAATCCATTTTACTCTGTATAAAGCTTATACACAGTAAACTCAAATTGTCCACCCTCTATAACACTGAGAGAGATGCACAACTGTTTGCCCCAGGTATTATTTATTAACCCAGAGTACATGATTAAACAAAAAGTGATTTTATTAAGTATAAAAGTAGGATTTAAGTGGTTTCAGGTAATAACAGAACAAAGTAAGTCACAAAGCAAAACAGAACAAAACACAAGTCTAAGCCTAATACCTGTATTCAGTTTCTTAATGTAAATCTCCCTCTCAGAGATGTTCCAATACGCTTCTTTCACAGACTAGACTCCTTCCTAGTCTGGCCCAATCTTTTTCCCTGATTCAGTCCTTTTTAGTTCGAGCAGACATCGTAGGTGGAAACTAGGGGTGTTCTCATGGCTGCAGCCCTCTTTATTCTGTTCCACTCCCTTTTATAGCTTTGGCACAAGGCAGGAATCTTGTCTCTCTGGGTCCCCACCCCTCCTCCTAAATGGCAAAGCACCAGGTTTAAGATGGAGTTCAGTACCAGGTGACCCTGTAAGACTCAAGCCGCATGTACCCCGGAAGGTTTGCAAGTAAACAGAGCCATTCACAGTTAATTGATTCTGAAGCACCCTTAATGCCTTCCACTTAACATATTTACATCAGTAATACACGTTTATATCTTATCCTCTAACTCCAAACATAGAAATACATGCAAACAAGTGGGATGAGCATACTCAGTAGATCATAAGCTTTATAATGATACCTTACAAGAGACCATTTGCATAAAGCATATTCCAGTTACATCATATTCACACTTAAACATTTTTATAAAGCAAAGGAGTGCAACGTCACACTTGGATGTCAGAAAACATCCATGTCTTGGCAACCCTAACACCACATTTGCCTTTTCAACTGATGTTAGCTTACTGGAGATATCAATGCTTTCCAGTGTGGAGTTATCCTGGCATTTAGCCAGCAAATCAATGAGGTGGTGTGCCTCAGTTTCCCCTTCTACACAGCAGATCATGGTTACTATAACTTCTCAGCTGTGATACTATCAAGTCTGTTTACATGTATTAATTGTGAAACAGCATTACCATGAGGTTTCTCTACATCATCATCACCATCACCACTCGCATGGGTCATTGGGGCACCATCAGTGATGAGTAATCAACCAATTGTCTCCACCTCTAATGATTGTGTGTCAGTACTTGACTCTCTGCGAAGTCCATTCCTGTCCACTCTTATGTTGTCAATCCATCTTTTCTTCTGTCTGCCTCTTCTTCTCTTCCCCTGTGTCCCTTGAGGATGATCTTGGATAGGCCAGATGATCTTGTTACATGGCTGTACCACTTCAGCTTGCACTTCTTCATGGTTGTCATGAGGTCTTCATATGATCCAGCACATTGGGTGATGTTGTGGACCTCTTCATTACTGATGTGATCGAAGTAGGAGATACTTCCATAAAATCCTGGGCATTTCATCTCTACTATCTGTATTTTCCATTCAAGTTCTGCCATAGTGGTCCATGTCTCGCACACATACAGAAAAAATGGAGATGACCAGTGCCTGCAGCAGTTTCAGTTTGGCTTCCAAGGAGATGTTCTTATTCCTCCAAACTGGCTTTAGCTTTGCCACTACTGCTGTTTGCACAGTTCTTGCCTACATTTCTGCCTTGGATCCTTCATCAGTGATGACTGTCCCCAAAAATACTTGAACTGTTTCACTGTCTCCAGCTCTTGTCTACTGACACTGATGTGAGCTCATCCCATCATGTTTCTTTGTCATCAGCTTGGTTTTCTCTGCCCCAATTTTCATGCCATATTTTGCAGCGGTTTCATCCAATTGTTTCATAAGGTTGGCAAGTTCGTCTTCGCTGTCTGTCAGGCCATCCAATATATGCCCTTATTTACCACTTCTATCATTTCAAAGGGTCCTTCCCAAGAATTTGGCATTTTGTACCTTTCCACAGGGTTTAACATTAATATCAGCTCACGCATTGCAAAAGACCATTTACAAGTATTTATGTCATCATAGAATCATAGGACTGGAAAGGATCTCAAGAGGTCATCTAGTCCAGTCCCCTGCATTGATGGCAGGACTGAGTACTATCTAGACCATTCCTGACAGATGTTTGTCTAACCTCCTTTTAAAAATCTCCAGTGATGGAGATGTCACCACCTCTCTAGGCAATTTATTCCACTGCTTAACTACCTTGATTGTTAGGAAGTTTTTCCTAAAGTCCAACCTAAACCTCTCTTGCTGCGATCTTACACCTTTTGTTTAGATCCTCTGTCTTTGAGGTTGGTTTGAACAATCCCCATTGCAACTTTTAGCTCCTTCCTGAACCTTTGTCTGTATTCACTTATTGGCTCTTTTCCCTTGGGGTTCCCTTCAGCATGGATCCTTCATCCAGTCAGAGTCTTAGGGCTGTGGTGTCTCAGGGTCTGGTGAGGTGAGGATGCGGGGTGCTCCTGCACATTCGCAGGCCCTGTCTGGAAATGTCTCCCAACCCTAGGGCTGTGCATATGCAAAAAGCTCATCTCCCCTCTTCGGGTCAAGCTGAGACCCTCACTCCCAGGCCCCTTTCCTGGAGGGTTGTGATGTGGGCTCTGCGGGTTAAGAGTATCCTCCCTCTCTCCAGGCATCCCTGATACCAGCAGCATTCTTTCTGCTGCTTCCTTTGTGCTACTGGCTAAGGGGAAGGTTCCCTCATCCCCCAGCCAACCGGCTCATTTGCATGTTCACAGACACCTGCATGTTCAGCCTGAAGGACTCAAATTCTTGGATTCAAATCCTTGTCTATTACAGAGACAGGGGCTGAATTCTGTCTTAAAGAGTGTGACGGGTTTGGTCACAGAGACGCCCTTGGGACTGTCACCTAATGTGCTGAGATTACCTCTGAGTCCATTTTCCCTCCCAGCTTGGGACTCCAGAACCCTGCCTTGTTGAGCCAGACATGCTAGCCTGCTGCAACACAGACCCAGGTCTGGTCAATGCCTCCAAAGCTGCAGACTTTAACCAAAAACTGCTCAGCTGGTCCCTTATCTCCAGCACACAGACACTCAGTTCCCAATGGGATCCAAACCCCAAGTAAATGTGTTTTACTCTATATAAAGCTTATACAGGATAAACTCAAATTGTCCATCCCCTATAACATTGATAGAGATATGCACAGCTCTTTGCTCCCCCAGGTATTAATCACTTACTCTGGGTTTATCAATAAACAAAAGTGATTTTATTAAGTATAAAAAGTAGGATTTAAGTGGTTCCAAGTATTAACAGAACAAAGTAAGTTACCAAGCAAAATAAAACAAAACACGCAAGTCTAAGCCTAATACATTAAGAAACTGATTATTGGAACATCTCTGAGGGTGAGATATTATCTGTAAGCTTCTGCCTACTTTGGGCCCAATCCTTTCTCCTGGTTCAGTCCTTTTTAGTTCCAGCAGACATCTTAGGTGGAAACTAGGGGTGTTCTCATGACTGCAGCCCTCTTTGTTCTGTTCCATCCCCTTTTATAACTTTGGCACAAGGTGGGAATCTTTTGTCTTTCTGGGTCCCCACCCCTCCTCCTAAATGGAAAAGCACCAGGTTTAAGATGGAGTCCAGTATCATGTGACCTGGTCACATGTCCTGTGAGACTCCCAGCCTCCATTCTTCCT
This sequence comes from Gopherus evgoodei, assembly GCF_007399415.2. NCBI lineage: Eukaryota > Metazoa > Chordata > Testudines > Testudinidae > Gopherus > Gopherus evgoodei. The sequence continues at coordinate 2,930,568 of NC_044333.1, read as the reverse complement.
GGGCTGGCTTGCACATACCCAGGAAGGTATGCAAGTAAACAGTCAGTTGTCCTAGTCAATGGGAGCCATCAAGATTCCAAACCACCATTAATGGCCCACACTTTGCATAATTACAATAGGACCTCAGAGTTATATTTCATATTTCTAGTTTCAGATACAAATGTGATACATTCATACAAATAGGATGACCACACTCAGTGGATTCTAAGCTTTGTAATGATACCTTACAATGATACCTTTTGCATGAAGCATATTCCAGTTACATCATATTTACACTCAGAAGCATATTTCCATAAAACATTATAGAGTGCAATGTCACAAAGAGATATCATCATTTTCCACCCCCAAGTGACCTGCATGGGACATTTGCTAAAAACGTGACTTCCCCATGGTGCTGGCTGGGCGCACCCAACAGCTGAGAGGATTGAGCAGGGCTTTGGCTCTCTCCTACAGGAGCATCCCTGGGCAATTTATCATCTTTTTGAAAAGGTCTTTCCCAGTTTTCCTTTCCTGGGGCCCCCTCTAGGACACCTTTCCTGGTGCTAACTCTGGCATTCAACAATTGGAACTGTTTGTGCAGTGATAGGCCCCACCTCGAACCCCTCTGGCTCTGAGGGCACTGGGCAGGCTGCTTTTTGCTGCGTGGCGGGAGTTTGTCTCAGCACCCCCCTTTGCTGCAGGAGACACGCCACTTCTCTCTGCTGCCGGGGTGTCAGAGAGACTCTCTCTGTCTCTCAGTAGCTTCTGGGATTTCCCCCTTCTCTCTGGGATCTGAGCACAAAGGTGCCTTTGGCTGCGGGTTACCATATCCACAGCCTTAGCCAAATAAACAAATAATTCCCAATAAGCATGTCAGTGGGGAAGTCGTCCACTGCCCCCACTTGTCAATCACTTTGTAAACCATCATCTTCTCTATGCACCATGGCTAAAGGGACAAAACTCCTAGATCGTCCTCTTAACACAAGCTCTGCCATTCAGCCAGGCAACAGGTCAGATTTTGGAATCTCTCTTGATTTAAGCAGATAATGGTTACCCTGTATCTTTCCATCCCATGCATGCTTTGTCATTGATTTATCGCTGTAATAGGTGTAGTAAGATGAATCCCTGAAACATAAACCCTTAGACCTGAACTAAAGTAACGGTCAAGACTTTGTTAACTTAGCAACAGTTCTGCAGAAATGGACCTAGGGGTTACAGTACATGAGAAGCTGGATCTGAGTCAACAGTGCATCCTTGTTGCCAAGAAGGCTAACAGCATTTTGGGCTGTATAAGTAGGGGCATTGCCAGCAGATCGAGAGATGTGATCATTCCTCTCTATTCGACATTGGTGAGGCCTCATCTGGAGTCCTGTGTCCAGTTTTGGGCCCCACACTACAAGAAGGATGTGGAAAAATTGGAAAAAAAAAAGGAGTCCAGTGGAAGGCAACAAAAATGATTAGGGGCCTGGAGCACATGACTTATGAGGAGAGGCTGAGGGAACTGGGATTGTTTAGTCTGCAGAAGAGAAGAATGAGGGGGGCTTTGATAGCTGCTTTCAATGACCTGAAAGGGGGTTCCAAAGAGGATGGATCTCAACTGTTCTCAGTGGTACCTGATGACAGAACAAGGAGCAAGGGTCTCAAGTTGCCGTGGAGGAGGTTTAGGTTGGATAGTAGGAAACACTATTTCACTAGGAGGGTGGTGAAGCACTGGAATGGGTTACCTAGGGAGGTGGTGGAATCTCCTTCCTTAGAGGTTTTTAAGGCCTGGCTTGACCAAGCCCTGGCTGGGATGATTTAGTTGGGAATTGGTCCTGCTTTGAGCAGGGGGTTGGACTAGATGACCTCCTGAGGTCCCGTCCAACCCTGATATTCTGTGATTCTGTGAACTTAAAGCAAAGTGAAGCTGTGAGCCAGAGGCAGGACCTGCTCACAGAACCTGGCAAGGAAAGGGCTGATGTTGCAAGAAGATACAGACCTAAAAGGACCAGAACACTCAGATACTTGCACATTCCACACAGAAAACAAGGAACAGGCTGACCCCTCATAAACATGGGCTTAAGGGTAATGTAGACAAGTGGACTCACTGCTGTGATGCCTCCTGCTGGTGACTTCCAGGAATTAGCTTGTTCCAGCTCTGGAGCGCCCTCTACAGGCTGGTGATCCGCCTGTCCTCTGGCCCTTGTGTCCCTCCCTGGACCCAGTGCCCTTTTACCTGGGGTGCTGCTCCCTGGCAGTAATCCCCCAGTCTTAGGGTCTCCCGTCCCCAGGGAACCGCCACCCACTATTCCTACCTCACCTCAGTATAAGGCTACTGCCAGTCACCATCTAGCCCCACGCCCTGGGGCAGACTGCAGTATCAGCCTATTCATCACTGGCAAGGAGGGTTTGGACCTACTGCCTTGGCCTACCCCTGGGCTGCCCTCTGCAACCCCTAGTACCCCTTGGCCTTCTGCTAGGCTGCAGCCCGGGGCTTTCCAGACAGGAGCTCCTCAGCCTGTCCCCAGCCCTGCTCCACTCAGGTACTCTGTCTCTAGCTCCCTGCAGCCAGGCCCTTCTCCCTCTACAGACAGAGGGAGTATCTCTCTACCTCCAGGTTCTCTGCCTTTATAGGGCCAGCTGGGTCTGTTTGAGGCATGACCCCAGCTGCAGTCACATCCCCCAATCAGCCCAGCCTAAAAGGTGCTTTCTTCAGCCACAGCCCCCTCCCAGGACTGTTTTTACCCCTTCAATGCAGGAGCAGGGTCCACCCTGCTACAGGTAATATGATGGATAGAGTTGTTTTGTTCAAACCAACATGTACAAGGTGAGAGGCAGCACCTTACCGCGTAGAGGGGTTGTACCTCAATACGTCAGGAGTGATGTGTAACCTGTTTGTACCTGTGTATAAGAATACATCCCTGGGGCCGTGTCTTTGTCAAGCCTAGGGGGCAGTGGAGAATCTCGCCACTGACTGAGCTGCGTTCATTGTCAGGGAGCACATATATACTAGTAGAACCATAGACATCTGATCTGGGGAACTAGAGACTGCGTTTCATTTGGCAATAAACCTGGCCGGGTGCCTTCGTACCTTTTCAGAGTCTGTGGTCATTGGGGGTTCTCTCAGGGCCTGCTGTGTCAGTGATCTGTGCAGAGCTGGGGCAGCACATAGAGAGAACATGCACGGAGCTGACTGTTATCAACGCTGAACAGAGCAGAGCACCACGCCTGTGATGTCTGACAACATTGGTGACCCTGACTGCTGATCTGGTAAGTGAGCTCTCCGCTGGAGAATCGCGATCTAACATGACAGAAAACCATGAGCCAGGGAACCCCCTTAACCTCTCCCTCCAAATCCCCACAGAGTTTAGAAATATAATGGGGAAGAAACATGTAATGTAATTTGTAAGGCTAGGGCAGAGACAGTAGCCTTGAAATGTAAACTATTGCAAACTATAACCATGGCTGTTAAATGGTTAAAACGGCACCCCACAAAATTGGGGCAAGTAACAGTAACAAAGAAAGAGTTAAAAGAATCAAAAGAAGCTACACAGCCCTGCTCCCATCCTCCTTGAAGGGCCATAAGCAGCCCAGAGACAACCAGCACAGGAACAGAATAAAACATTGAAAACAGCTGTAAGAAACCTACAAAAAAGAGATATGCCATCTCCTGTTATAGATAGTTGTAGTCAAGAGCAGGCTTCAGGTAGCTCCCCTGTGCCTGAAGAATGGGGAATGGGAATGGAAAAAGGGGGACAAATTAAAAGATGAAATGGGGTCCACTGCAGTGCAGCCACCGCCTTGTGATAAAGCCAGGTTCTGGTAAAACCTAAATTGAGACCTAGACTGGTGCCTGTCAGAACGAGAGAAGTGAAACAGCGAGAGCTGAAGTGAGGAGAGGCGGGGAAAAGCTTGTCACCCTGACCCTCAGGTTCTGCAGTGCTCTGTCCACATCTCCCAGCAGTATCTCTCCAGCTGGCCAGGCTGGTCCCAGCCCGTGAGCTTTGCTGTCCCTGCCTTGCATCTCTTGATGTCCCAGCTCACTCTGCATGGGCTCTCTCCCGTCTAACCATCTCCTCCCACCCACCATTTCCCTGTGGCCCTGCCCACCTGCCTTCTCCCTTTTATTTCTGCCCATTTGTAAAGCCAGCCAATTGCAGCTTCTAGGCACAACTATCAGGGCCGGCTTTAGGCCAATTCCCGATTCCTCCATATTGGGCCCCATGCCTAAGAGGGCCCCGCGCCCTAAAGAAGGATACCTAACTTCTTAATTTTTACTCACCCAGCGGCAGTCTGGGTATTTGGTGGCACTTCAGTGGCGGGTCCTTCAGTGCTGCGGAAGACCCGGAGCGAGTGAAGGACCTACTGCCGAAGTGTTGCCGAAGAGCCGGACCGCTGCCTGGTATTCAAATCAAGCCCCGCACTTCCTAAGCCGGCCCTGACATTTCCCCGTCCTGCTGTCTGCCCATCATGGGAGCATGTTTGAACACCGCATGGATCTGCCCCAAACATCAGGGAATGTTCTAGACATCCATGGGCAGAGCCTCTTGTCCTGGGGCCAGTCGGCACATCAAGTGGGGGACACAGGGAGCCGCAGGCCTCCCTTGATGGCACCATTAAACCCTGCAGCTTAAGGACAGCCCCTGCTCCCTCGCCCAGCGGAGGGTGGCCCTGGCACCCTGCATGAGGGAAGAGAAGTCAGTGCTCTCCCTGCTGGGAGCCCGAGGCCCGTAGGACCCGCCAGAGGAGAAAAGAGACAAAAGGTTCATTCATCCCTGCCTCCTGCTTACATCCTGCACCCTCAAAGGTGGGGGAGAGAGGGCACCAGCCATCCATGCCACCCTTCAATGGGAGAAGGACGTACCTGGGGTGGGAAGAGACACACAGCCCCCTAGGGTTGCCAGATGTCCAGTTTACAACACCCAGTCATAAAGGGACCCTGGTGGCTCCAATCAGCACCATTAAAAGGCCGGTTGGCGGTGCTGCAGGGCTAAGGCAGGCTAGTCCCGACCTGTCCTGGCTCCAGGCTGCACCCCAGAAGCGGCCAGCAGGTCTGGCTCCTAGGCAGGTGGGCCATGGGCCCATGAGTTCCCGGCCAATGGGAGCTGGTAGTGGGGTTAACGCCTGCAAGTGAGAGCAGTGCACGGAGCCTCCTGGCCGCCCCCACCTAGGACCCAGACTTGCTGCTGGCCGCTTCCAGGGCGCAGCGCGGTGCCAGGACAGGCAGACAGCCTGCCTTAGCACCACAGCACTGCCGCCCGGGAACCGCCTGAGGTAAGATCACGCCCCCACCCCAAGCCCCTACCACAACCCTGAGCCTCCCCAACCCAGAGCCCCCTCCTGCACTCCAAACCTCATCCCTGGCCTTACCCCACAGCCCTCACTCCTCCTGCACCCCCAACCCCCTGAACCAACCCAGACCCCCTCCTGCACCCCTCATCCCTTCCTCCAAGCCCACAACCCTGCACCCTCACCCCAACCCCTTACCTCAACCCACAGTCCCCCCCCCACATACTCTGAATCCCTCGGCCTCACTCCCCCAGCCTGGAGTCCCCTCCTGCACCCCAAACCCCTCATCCCAAGCCTCACTCCTGAGCCCACAATGCCATCCAGAGCCCTCGCCCCGTACTGCACCCCAACTCCTTGCCCCAGCCCAGAACCCCCTCCCGCACCCTGAACCCCTCATTTCTGGCCCCATCCCAAAGCCCACACCCCCAGTTAGAGCCATCACCCTCTCCCACACCCCAACCCCTGCTCCAGCCCAGTGAAAGTGAGTGAGGATGGGGGAAAGTGAGCCACAGAGGGAGGGGGGAATGTAGTGAGCAGGGGGCAGGGAATCAGGAAAGGGGCAGGGGTAGGGTGTTTGGTTTTGTCCGATTAGAAAGTTGGCAACTCTAAGTCCTCCTGGCATGATCAGGAGACTGGGGCATCTTGGTGTATTGGGGGAATAGAGCCCCTGGCATGGTAGGGAGAATGGGGGCAGCAGGGATAGATGTGCACAAAATCTCAGGTGGGGGGGCGGAGATTGGAGGATCCTGGTATAGAGAAAGGGAGGGTCACACACAGGCCCTGCCACGGGGGTAAGAGAGGGATGGAGGGCATAGGGGAGTGGATATGGGGGTGCACACAGATGCCCTGCCATTGGGGATGTGAGGAGAATGGAGGGCATGGGGGAGTGGTTATGGGAGTGCACACAGAGCCCCTGCCGTGGGGGTGGGTCAGAGAGGAGACATGGGGGAGTGGTTATAGGGGTGCACGCAGAGCCCATGTCATATGGGTGGAGAATAGGGGTCTCTGGTATGGGGGAGAATAGAAGGGAGCACACAGAGCCCCTGGCAGTGGGGAGATTGGGGGAGTTGCAGGGAGTCCCTGAAATAGAGGGGATGGGAGGGGGCACCCAGAGAACTTGTGGGTGGGCTGATGGGACACTAACTATTGTAACTTGGGCTTTCCTTGTTGGCCATATAAATGTCATGAAGTGGGTTATAGCCACGAAAGCTTATGCCCAAATAATTTTGTTAGTCAATAAGGTGCTACAAGGACTCCTTGTTTTTTTTTTTGGGGGGGGGTTGTGCTCCCTCTTTGACTCCTGCTAACTCCCTGTGCCAGGGCCCTCATCCACAGCGGTGCAAAGCGTGTGCGTGTGTGTGTGCAAGTGCGTGTGTGTGTGTGTGCCCACTTTGCTGCCTCCCATAGGTGGGAGCGATGGACCCCTGCTCAGCCTGCACTCTGTGCAGGTGGCAGTGATGGCATAAAGTGACAGACTGGGGGGAAGCCCCAGCCACAAGCAGTTTGACTGGCCATCCCTGGGGCTGGAGCTGTTCCCCCCCAGAGGGGAGGGCTGTGGCAGAGAGCTGGGCTTCTCCCTGCAAACAGGAAGCAAAGGGCAAAGTCTATAAATCTATATTTTTACAAGAATGGAAGAATACAGCAAACAAGTACAAACCTGAAAGTCCCCAGCATGTGCTAGGCCGTCAGTGATAAAGGTGCTGGAGGCCGATTAGAAAACTCAGATCCTGGTGTGGGGTTCAGGAATCGCTCGGCCCAAGGTGCTGGAGAAATCCTCTGTATTCAGCCAGGCAGCTCCAACTCCCTCTGCCTCACAGGAGGAGGCTCCAGCACCCCTTCCCCAGCCTGCTGGCCTGGGAGGCTAACCCAACCCACTGACAGGTACAGGTCCCCACCGCACCTGATAGCTAAGCTCAACTGCACGGGCAAACTGGAGCAACCCCCGGGCCTGGCTGGAGACACGAGCCCCTCGCTCGGACACCACCTGCCAGAGCGCCCCGCAGCAGGGGAGGGTCCCAGCTTCCTATCAGCCCAAACTGAGCAGCAGAACATTGTCCTGATCAGCTGCTGGGAGCCAGTGACTCGTTCGCTTGGGCACTGGCATCTCCGCGCTCTCAGCTGGCCCCAGAATCAGAGTAAAACAGGTCCTGCAGAGCAGCTCATTTGAACCTCCTGTGCAGGGAGCCCTGCCAGCATGAGCCCTCTCGCCCTGCAGCTCTCTCCTGTCAGCCCTGGCCCGGCCCATGGAGCTTCCTCCCTCCCGTGTGCGTACATGGGTAAATGCATAGCTCCATACATGGCTCCAGCATGGCTACTGTCAAGGGCTGTGCTGTTCCGTACGACCACGGCTGTGCTGGCAGCTTTGTATTGTTCCAAGTCAGGCCCCTGGCACGGCAGCACCTTGTCTTTGGAGATTGGCTAACGGCTACTGGAGCTTCACCCCCACCTCACTAATCACGTGGACGAAGCTGCATGTGGTGCAGGAAGCTGGCCTGGTCCAGCCCGGCCCTGTGTCCTTTGTGTGTGTGGCTGAGAGAGGGCAGGGGAGAGTTTGCCGTGTTCTTTGGAGAACAGTGCTAGTGTCTAGTTCCCAGCCCAGAAGCCAGAGGGGCTGCACCAAGGTGGGGAGGTCGAGGAGTTGCCTGGCATGGATGCTCCACCTGGTGTCAGGGGAGAGGCGCTAGGTAGAGACGTTACAGGGGAGAGGTGCTCGATTATTGGCCCGATGTCCTTGGCAGCCAGCTGTAGCCAGGCAGAGAGCGGCTCTAACCCCACAGACTGCCGGGCAGGAGCCGAGCTGCACTGGACACAGAATGGTTCTCCCAAGCCTTGCCAGCCCCTCCTTCATCGGCAGGTCTCCAGAGAGCCAGAGCAGCCTTGCCCGTACCTCCCGCTCTCACTCCAGCCCCCTGGCTCTGTTGTAGTACTGAGCCCGGGCTCTGGTCTCCATACACTTAGGGCTGCCCCGGTTCCCCTGCAGCAGCTGCCATCTCAGTTGGCTCTCTAGAGGCGTTTCTAGGCCCTCACCTGCCATTCGCTGGCTCCCTGCAGCCCGCTTTGTCTCGCAGACTCTTTCAGCAGGAAGTTTGAAACCAGCTTCCTGACCACCTGGCTCTGCTGCCCTCTGGGTGCTGAGCTGCCCTGATCTCACTCGCCATGGCCCTGGCCCTGGCACAGCCCCGGTGTTGGGAGTCCAGCCTTTCCGCTCTGCTGGGCATAGGGGGGTTAGCGCTTGCCCAACTTTCAGGCTGGCTAAATGGTACATATCCAACCAATGTCAGGGCTGTTGCATTAGAACAGTGGGTTTATTGAGGACACAGGAACGGCTGACGGCGCGGTCACTGGAATGACCTGACCCAGGGCTCCTGTCACGTGGCCAGGGGACGTATCACCAGGGAAGAACTTTCCCTTCCCAGTTCACAAAGGCCCCGTTGTCCTTCTTGGAGAGTGTTGGAAGCACGTTCAGGATCCCTTGGACACTCACGTCCACCGTCAGTGGAGCCTGCAGGGGGCAAAGGAGAGTGAGGGGGAGAAGCCTGCCCTGGGGCTGGCCCAGGACACCAGGGGCCGGGCCAGGATCTGGGAAAGGATCTCAGTAATCCCATTCTGCCTTCGCTGGCAGTGAACGGGGGAGGCAGGTCCCAGGCCAGTGTTTACAATAGAAAATAGGTGAAAAGGGCTGCACCCCTGAGAGACAACCTAAGCCCCAATGGAAACAGACGACCAGATCCTGCCCCCTCCAGCTCCCCAAGGCAGCAGCTCTGCAGGGTTTCTTGTGCAATGCTGAGCTATGAAGGAACCATGGGACCGGCAGCCCTGGGAAGCAACACCCAGGACACAGCACTGAATCCCCAGGGAGCTGGGTCCTGACGACCGCCTTGCTGGGATGGGAGCCCCTGAGAGGTGTCATCAATATGGGGCGGGGGTGATAAGGGAACAGGCTCCAGTGTAACCATTCCCCCTATGATGAACTTCTGCCCTTGACATGTAGCTACGACTGGCCTCTCCCACTCAGCACCTACCTGGTGGGGGGTTGAGCTCCCCATGTCAGTCTGCACCCAGCCAGGATGGACAGCGATGCTCAGGATCCCATCTCTCTCATACCCCAAGGATTGGCACTTGGTGAGCATGTTCAGAGCAGCCTGTGGGCAAGACATGATGAGCAGAGACAGCAGCATGTGAGGAGAGCAGGGACCCACCCCCAGGAGAAAGGTGAGCAAGGGGGACAGCTGATGCAAGCTGCAGTGTGTGATTCTCTCCTTGGGGATGATCAGCATGTTACTGAGTCGCCACCTCTCACTGCAATGGGCCCACGTGCAGGACCCAGAGTCCTGTTCCAAGGCTTGGGCTCTGGGGTCAGGTGACCAAGCATCATGTGACCCGGAGGCCGTGCTTCCCACAAGAGGCAGCAGAGTGAGATTGGCCTGAATGCTGACCTGGCAGGTCAAATCTGGGGGATAAACCACGGGGCAAGGATAGGGTGACCAGACAGAAAATGTGAAAAAGACCCAAAAATTGGGACTGTCCCTATAAAATTGGGACATCTGGTCACCTAGGCAAGAAAGATTTTTCTTTCCCCTTTGCTGTAGCGGAACATGGACCAAGCGTAAACTGGTGCCCCACGGGGCACACCCCCTACCTTGCTGCACCGATAAGAGACAGCGTGCCCCAACTCCCAGGCAAAGAGATTCGCGATGGAGCCGCACTCACTGGACATGTTGACAATGGCCGCCTTGCTGCAGCTCAGCCCTGGTTGGGGGCTCCCCTGGGCAGCCTTCCTCAGCAAGGGCAGGAATGCCTGGGCAATGGGGAGAAAAGAGCACCCCCGGGTCAGCTTAGGAGAAAGGACCCACATTCCTCTCTTCACCAGCGGACTCTGATTTGAATTGAAGTGGGTCCAGCTGTTGCCCAGAGGTGTCACAGGCTGGCCCCCTCGGCTTGCTGCTCCTGGGCCATGCTCTCCCCCTGCCCTCCAACTTGTTCAGGCTCAGTCCTGTTTTAAAGGCTGATTTCTAGGAGTTGGGTAATCCCATTCTGCCCTCGCTGGGAGTGAACGGGGGAGCCCGGTACCAGGCCAGTGTTTACAATAGAAAGTGGGTGAAAAGCCCTGAGAGACAACCTAAGCCCCAGTGGAGATAGTGTGAGGTCAATGGAAGAATTCTGCCTTTGCCTTAGCTACCACCTGTCGGAGCAGTGGATTTATTACAGCAACAGAAGAACTCTTTTGCCACCGCTGTCGTGTTTCTAGTGTAGATACAGCCGATCATAGGCTGTTTCCCCACCTTAGAGCCCTGCACAGAGTATCTTGCGGGATTGTACACACCCTCTAGATCTGGGGTTCTCAAATTGGGGGTCAGGACCCCCAAGGGGGTCATGAGGTTACTACAAGGGGGGTCGTGGGCCTCCACCCCAAACCCCACTTTACATCCAGCATTTATAATGGTGTTAAATATATAAAAAGTGTTTTTAATGTACAAGGGGGGGGGTCACACCCAGAGACTTGCTGTGTGAAGGGGTCACCAGTACAAACGTTTGAGAGCCCCTGCTCTAGATCTGTGCTAGACAGAGGCCTTGACTCACTGCCATGGAAGTATTTCCTCTCTAATATGCTGAGGTGTACTTACAGCATGCTGCACAAATCGGGTGGGATAGTCAAATACCAGCAGCTTTGGCCTAACTCGCGGGGGCAACTCTAGGTATTTTGCCACCCCAGGCACAGCAGGGAGGTCCCGGGTCCCGTGGATTTGGCGGCACGCCAGTGGGAGGTCCGCCGAAGCTGTGGGACCAGCGCACCCTCTACAGGCATGCCGCCGAAGAGCAGAGCGCCTCCATGGCTTGCCACCCCAGGCACGCGCTTGGCGTGCTGGTGCCTGGAGCCGCCCCTGCTAACTCAGGTTCCATCCGAGTCAATGGGAGTTTTAGAGCGGAGGTATTAAGAGCCCGGTTAGGTCAATACAATTGGCTTCTTCAAATCCTACACTCAGTATAAGAGGAGCAGCAAAAACTTGTGGGCGTATTCAGTATAAAACAGAGCACCTATGATCAGAGCTAAGACAGCCTCATCAGTAAGTGCCTTGTCCAATACCTGTCCCTGCAGAAGCCTGGGCTGCTGGGGGAGAGGAAAGTACCTCATACCTAGATGCAAACACACACTTCAGCGACAACTTATCACAGCATAAGGTTGGGATTTAGGTGCCCAACTCTCATTCACTGTCAACGTGATTTGTGTGCCCAACTCCCTTAACCACCTTTGAAAAACCCAGCCCTGGTGCACAGAGATAGAGCAGGCCAGTCCAGCAATGGCATAGCTTTCCCTACCCGGCCCTCCATAAAGTTTCGCAACCTCGATGTGGCCTTCGGGCCAAAAAGGTTTGCCCATCCCGGCTCTCAGGTGATGGCCTCTCCTGCAGGAGCTGGACTCTTGGCTCAGACCCCACCGGGGCAGTGTTAGGGCCTCTGGGTCCATTTCACGGGTGGTTACAGTCTCATAATGCACCTGACACCTACACAGTGATGAACGCCACACTCCAGCCCCCAAACACACACACACACCAGGTTGGCTCATTGATCCAGGAACCAGAGCCCTGGGGGGAAGGGAGAAGTTCTGGCCTATGCAAAGTCAAACCCCACTGCAGCCAGCGACCTGCCCTCTGTCAGGGCCCTTACCTGGCTCACCAGCAGGGGCCCTGTCACGTTGGTTGCATACACCAGGGACATGTCCTCCGGTGTCTCAGATTCTAGTGTGCTCGGCGTCACTATCCCAGCATTGTTTATCAACAGATTCAGCCCCGAGCTTTTCAGATGCTCCTCAACTCTGGTTGCTGCTGCCTTGATGCTGGCTGGGTCAGTAGCTTCTATAGAGACAGAGCAGGGGGTTCAGAGTAGGGTGAGCAGACAGCAAATGTGAAAAATCAGGACAGGGGGTGGGTGATAATAGAAGCCCATATAAGAAAAAGACCCAAAAATCAGGATTGTCCCTATAAAATCGGGACATCCGGTCACCCTAGTTCAGAGGTGTGGTTCCTCCACCCTGTCACTAACCCCTCTCCCGGAGACCCGAAGCGCAGGCTGCTCTACAGAGCCATGCTAACGACTCGGGAGCTCATAAACACAGTTAGCCAGAACTGGGGAATGCCATGGCACGGGCAGGACGGATAGCATCAAAGCCAGAGAGTGAAATCGGGGGGACCAGGAGTCAGCTGGGCGAGTGGAAAGCAGTGTGGCAGTGAGAGTGTTAATGGGGCGTGGGGAAGGGCGTGTTGGACGAACAGGATCTTCCCAGGGGTGAGCAGGGTTGGAAATCTGCCATCAGAGCTCTGGCAGGCTCACCCTCACCCAGCTTTCATCATCCCATGAGAACACCCTTCAGGGGAGAGCGCCCCGATGGCACAGTTGTTTGGCAGCATTTGAAACATGCCGATTTTTCCTTTGAAAAAGTGTTTGCAGCATTTTTTTTAATCGGAACCATCAGCAGCATTTTCGGGTTACTGAAAAAGCTGGTTCAACAAAAGAGCTTGATAGTCATTTTGATACGTCAGCGAAAACATCGGACAAGCCAAGAGGGGCTCAGGACGGAGCGGACGGGCGGGTCTCAGCGGCACGTGGGCTGCAGGAAAGGGGGGATCAGCCCGGGGGCGATAGGCTGGGTCCCCGTGGGGGGGTCACTGCAGGCAGGGGGTCACATGGGGGGTGACAGGCTGCACCCCTGCAGGGACGTCAGTGAGGGGTGGGACTCTGGCATCACGTGAGGGGCAGGGATCACATGAGGGCTGACAGGGAGGAGGGTCGTTGAGCGGTGGGGATTAGGCGAGGGGTCTCAGAGTGGGTGTCACTGGGGGGCTGGGCAGAGGGGGTCACATGAGGGGTGATAGGCTGGGCCCCTTCAAGGGAGGGTTGCCAAGTTTGCTGTGAGGTATTCCTGGAGGTTTCATCACATGACAATCTTTAATTAAACATAAATTTTTAATTCCTGGAGAATCCAGGACAGTCCTGAAGGGTTGTTAACCCTAATACAAGGGGAATATTACTCAAGGAGGGGAGGGATAGCTCAGTGGTTTGAGCATTGGCTTGCTAAACCCCAGGTTGTGAGCTCAATCCTTGCGAGGGCTACTCACTCAGATTTAGCCCTGCTCCCCCAGCCTCAGTCATGTGAGCAGCACTCCAAGCATCAGCAGGATAAGCAGCTGGTCCCAGCAGATCAAAGGCATGACCAGACCAGAGCAGTTTGTTGACCAGACCAGGTCTAGTTTTTTAATCTGGCCCTAGCAGGATCCCTAGGCTGGGATTGGTTCCCTGTTCATGAAACTGATTCCTTGATTCCAAAGCTTCAGCTACCTGAAGGAGGGTTCCAAAGAGGATGGATCTAGACTGTTCTCAGTGGTGGCCGATGACAGAACAAGGAGCAGTGGTCTCAAGTTGCAGTGAGGGAGGTTTAGATTGGATACTAGGCAACACTATTTCGCTAGGAGGGGGCTGAAGCACTGGAATGGGTTACCTAGGGAGGTGGTGGAATCTCCTTCCTTAGAGGTTTTTAAGACCCAGCTTGACAAAGCCCTGGCTGGGATGATTTAGTTAGGGACTGATTCTGCTTTGAGCAGGGGATTGGACTAGATGACCTCCTGAGGCCTCTTCCAACCCTGATATTCTTTGATTCTATGAGTCTATGAAAGCAAATCTGTCTCCAAGAGAGCGAGGTCTGTTCAGACCCAAACCAGCCATGCTCATACATGGCACAGGCAGCCCCTGTCTCAATCAAAATCATCCCTCCCTGCCAGTCTGGCACGCAGGACAATCTGCAAATACCAGGAACTTCCTGGGCCTCCTCCTGACCAAACGCAGAGAGCCTGAGTGGGACATAGGAGAGGTGGGAGTTGCTCTGCTGAGAAGGGTGACTGCTAGGCACCCTCCCCTTCACTAACACCTAGGCAGGAATAACTCTAACAGTGGCTCCCAACCAGGCAATGAACAGGAAGATGGAGACAGGGGAATGAGGAACAGGGGACAAAGGGACCCAGAGCAAGGGAGCCTCAGCTCCAGGACCAGGGCAGGGCACCCACCTAGCGCAACGATCTCCAGGTTTGGATGCCTGGAAGCCAAGTTCTTCAATTGCTGGAAGAGAATAAAGTCAACAATTATTGACGGAGCCACCAGCCTGCAGGGACGGTTAGGCTGGGCAGAGTCCAGCTCCCTGCTGCTACCCCGGACCAAGTCAATATCTCCCTGCAAAGCTCCCATGCGCAGGGTACAGCCCTGGCTTTCGGGGTCTGCAGCAGGGTGTCTAAACCAGCATCATCTAGCTCAGTGCAGTCAAGCCAGGGACACGTTTCCCTGTTCCCTTTAGGAGACAGGCACCTGTGCTCCCCGCCCTCTCCCTCAATGTGCTCTGCTAGCTTCGCATGTGACCCGTGCAGAACTCGTTCCCAGCCTTATGCGCCAGGGAGCGTCAGCCTGGAGCAGGGGCTGAAATCCCCTCCTGCTCGGGCCTGTTGCTTTTGGCTCCAAGTACTGGAGGCCCCTCACTTAGATTCCCCCACCCCAGCTACAGCTAACTCCCTCTCACCTCTCCCTGTTCTCACCTGCGCTCGCTCTCCCTCCGGGTCCCGGCAGGTCGCAAAGACCCACTCGGGTGGGTTTGATTTCTCCAGAAACTGCTTGACGACCTCCAGGCCGATTCCCCGATTGGCACCAGTCACCAGAATGCTGCGGACATTAAAGCCAGCCATGGTCCTCGCCTGCCTGTGCCCCAGCTGGCAGGGCCTGTGCTCAGCGAGAGCTGGGCTAGTTCTGGCCCCCACGTCCCCTGCACCTGGGGTTACACAGGGTCTGACTCCTGGGTGCCAGCTCCCTGATTCCACACCAAGTCCTGGAGCCTGCCCCTCGCAGAGTAAAATCGCTGGAAGCTGAGCAGAGGCTTCCCCAGCAGGGGTGTGGGAGTCACCATGGATTGGAGGAGCTCCCCAGAAGGGAGGAGCTGTGAAGTGCAGAAAAGGAGATGGCGGGGGTGGGGGAGAGGCTGATTGGAAACTTTAGGGATTGAATGTATTCGTGCATTTTCACGGGGTGACTTTCACACTGGGCAGGGTTTGCAATCTCTCACAGAAGTAATAAGAGTTTGGGCAAGTTAGTATTCAACATGTTGAAACTCATTCTGCACTCCCCTGACTTGGTTAAGCCGCATGGCACCTACTAATGGCTTTCAGGGGCTGTGAGACGTAGTTTTACAGAGAAATGATCTGTTATAAGGTACTGCAGGGCAAGACCCCTACATTTTATTGTCCTATGAAAACTGGGGGAAAAGCCCAGGCTGTGCAGCACACTCCACATAGGTTAGGGTCTCAATTTTACATTGTCCACAGTTAGTGCATCAACATTATGAAACTTTCACTACACCCATGCGCATGGTACCAGACTTCTGATTTTAGGCTTTAACCTGTGAGCACCTCAACACAAAAGAATTGAAATTGGTGATTAGCCAGTAAACACTGGAAAACATTGCAAGTGGTTCCTTGTATCTAAGGACTCTTAAGGACTGGAAATGTTTCTTTGTATCTAAGAACCTTGTATCTAAGGTTCCTTGTATCTAAGGACTCTGCAGCTGCGCCGCCCGGCTGGAGCCAGCCATGCTACCACTCCGCACAGAGCACCGGGTCAGGCCGCGGCTCTGCAGCTGCGCTGCCCAGCTGGAGCCAGCCATGCCACCGCACCACACAGAGCACCGGGTCAGGCCGCGGCTCTGCAGCTGTGCCGCCCAGCTGGAGCCAGCCATGCTACCACTCCGCACAGAACACCAGGTCAGGCTGCGGCTCTGCAGCTGCACCACCCGGCTGGAGCCAGCCATGCTACCACTCCGCACAGAGCTCCGGGTCAGGCCGCGGCTCTGCAGCTGCGCCGCCCAGCTGGAGCCAGCCATGCCACCACACCACACAGAGCACCGGGTCAGGCCGCGGCTCTGCAGCTGTGCTGCCCAGCTGGAGCCAGCCATGCTACCACTCTGCACAGAGCACTGGGTCAGGCCGCAGCTCTGCAGCTGCTCTGCTTGGCAAGAGCTCGCAGTCCCGCCGCCCAGAGCATTGCGGCGCTGGTGCAGTGAGCTGAGGCTGTGGGGGAGGGGGCACAGTGGGAAAGGGGCTGGGGGCAGCCTCCCGGGCCAGGAGCTCAGAGGCCAGGCAGGAGGGTCCCATGGGCCAGCTGTGGCCTGCGGATTGTACTTTGCCACTTCTGGTATAAGTAATATAACAGGCAAGTTGCCACTCCCAACAGATAAACTGCTATTCTCCACATTATACTGAACTTCTTTAAGCAAATCACTTTTCCATTGGTTAAGCATATTTTCCCAAGCTTTACTAGCCAACAATCCAACACTCACCAAGACTGTCTCCTTCCTTCCTCAGTCAGGGCTTTAACCTGATCACCAACTTTAATTTGCTCTAGAGAAACATTTCCCCAAGACTTATCTAATGCCAGATTCACTTCTGAGATATCAGACACTCAGCAATTTCTCCCACATATGCACTGCTTCTTTGCACACATAAACAGCCACCTTCCTCTGACAAACATTCGGTGAAACACTCCAGAGGCAAGTCCTTGCCCCTATAGACACAGGTTTAGGGTTATTTTTTTTCTGTGACTGATTTATGACATCAGCCTGACTGAACAAAGCTTCAATATCATCCCCAATCAAAAGATCCTTAGGCAATAGCTTCCTTACACCAGCTATAACTCCATGTTTAGCACCATTCCAGTCACGAGGGATTCTGGCTAAAGGCACACTTAGCCCTGGTTTACGCTATGGGCTTAGGTCGAATTTAGCCCCGTTAGGTCGATTTAAAAATGACAACCACACAACCAACCCCGTTCCGTCGACCTAAAGGGCTCTTAAAATCGACTTCGGTGCTTCTCCCCGACAAGGGGAGTAGCACTAAAATCGACCTTGCTGGGTTGAATTTGGGGTAGTGCAGATGCAAATCAATGGTATTGGCATCCGGGAGCTATCCCAGAGTGCTCCATTGTGACCGCTCTGGACAGCACTTTGAACTCTGATGCACTAGTCAGGTACACAGGAAAAGCCCCAGGAACTTTTGAATTTCATTTCCCGTTTGGTCAGCGTGGTGAGCTCAGCAGCACGTAGTTGCAGAGGTGACCATGCAGTCCCCCCAGAATCATAGTGTGTAGAATGTTTCTACGCTCCCCTTATCATCTCCGTCCCTGAGGTTATCACAGATTAGAAGGCAAAAAAAATGCACTCGCAATGCAGGGCCGCCCAGGCGGGGGGCAAGTGGGGCAATTTGCCCCAGGCCTCAGGCCCGCAGGGGCCCCCATGAGAGTTTTGTGGGATCCCTGGAGCGGGGTCCTTCACTCGCTCCGGGGGCCCCGGAAAACTCTCGTGGGGCCCGGGCCCCTGGAGCTTCTTCCGCTCTGAGTCTTCAGCAGTGGGGGAGTCCTTCTGCCCCAGGGGGGAAGGACTTCCCGACACGGAACTACCGCCAAAGCGGGACCCGCTGCTGAAGTGCCGGGTCGTCAGCGGTAATTTGACAGCAGAGGTCCCTGCCACAGGTCTTCAGGGCACTTTGGCGGCTGGTCCTGGAGTGGAAGGACCCTCCGCCGTCAAATTACCGCCAAAGTGGGGGCCCCCTCCCTCCACAGACCACAGGCCTCCTGAATCCTCTGGGCAGCCCTGTCACAATGACATGTTTTCCGAGCTCATGCAGTCCTCCTGCACTCATAGGGTACAGTTTAATGCATGGAGGCATTGAGTGACAGAGGCCAGGAAAGAATTAAGTGAGAGTGAAGAGCAGAGGCAGGACGCGATGCTCAGGCTAATGGGGGGAGCAAACGGACACGATGAAGCATCTGTTGGAGCTGCAGGAAAGCCAACAAGAGCATAGATTGCCGCTGCATCCACTGTATAACCGCCTACCCTCCTCCCTATTTTCCATAGCCGCCTTGCCCAGACGCCCAAGAACGCCGGGGGAAGGCTCCCGGCACCAATCACTCCACTCTCAGAAGGCTGTCATTCAAACAGCTTGATTTTTAGTGTGGCTACAATAAATAATGTGGCCTTGTCCTTCCCTCCCCCCCCACTCCACCCAGGCTACCTTGTCCATTATCTCATTTTTTTTAATTAATAAAGAATGCATGGTTTCAAAACAATAGTTACTTTATTTCGAAGGGGGGAGGGTGGTTGGCTTACAGGGAATTAAAATCAACAAAGGGGGCAGGTTTGCATCAAGGAGAAACACACACAACTGTCACACTGAAGCCTGGCCAGTTGTGAACCTGCTTTTCAAAGCCTCTCTGATGCACAGCACACCTTGCTGTGTTCTTCTAATTGCCTTGGTGTCTGGCGGCTCAAAATCAGATGCCAGGTGCTTTGCCTCAACCTCTCACCCTGCCATAAACGTCTCCCCCTTACCGTCACAGATATTATGGAGCACACAGCAAACAGCAATAACAATGGGAATGCTGGTTGCGTTGAGGACTGACTAACACCGCCATCGAGCTTTTAAACATCCAAAGGCACATTCTACACCATGCTGCACTTGCTCAGCCTATAGTTGAACTTCTCCTTACTTCTGTCCAGGCTTCATGGGCCATGGGAGCAGGGGGTAGGCTGGGGTAGGTGCGACCACGCAGTGCTGCCGTCTGGAAGAGCAGCCTGAGGCAGAAGCCTCCAGCCTGCAACAGCAGCGGTGACGGTAAGCTGAGCAGGTTCCATGCTTGCTGTGCTACGGCGTCTGCATGTGTAACCCAGGAAAAAAGACGTGAAACGATTGCCTGCTATTGCTTTCACAGAGGGAGGGGTGACTGACGACATGTAAATGGGAGGGAATGAGGGGAGGTTTCCTGAGCACATGCCTCATTCATGGGCATAGACATGCTATGCCTCTACTGGCCCGAAGTCAGTGGAAGCAGTTGTGCAGTACCTCAATACCCTACAGAGAACGGCTCCCTAGCAGAGACCACAGCCTAGTGTTCTGTGTGAGGCTATAGCTTAGAAGGGGCCCCTCAAAGCGAGCTATATTGCAGGCTGATTCCCCATTCTGGCACTCCAAGTGCAGAAGGTGGGCTGGGGGGCCTGCAAGGATTCTAAAAATTAATACTGGCCACTCCAGGCTTGTATTAAACTAACAAGGGCACAGCTTCTCTCTGACCTTGGCTTGGTAAATGCTGCCACCACCCAAATGCAAAAAAAAACCCTTTCACCCAGGAAGGAGCACTTGGGAATTCCTCCCTGTGGGGTACCCTCAAACCCTTTCACCCCCACTCCAGGGAAGAGCTGAGAAGAAAACAAAGGAAATTAGCTGTTGTCACCAACTAATCAAACAGCACAAACCTCTTAGAACATAACAATCCAAATCCTGTTCTTTAAAAAGGTAAATTTTATTAAAAATAAAAAAGAAAGAAAATACATCTGGAACTTAGGCTTTTGCTAGATTTTAAAAGAGCAATTCCAAAAATTAAGCACCCAGAATAGCTTTCTTGGGGGTTCAGCTTAAAGGTTACAAGCAAACAAAAGCATCTGGGGTGAGCACAAAGGAGATCCACGAGACAAAATAAAGAAATAAACCTGATTGCGCTTATCTCAACATTCCCTGTCCCAGTGATTCCTTCCAGGTATGGAAGGTAAGTTTTCATACCTGGTTCAAACCTTACACAGCATTCCTGCTTATAGCATTGCTGCTCCGTGTCCCTGCAGCCCAGAGAGAACAACTGACAAAGGGAAAGTTTCTTTCCCAATTTTAAAAAGCTCTACCGTCCCATTGGCTGTTTTGGTCAGGTGCCTACTTTTTTTTCTTACCCGGGGAACTTTTTAACCCTTTACAGGTAAAGCAAGTAGAGAACAGCCACCAAGAGGGATTTTACAGCTAACTGGCTGCCTGGGTGTCCATCAAAGGGAGCTCCCCCGCCCCCCCGCCTTATTTGTCACACTGGCGGGAGCATCTCCCTGGCCGTGGGTGGCACTTAAACGATTTCAGCTCTGCTTCTGTTGCTTCCATCAGTACCAAGGGAGTGCGATCGACTCGGATTGCTGGTCTGGAATGAGCGTGATCAATAGCCATGTTCTGTTCACACCTGTGTGCAGTATGGCAGAGAGGGGCGCTCCCTGAACTCCAAGCCAACAATCCCCCAGCCACAAATGGCAGGTAGCCCCACCCCAGGAACTCCCACGGCTGCTAGTCCAAAGCCAGCCCCTGCAGAGCTGCCCAAAGGGGTACGTAGGGCAGGTCTGCACTTGAAACCCAGCCACTGTGGCATTCAGCGAGGACATTGCTGCACCGCGGGTGGAGCGTCTCCCGTCAGCGTGGTTACACCACCTCCGCGAGAGGCCTGAGCTGTGTGCATGGAGACACCCTCCCGCCCACACAGCGCTGTCCATCCCAGAGGCTAGGCTGGGAGGAGCAATTAGAAAACTCAGTTCCCCTTGTGGGGTTCAGGAATCGCTCGGCCCAAGGTGCTGGAGAAATCCTCTGTATTCAGCCAGGCAGCTCCAACTCCCTCTGCCTCACAGGAGGAGGCTCCGGCACCCCCTCCCCAGCCTGCTGGCCTGGGAGGCTAACCCAACCCACTGACAGGTACAGGTCCCCACCGCACCTGATAGCTAAACTCAACTGCACGGGCAAACTGGAGCAACCCCCTGCCCTGGCTGGCGACATGAGCCCCTCGCTCGGACACCACCTGCCAGAGCGCCCAGCAGCAGGGCAGGGTCCCAGCTTCCTATCAGCCCAAACTGAGCAACAGAACATTGTCCCGATCAGCTGCTGGGAGCCAGTGACTCGTTCGCTTGGGCACTGGCATCTCCGCGCTCTCAGCTGGCCCCAGAATCAGAGTAAAACAGGTCCTGCAGAGCAGCTCATTTGAACCGCCTGTGCAGAGAGCCCTGCCAGCATGAGCCCTCTCGCCCTGCAGCTCTCTCCTGTCAGCCCTGTGTGTGGCTGAGAGAGGGGAGGGGAGAATTTGCCGTGTTCTTTGGAGAACAGTGTCAGTGTCTAGTTCCCAGCCCAGAAGCCAGAGGGGCTGCACCAAGGTGGGGAGGTCGAGGAGCTGCCTGGCATGGACACCCCACCTGGTGTCGGGGCTGTCATAAACAGATAGCTAAGGGTTAATGTCTCTTTCACCTGGAAAGGGGTAACAAAACACACCTGACCAGAGGACCAATCAGGAAACAAGACTTTTTCAAATCTGGGTGGAGGGAAGTTTTGGGTGTGAGTTCTTTGTTCTTTGTCTTGTGTCTGTCCCTCGGCTATGGGAAGGATTTTTCTGTCTCCTGCTTTCTAATCTTCTTTTTCCCAGTTGTAAGTACAGAAAGGATAGTGGCTTATATGCTTTTTTTTTTGTATTTACATGTGTGTAGTTGCTGGAGTGTTTTGAATTGTGTTCTTTTTGAATAAGGCTGTTTATTCATATTTCTTTTAAGCAATTGACCCTGTATTTGTCACCTTAATAAAGGGAGACCATTTTTATGTACTTTTTCTTCCTTTTTATATAAAGCTTTCTTTTTAAGACCTGTTGGAGTTTTTCTTTAGTGGGGAACTCCACGGAATTGAGTCTGTAGCTCACCAGGGAATTGGTGGGAGGAAGAAGTCAGGGGGAAATCTGTGTGTGTTAGATTCACTAGCCTGACTTTGCATTCCCTCTGGGTGAAGGAGAGGGGTTGGGGAGAGCTTGGTTCTCTCTCTCGGTACTTCTATTTCCAGGACTGGAAATAGGGAGGGTGGAATTCCTCTGTTTAGATTCACGGAGCTTGCTTCTGTGTATCTGTCCAGGAACCCAGGGAGGGAACTCCTGGAAGGGAGAAGTGTGGGGGGGGGAAATGGTTTATTCCCCTTTGTTGTAAGACTCAAGGAATTTGGGTCTTGGGGTCCCCAGGGAAGGTTGCTGGGGGGACCAGAGTGCCCCAAAACACTCTAATTTTTTGGGTGGTGGCAGCTTTACCAGGTCCACGCTGGTAACTAAGCTTGGAGGATTTCATGCTAACACTCATATTTTGGACGCTAAGGTCCAAACCTGGGAATATGGTATGACAGGGGCGAGGTGCTAGGCAGAGACGTTACAGGGGAGAGGTGCTTGATTATTGGCCCGATGTCCTTGGCAGCCAGCTGTAACCAGGCAGAGAGCGGCTCTAACCCCACAGACTGCCGGGCAGGAGCCGAACTGCACTGGACACAGAATGGTTCTCCCCAGCCTTGCCAACCCCTCCTTCGTGGGCAGGTCTCCACGGAGCCAGAGCAGCCTTGCCCATTGCTCCCACTCTCGCTCCAGCCCCCTGGCTCTGTTGTAGTACTGAGCCTGGGCTCTGGTCTCCATACACTTAGGGCTGCCCTGGTTCCCCTGCAGCAGCTGCCATCTCAGTTGGCTCTCTAGAGGCGTTTCTAGGCCCTCACCTGCCATTCTCTGGCTCCCTGCAGCCCGCTTTGTCTCGCAGACTCTTTCAGCAGGAAGTTTGAAACCAGCTTCCTGACCACCTGGCTCTGCTGCCCTCCGTGTGCTGAGCTGCCCTGATCTCACTCGCCACGGCCCTGGCCCTGGCACAGCCCCGGCATTGGGAGTCCAGCCTTTCCGCTCTGCTGGGCATAGGGGGGTTAGCGCTTGCCCAGCTTTCAGGCTGGCTAAATGGTACAAATCCAACCAACGGCAGGGCTGTTGCATTAGAACAGTGGGTTTATTGAGGACACAGGAACGGCTGACGGCGCAGTCACTGGAATGACCTGACCCAGGGCTCCTGTCACGTGGCCAGGGGATGTCTCACCAGGGAAGAATTTTCCCTTCCCAGTTCACAAAGGCCCCGTTGTCCTTCTTGGAGAGCGTTGGAAGCACGTTCAGGATCCCTTGGACACTCACATCCACCATCAGTGGAGCCTGCAGGGGGCAAAGGAGAGTGAGGGGGAGAAGCCTGCCCCGGGGCTGGCCAAGGACATCAGGGGCCGGGCCAGGATCTGGAAAAGGATCTCGTAATCCCATTCTGCCTTCGCTGGCAGTGAACGGGGGAGGCAGGTCCCAGGCCAGTGTTTACAATAGAAAATGGGTGAAAAGGGCTGCACCCCTGAGAGACAACCTAAGCCCCAATGGAGACAGACGACCAGCTCCTGCCCCCTCCAGCTCCCCAAGGCAGCAGCTCTGCAGGGTTGCTTGTGCAATGCTAAGCGCTGACGGAACCATGGGACCGGCAGCCCTGGGAAGCAACGCCCAGGACACAGCACTGAATCCCCAGGGAGCTGGGTCCTGACGACCGCCTTGCTGGGATGGGAGCCCCTGAGAGGTGTCATCAATATGGGGCGGGGGTGATAAGGGAACAGGCTCCAGTGCAGGGCTGTCCTTAGCCATAGGCAGAATAGGCAGCCGCCTAGGGCACCACTAGGTCTGGGGGCACCGCTCTGCGAGAGCCTGAACAGACCGGAAGCAGTGGAGCATGTAAGAGCAGGGCTGCTGGGTCCTAGAGAGAGCCAAATGCAGCACAGTCTCAGGGAGGGGATTGGCTGCTGGGGTGTCTGGGAAGGGGTAGGGGAAGGAAATCACCTGTGAGTGTGACTCTTTCCCCCAGCGTGAGGTGAGGCAGGCTCGGCGACTGTGGCAGTATCCTTTGTTGTCCCCCATAACGTCCATTCTTCTCCCCTCTGCCCCACAGAGCACCCCTGTTTCTCCCTCCCCCCCATGGAGCACCCCTCTCTTCCCCCTCCCCTCCATCAGGGCTGGGTTGGTGAGGTGCTGGGGGAGAGGGGAGGCTGGCTGACTGCCTGCTGAGGAATGAAAGTGAAAGTAACTCACTTCCTTGGCAGGCAGCCAGGATTGGAAGAGTTGCACAGGGCTGTGCTGGGGATAGCCAGGTAGCATGTGCAAAAAATCAGACAGGGGGTTGGGGTAGGGTGAGCAGATGTCCCACTTTTATAGGACCAGTCCCAGTTTTTGGGTCTTTTTCTTATATAGGCTCCTATTCCGCCCCACCCCCATCCTGATTCCGGCTGCTCTGGGATTCCGGCTGCTAACCCATTGCCACCCAGGGTCCCGGCCGCCAGCCCCACTCAGCACCCACTGCTGGCCTGGGGACTCCCAAGGAACCCCAGGCTGGCAGCGGCTGAGCAGGCCGGCGGCTGAGACCCCGGCTGAGCCACTCAACCCACTGTCGGCCTGGGGTTCCATTCACTCAGCTGGCAGTGGGCTGACGGGACTAAATTCAACGAAATAGGAAAACAAGAACAACTAATGACAAAGTGCAAGACCCTAGAGCAGTGGTCCCCAAAATTTTTTGTCTGGCAGGCGCCAGATGAAGGACCGTGGTGGCGGACAAGCATTTGCCGAAATCATACCGAATTTCAGCGGCATTTCGGCAGATGCTCGTCCTCCGGCCAGAATGTGGGTGCACTGAGAGGCCCCTGCGGGCGCCGGGACACCTGCGGGCACCGCGTTGGGGACCCCTGACCTAAAGAGCTTCCTGAAGCACGGTGATCGTTTTGATTTAAATGGACTTGAACTGTACGAAAAATTGAGTTGTTGCCACATGCAAAATCGATGATGGACATTGTACAGTTTATTCATACCAGCAAACTTGTTGACATATATCCTAATGTGTACATTGCCACTCGTATTCTATTGATAATTCCTGTAACAGAAGCATCAGGAGAACGGAGTTTTTCAAAACTAAAGCTCATTAAAAACTATCTCCACTCTACAAGGAGTCAGGAACACTTGACTGGTCCTGCTATTCTTGCAATCGAACAAGACATCACTTTGTCTTTGTCATACGATAACATTATTACTGATTTTGCAGCCAAAAAAGCCAGAAAGATTGCTTTTAATTAAAAACTAATCCTTGTTTCAATACCTCTTCATAGAAATTCCCAACAAAATGTTGACAAACTTTAAAAAATGATATTATTTGCATCATTCTGTCAAATCAGAATTTTTTCTATAGTGCTACTTCTTTAGTGCTAGTCCATCAGCATTACAGCGTGCTTAATTAAGTTAAACTGGTTTTAATAACATGCATGTGGCAAGTTTTCCAGTACTGTAAGCTTATGTTTGTGTTGCTAAGAGCAAGACAGGCACGGGGGCACCAGTTTAAAAATCTCACCTAGGGCACCATAAATCCTCAGGACGGCCCTGCTCCAGTGTAACCATTCCCCCTACGATGAACTTCTGCCCTTGACATGTGGTTACGACTGGCCTCTCTCACTCAGCACCTACCTGGTGGGAGGCTGAGCTCCCCATGTCAGTCTGCAACCAGCCAGGATTGACAGTGATGCTCAGGATCCCGTCTCCCTCATACCCCAAAGATTGGCACTTCGTGAGCATGTTCAGAGCAGCCTGTGGGCGAGACACCATGAGCAGAGACAGCAGCATGTGAGGAGAGCAGGGACCCACCCCCAGGAGAAAGGTGAGCAAGGGGGACAGCTGATGCAAGCTGCAGTGTGTGATTCTCAACTGGGGATGATCAGCATGTTTCTGAGTCGCCACCTCTCACTGCAATGGGCCCAGGTGCAGGACCCAGAGTCCTGTTCCAAGGCTTGGGCTCTGGGGTCAGGTGACCAAGCATCATGTGACCCGGAGGCCGTGCTTCCCACAAGAGACAGCAGAGTGAGATTGGCCTGAATGCTGGCCTGGCAGGTCAAATCTGGGGGATAAACCACAGGGCAAGAATAGGGCGACCAGACAGCAAATGTGAAAAATCGGGATGGGGCTGGGGGGTAATAGGAGCCTATATAGGAAAAACATCCAGAAATCGGGACTGTCCCTATAAAATCGGGACATCTGGTCACCCTAGGCAAGAAAGACTTTTCTTTCCCCTTTGCTGTAGCGGAACACGGACCAAGCGTGAATTGGTGCCCCACGGGTCACACCCCCTACCTTGCTGCACCGATAAGAGACAACTTGCACGAACTCCCAGGTAATGGGTAGAAAAGAGCACCCCCGGGTCAGCTTAGGAGAAAGGACCCACATTCCTCTCTTCACCAGAAGACTCTGATTTGAATTGAAGTGGGTCCAGCTGTTGCCCAGAGGTGTCACAGGCTGACCCCCTGGGCCTGCTGCTCCTGGGCCATGCTCTCCCCCTGCCCTCCAACTTGTTCAGGCTCAGTCCTGTTTTAAAGGCTGATTTCTAGCAGTTGGGTAATCCCATTCTGCCCTCGCTGGCAGTGAACGGGAGAGCCCGGTCCCAGGCCAGTGTTTACAACAGAAAGTGAGTGAAAAGGGCTGCACCCCTGAGAGACAACCTAAGCCCCAGTGGAGACAGCGCGAGGTCAATGGAAGAATTCTGCCGTTGCCCTAGCTACAACCTGTTGGAGCAGTGGATTTATTACAGCAACAGAAGAACTCTTTTGACACCGCTGTCGTGTTTCTAGTGTAGATACAGCCGATCATATGCTGTTTCCCCACCTTAGAGTCCTGCACAGAGTATCTTGCGGGATTGTACACACCCTCTAGATCCGGGGTTCTCAAATTGGGGGTCAGGACCCTCAAAGGGGTCATGAGGTTACTATTTGGGCAGTCGTGCGCCTCCACCCCAAACCCCACTTTACATCCAGCATTTATAATGGTGTTAAATATATAAAAAGTGTTTTTAATGTACAAGGGGGGGTGTCACACCCAGAGACTGGCAGTGTGAAGGGGTCACCGGTACAAACATTTGAGAGCCCCTGTTCTAGATCTTTGCTAGACAGAGGCCTCAACTCACTGATATGGAAGTATTTCCTCTCTAATACGCTGAGCTGTACTTACAGCACACTGCAGAAATCGGGTAGGACAGTCAAATACCAGCAGCTTTGGCCTAACTCACGGGGGCAGCTCTAGGTATTTTGCCGCCCCAAGCACAGCAGGGAGGTCCCGGGTCCCGTGGATTTGGCAGCACGCCTGCGGGAGGTCCGCCGAAGCCGCAGGACCAGCAGACCCTCTACAGGCATGCTGCCGAAGAGCAGAGCGCCTCCGTGTCTTGCCACCCCAGGCATGCACTTGGCGTGCTGGTGCCTGGAGCCGCCCCTGCTAATTCAGCTTCTATCCGAGTCAATGGGACTTTTAACACGGAGGTATAAAGAGCCCAGTTAGGTCAATACAATTGGCTTCTTCAAATCCTACACTCAGTATAAGAGGAGCAGTAAAAACTTGTGGGCGTATTCAGTATAAAACAGAGCACCTATGATCAGAGCTAAGACAGCCTCATCAGTAAGTGCCTTGTCCAATACCTGTCCCTGCAGAAGGCTGGGCTGCTGGGGGAGAGGAAAGTACTTTGTACCTAGATGCAAACACACACTTCAGCAACAACTTATCACAGTGTAAGGTTGGGATTTAGGTGCCCAACTCTCATTCACTATCAACACGCTTTGTGTGCCCAACTTCCTTAACCAACTTTGAAAAACCCAGCTCTGGTGCACAGAGATAGAGCAGGCCAGGGCAGCAATGGCACAGCTTTCCCTCCCCGGCCCTCCATAACGTTTCGCAACCTTGATGTGGCCTTTGGGCCAAAAAGGTTTGCCCATCCCTGCTCTCAGGAGATGGCCTCTCCTGCAGGAGCTGGACTCTTGACTCATAATGCACCTGACATGTACACTGTGATGAATGCCAAATCCCAGCCCCCAAACCACACACACACACACCAGGTTGGCTCATTGGTCCAGGAATCAGAGCCCTGGGGGGAAGGGAGAAGTTCTGGCCTATGCAAAGCAAACCCCACTGCAGCTGGCGACCTGCCCTCTGTTGGGGCCCCTACCTGGCTCACCAGCAGGTGCCCGGTCACGTTGGTTGCATACACCAGGGACATGTCCTCCGGTGTCTCAGACTCTAGTGTGCTCGGTCTCACTATCCCAGCATTGTTTATCAACAGATTCAGCCCCGAGCTTTTCAGATGCTCCTCAACTCTGGTAGCTGCCACCTTGATGCTGGTTGGGTCAGTAGCTTCTATAGAGACAGAGCAGGGGGTTCAGAGTAGAGTGAGTAGACAACAAATGTGAAAAATCAGGAAAGGGTTGAGGGGTAATAAGACCATATAAGAAAAAGAACCAAAAAGCTGGACTGTCCCTATAAAATCGGGACATCTGGTCACCCTAGTTCAGAGGTGTGGTTCCTCCACCCTGTCGCTAACCCCTCTCCCGGAAACCCGAAGCCCAGGCTGCTCTACAGAGCCATGCTAACGACTCGGGAGCTCATAAACACAGCTAGCCAGAACTGGGGAGTGGCATTGCAAGGGCAGGACAGATAGCAACAAAGCCAGAGAGTGAAATCCGGGGGACCAGGAGTCAGCTGGGCGAGTGGAAAGCAGTGTGGCAGTGAGAGTGGTAATGGGGCGGGGGGAAGGGCGTCTTGGACCAACAGGGTCTTCCCAGGGGTGAGCAGGGTTGGAAATCTGCCATCAGAGTTCTGGCTGGCTCACCCTCACTCAGCTTTCATCATCCCATGAGAACACCTTTCAGGGGATAGCACCCCGATGGCACAATTGTTTGGCAGCAACTGAAACATGCCGATTTTTCCTATTAAAAAGTGTTTGCAGCATTTTTTTTAATCGGAACCATCAGCAGCATTTTCGTGTTACTGAAAAAGCTGGTTCAACAAAAGTCATTTTGATACGTCACCGAAAACATCGGACAAGCCAGGAGGGGCTCAGGACGGAGCGGACGAGTGGGTCTCAGTGGCATGTGTGCTGTGGAAAAGGGAGGATGAGCCTGGGGGCGATAGGCTGGGTCCCCATGGGGGTGTCACTGCAGGGAGGGGTTCACATGGGGGGGTGATAGATTGGGCCCCCGCGGGGACGTCAGTGAGGGGCGGGACCCTGGCATCACGTGAGGGGCACGGATCACATGAGGGCTGACAGGGTGGGTCCTGGGGGGAGGAGGGTCGTTGAGCGGTGGGGATTAGGCGAGGGGTCTCAGAGTGGGTGTCACTAGGGAGCAGGGCAGAGGGGGTCACATGAGGGGTGATAGGCTGGGCACCTTCAAGGGAGGATTGCCAAGTTAGGTGTGAGGTATTCCTGGAGGTTTCATCACATGACAATCATTAATTAAACATAAATTTTTAATTCCTGGAGAATCCAGGACAGTCCTGAAGGGTTGTTAACCCTACTTCAAGGGGTTTATTACTGAAGGATGGGAGGGATAGCTCAGTGGTTTGAGCATTGACCTGCTAAACCTAGAGTTGTGAACTGAATCCTTGAGGGAGCCATTGGGGAGTTGGTCCTGCTTTGAGCAGCAGGTTGGACTAGATGATCTCCTGAGGTCTCTTGCAACACTAATAATCTATGATTTTCACCCTGAGCACTGGTGTGACCCTATGTGTGAAGTCACTGTGCCACTCACTCAGATTTGGCCTTGCTCCCCCCAGCCTCAGTATTGTGAGCAGCACTCCAAACATCAGCAAGTTAAGCAGCTGGTCCCAGCAGATCAAAGGCACAACCAGATCAGCCACTTTATGGCTACTGCCTGAGCCAGGGGTGCTCCCCCATGAATTTGGGCCCTGGCCATTGGCCTAATTTGTTAATCTGGCGCTAGCAGGATCCCTAGGCTGGGATTGGTTCCCTGTTCATGAAATTGATTCCTTGATTCCAAAGTTTCAACTACCTGAAGGAGGGTTCCAAAGAGGATGGATCTAGACTGTTTTCAGTGGTGGCTGATGACAGAACAAGGAGCAATGGTCTCAAGTTGCAGTGAGGGAGGTTTAGGTTGGATACTAGGGAAGACTATTTCACTAGGAGGGTGGTGAAGCACTGGAATGTGTTACCTAGGGAGGTGATGGAATCTCCTTCCTTAGAGGTTTTTAAGACCCAGCTTGACAAAGCCTTGGCTGGGATGATTTAGTTACGAACTGGTCCTGCTTTGAGCAGGGGGTTGGACAAGATGACCTCCTGAGACCTCTTCCAACCCTGATATTCTTTGATTCCATGAGTCTATGAAAGCAAAGTTGTCTCCAATAGAGCGAGGCCTGTTCAGACCCAAACCAGCCAGGCTCATACATGGCACAGGCAGCCCCTGTCTCAATCAAAATCATCCCTTCCCTGCCAGTCTGGCAGGCAGGACAATCTGCAAATACCAGGTACTTCCTGGGCCTCCTCCTGACCAAGCCCAGAGAGCCTGAGTGGGATGTAGGAGACGTGGGAGTTGCTCTGCTGAGATGGGTGGCTGCTAGGCACCCTCCCCTTCACTAACACCTAGGCAGGAATAACACTAACAGTAGCTCCCAACCAGGCAAGGAACAGGAACACAGAGACAGGGGGACGGGGAACAGGGAACAAAGGGACCCAGCGCAAGGGAGCCTCAGCTCCAGGGCCAGGGCAGGGCACCCACCTAGCGCAATGATCACCAGGTTTGGATGCCTGGATGCCAAGTTCTTCAATTGCTGGAAGAGAATAAAGTCAACGATTATTGACAGAGCCACCAGCCCACAGGGACAGTCAGGCCGGGCAGAGTCCAGCTCCCTGCTACTATCCCGGATCAAGTCAATATCTGCCTGCAAAGTTCCCATGCGCAGGGTCCAGCCCTGGCTTTCGGGGTCTGCAGCAGCGTGTTTAAACCGGCATCATCTAGCTCAGTGCAGTCTAGCCAGGGACACGTTTCCCTGTTCCCTTTAGGAGAAAGGCACCTGTGCTCTCCACCCGCTCCCTCAATGCGCTGTGCTAGCTTTGCATGTGTCCCGTGCAGAACTCGTTCCCAGCCTTATGCGCCAGGGAGGCCCCTCACTTAGATTCCCCCACCACCAGGTACAGCTAACTCCCTCTCACCTCTCCCTGTTCTCACCTGCGCTTGCTCTCCCTCCGGGTCCCGGCAGGTCGCAAAGACCCACTCGGGTGGATTTGATTTCTCCAGTAACTGCTTGGCGAGCTCCAGGCTGATTCCCCGATTGGCCCCAGTCACCAGAACATTGCGGACATTAAAGCCAGCCATGGTCCTCGCCTGCCTGTGCCCCAGCTGGCAGGGCCTGTGCTCAGCGAGAGCTGGGCTAGTTTTAGCCCCCACATCCCCTGCACCTGGGGTTACACAGGGTCTGACTCGTGGGTGCCAGCTCCCTGATTCCACACCAAGGCCTGGAGCCTGCCCCGCACAGAGTAAAATCACTGGAAGCTGAGCAGAGGCTTCCCCTGCAGAGATGTGGGAGTCACCATGGATTGGAGGAGCTCCCCAGAAGAGAGGAGCTGTGAAGTGCAGAAACGGAGATGGCGGGGGTGGGGGAGAGGCTGATCGGAAGCTTTAGGGATCGGATGGATTCGTGCATTTTCACTGGGTGACTTTTACACTGGGCAGGGTTTGCAATCTGTCACAGAAGTGATAAGAGTTTGGGCAAGTTAATATTCAACATGGTGAAACTCATTCGCCACTCCCCTGACTTGGTTGAGCCGCATGGCACCTACTAATGGCTTTCAGGGTCTATGGGATGTAGTTTTACAGAGAAATGATCTGTTATAAGATACTGCAGGGCAAGACCCCTAAATTTTATTGTTCTATGAAGGCCGGGGGAAAAGCCCAGGCTGTGCAGCACACTCCACATAGGTTAGGGTCTCAATTTTACATTGTCCACAGTTAGTGCATCAACGTTATGAAACTTTAACTACACCCATGCGCATGGTACCGGGCTTCTGATTTTAGGCTTTAACCTACCACTCCACACAGGGCACCGGGTCAGACCCTGGCTCTGCAGCTGTGCTGCCTGGCAAGAGCTTGCAGTCCTGTTGCCCAGATCATTGCGTCGGCGATGCAGTGAGCTGAGGCTGTGGGGGAGGGGGCACAGTGGGGGAGGGGCTGGGGGCAGCCTCCTGGGCCAGGAGCTCAGAGGCTAGGCAGGAGGGTCCCATGGGCCAGCTGTGGCCTGCGGGCTGTAGTTTGCCACCTTTGGTATAAGTAATATAACAGGCAAGTTGCCACTCCCAACAGATAAACTGCTATTCTCCACATTATACTGAGCTTCTTTAAGCACATCACTTTTCCATTGGTTAAGCATATTTTCCCAAGCTTTACTAGCCAACAATCCAACACTCACCAAGACTGTCCCCTTCCTTCCTCAGTCAGGGCTTTAACCTGATCACCAACTTTAATTTTCTCTAGAGAAACATTTCCCTGAGACTTCTCTAATGCCAGATTCACTTCTGAGATATCAGACACTCAGCAATTTCTCCCGCATATGCACTGTTTTTTTGCAGATGTAACCCTTCTGCCCCTGTGAGTTGGCAGCACAAGGGCCGGGTTCAGTATCCAGGCATTCCGTTTCAGTAACACAATGCATAACCGGCTCGAGTCCCCACCCAGTGACCTGGGACACTCACATATCACATCCCCCTGGGCGCCTCTAGGAGGCAATACTTCCCCTCTCGCAAGCACGGAGTCTGAGTGTAGCAAAATTTTTTTAATAAAGGAAGGAATCAATGCGGCATCCCAATGGAGAAACACCACAAGCAGGGTTATAACACAAACCATAAACAAAAACCCACCTCCAAATACGTTTGGCACTGTCCTTTTTCCCCTTAGGGTTTTAAGTCCAATCACCCCAAAGTCCAACAACCCAAAAGACTCTGGTCAATGCCACCCCAGAGTTCGAGAGTTTATCTGTAGAGGTCCCTCCCCCCAGCCTGGGTAGAAAGGGGCACCTTACGTGGTCTGGGGCCAACTGCCCTGCCTCTCCGTGGGTTCTGCTTCCGCCTTCTCCACGAACTGCTCCGCTTCACCAGCCGCTCCACTCTGCTCCTCCAGCCATCCTCACAAACTGCTCCGCTCCACCAGCTGCTCCGCTCCATGAGCTGCTCCAGTTCTCCCTGCAAACTGCTCGGCTCCGCTCACTCTGTGGGCCACTCCACTCATCCCACAGCTACTCTGCTCTGCCAGCCGCTCCACTCCACATTATATCTTCAGTCTCCCCTACTAGTTAGCATAGTACCCAGTGCTCTCAGCTCAATAATTTCAGCTCTTATAGTGAACTCAGCTCTTAGTAGGGGAGCCCCAGTGCTAGGGCACCATTAGCCCAAAGTGAGTTCAGCTCAGTAACCTGTATATAGATTCTTGAGGGAATTAAAAAAACAACTCTGACATTCCACAGTAGAGAGAGGAGGGGGTGGAACTAGTGTTTCTAGCTCCATAAGGAGACTGCACTACCAGACACACATACCTGTCCCCCAGCCTCTCTCTCCTCACTGGGTTTTGGAACCCATGTCCCTTGTCTAGCAAGTACCACCCAACTGAGGGTGAGTCATTTGTCACCAAGCAGTCCCACAGCTCGGCAGTCTGGGATAGGGTAGGCATGCCTATGCAAATACACTCTCTGAAATTCTTTCCACCAGATGTCAGGGTAGAGCTTATCCTGACTCTGCTTACATCCTGCCCCCAGCCAAGAATTTGTCGTCCCGACAAATCACATTCCCTACTATACCATCTTATTGGTCCCCTCCAAAAGGCATTAGATAGACCACTTTAGCTTTCACAAACCTGTGTGCTAAATGTATAGGCTCCTCACTAATCACCCCAGGTGCATCGTAAGTTAACCGTTTCACTGGTCTTATTACCCTGTCTCGCCTATTGAGAATCTCTGTTGCTATGGTAGGGGGGACATCCTCTTGAGTGACGGATGGGGAGGTTTCCTGTGAGTTCCCCTCGGATACTGGCATAGGCCCCTGCATTTCTAGTTCTAACAGTGGAGGGTCGCAGGTGCTCTGGACATCCTCCATCTGTATGTCACCACTGTCCAATAGCCTGTGTAAGTCATTACACGGGGGTCCCACCAGTGGCTCAGGGATGTCAGAAATGGGCCTAAATACTTCTGCCATAGGGTTTAGGGCGGAAGAGGATGTGCTCTCTTCTGATTCAGCGGATCGAGACTGAAATCTTGTCTTCATCCCAGGATACACCATGGTTGTGTCTTCCTCCTCGGACTCACTCTCAGATGTGCTGAGTAGGGGTAGGTTAGCTGCAGGGAGCCGGCTGTCCACGTTGGAAGGCGGCTTTGGCACAGCACCTTCGTTCTGCCCAGTTGCCCGGTTGTGGCCAATCTCATAAGGGTTGCCTACCAATTCCCCCACAGGGAGCAAAAGGTTTCTGTGCACGGTCTTTGTCTGCCCTGTACCCTCTTCAGGTTTGATCTTATAAACCGGCAGGTCTCCTAGCTTTTCCATCACTAGGTAAGGTATTGCCTTCCACCTGTCAGCTATCTTGTGTTTGCCAGCAATACCCAAATTTCGCAGCAGGACTCTGTCCCCTGGCTGGAGCTCTTGCAGACGCACCCTAGCATCATATCGCTGTTTGTTGCGGTCTGCGTTCTTCCGAGCTGCAGACGTAGCTAAGTGATAAGCATCCCGTAGCTTTTCTCGTAGTTGGGATACATATTGCTGATGGGTTTCATAGCTATCATCATCCTCTGATACACCAAAGCACAGATCTATGGGTAGTCTTGGTTCTCGCCCAAACATCAAGAGATATGGGGTGACCCCCGTAGCATCGTTCTTTGTGGCGTTGTAGGCGTGCACCAGAAATGCAACATGTTGGCTCCAGGTTGCCTTCTGCTCTGGCCGCAAAGTCCCTAACATATCCAATAGGGTTCGGTTGAACCTCTCTGGCTGAGGGTCACCTTGCGGGTGGTAAGGCGTTGTCCTCGACTTTTTAATACCTGCTATCCTCAGCACCTCCTTCAGAAGGTGACTCTCAAAATCTCGTCCCTGATCCGAGTGTATCCGGGCTGGGAATCCATAAACTGAGAAACATTTTTCCCACAGTACTCGAGCGACAGTGATGGCCCTCTGATCAAGTGTGGGATATGCCTGTGCATATCGCGTGTAATGATCGGTCACTACTAGGATGTTCCCAATATTCCTTTTGTCCACTTCTAAAGACAAGAAATCAATGCAAACCAGCTCCAGAGGTTTGTTGCTGGTGATGTTCTTCAGATATGCAGCCCTCGTGGGCAGAGTTTTCCTTTGAACACATCGCACGCAGGTCTCACATTTCCTGCGAACATCTTCAGCCATCCGTGGCCAATAGAATCTACTGCGGATAAGTTCCAGGGTCCTCTCCATCCCTAAATGTCCAAAGTCATCATGCAGGACCCTCATGGCCAGGGCTCTGTAATCTTTTGGCAGCACTAGTTGATTCCATTGCTTTTGTAGAGGGTCTGTGGTCGTGCGGTGTAGCACTCCCTGAATCAGTTTTAGTTTGGTCCATTCTCTCAATAGTAGTTTGCCCTCTGGGGTAGGTGGGACAACCTCAGCTGGGCCTCGCCCCTCTCTTTTGGCAAGTAGTGTATCACGAATGTCAATATCTTGCAGCTGGGCTTCCTGCCAGTCAGCCGCATTGAGCATGGGCAAGGGAGATTGGTCCAAAGCGATATAGTTCACTGAAGCAGAAGGCATGTATTCAGGGGGTAGGCCCAAAGTTTCAGCAACACATCCATGAACGCTCTCATGGAACTCTGGCTCTCGGCGACTCACACTGCAAATAGCTCTCACTCCATCCGTGGGTATCACAGCAAGTCTTGGTGCCTGTGGACGCCTGGACAATGCATCTGCATCTACATTGCTTCTACCTGATCGGTATTGAATGCTGAAGTCATAGCTAGCCAAAGCGGCCACCCATCTTTGCCCTGTAGCATCCAGTTAAGCACTTGTTAACACATAAGTCAGTGGGTTGTTGTCTGTCCACACCTGGAACTGAGCCCCATACAAGTAGTCTCGAAATTTCTCAGTGATGGCCCATTTCAAGGCCAAGAACTCCAGCTTGTGGGTGGGATAGCGGGTTTCACTATCAGACAGTCCTCGGCTGGCAAAGGCTACAGGTTTACGCTTGCCTTCCACCTCCTGGTACAGTACCGCCCCCAGACCCTCCAAACTGGCATCAGTATGCAGGATGAATGGCTTGCTTGGGTCAGCAAACACTAGGACTGGGGCATGTGTTAGGCAAGTAATGATTTCTCGAAAAGCCCTTTCACATCTCTCATCCCACCGTGGCCCAAAGGGTTCGAAGGAGCCATAGTGTCTCTGCACGGAAGGCCCTTTATTCTTGGTCTTAGATTTGTCCTTGCTGGACTGATATCCCCTGGTAAGATCATTGAGGGGTTTTACAATTGTAGCATAGTTTTTCACAAATCTGCGGTAATAACCACTAAACCCAAGGAAGGTCTTGAGTTCTCTGTAGTTGCTTGGATGTGGCCATGTAGTGAGTGCTTCTATTTTATTAGGATCAGTACTCACACCCTCTTGGGACACAATGTGCCCCACATACTTCACCGAGGTCCTGCAGAACTGGCATTTGTCAATTGAAAGCTTCAAACCATAATCCTCCAGCCTATCAAGCACTTTAAGAAGTCTTTCTTCATGCTCCTCCAAAGTTCTTCCAAACACAATCAGGTCATCCAAATAAACTAACACTTGCAGTAAATTCATGTCTCCCACAACTTTCTCCATAAGACGCTGAAATGTGGCAGGTGCTCCAGAAATCCCTTGGGGCATGCGTTCGAACTGATAAAATCCTAATGGGCAGATGAAGGCTGTCTTCTCCTTATCTTCTTCACCCAGAGGGATCTGGTAGTATCCACTCCGAAGATCCAACACAGAGAACCACTGGCTTCCCAGTAAACAGTCTAAGGCATCTTGAACTCGAGGCATTGTGTACTGGTCAACTACAGTATGGAGGTTTAGGGTGCGGTAGTCAATACACACCCGGATTTTCCCATTCTTTTTACGGACCACCACAACGGGTGAGGCGTATGAGCTGCGGGACTCTGTAATGATGCCATTTGCAGCCAGCTCTTGAAGATGTTGTCGCACATCTTCCATCTCGGAGAGAGCAAGCCTCCTAGATCTCTCTCTGAAAGTTCGAGAGTCATGTAGTCTGATGTTGTGCTCTACTTCTTTTGCACATCCCACATCCCACTCATGCAATGAAAACACCTTGGATCTGTCACACAGTTTCCTTCTTAGGCGATCCTTCCACTCCTCGGACAATGGTGAATCTCCAAAGTCAAACTTTGCTGGGTCTATTGTTGGCACTTGAGTCTCACACTGGGGTTTTACAATTGATTCTGGCTCAAAGAGGTCTGCTATCTTTTGTCCTTGCCTCACAACAACATCTCTACTTGTTTCATTAGCAATCAGTATAGTCACCTTTTCCTGGGCTTCAGCAGGTAGGGTTATGACTCCACTGGGGACCAGCACTCCTTCCGGGAGCTCTCCTTCAGCCGGCTGCTCTATCATTGCTAATGCCCCTTTACTGCCTTTCAGCCTGGTACTCATGACAAGTACTTCTTGCTCCATCCTTGCAGGCACTACTAAGGGGGTTGTACCCATGTACTTCAGTGCCCCAATCGGTAGCTCAGATGTCTCCTTCTTGGTGCTCTCAATTTTCCTATAGGCTTCAGCACAAAGCGTATGGATCATCAGGGTACTCAGGTACTGGTCCCCAGCCCGTTGTCTGCAGTAATCCGCAAGCACCTTGAAGAGGCTGGAGTTGGTCCCTATCAGCACAGACACATCAGAAGTCCCTTTCGGGTCAGGGCATATTAAGGCAGCGGTGTCTACCTCTTGCTTTACCCCAGCAACCTCCTCTGGGAATTCCAGATGCACTATGACATACCCTTGATAGGGGTATTCATCCATGCTGAGGCCACACAGAGCAATGCCAGTCAGTGGCTGTATGGGCAGGTGCCTAAGCATCTGTTGGTAGAATGACTGAAATATAATAGTCACTTGAGATCCAGTGTCAAGCACGGCTTTACACTCCACCCCTTCAATCCTCACCGTGACCTCTGCTCGAGGCCCTATCAGTCCTGCAGGGATCCCAGCTGGATGGTCTCTTCTGGGGGAATCTTCAAATCCTCTAGGCCTAGGTAGTCTCCGTCCCCGGACCTTCTGGCAGCTACTGGATCTCTTCCAACTAGTCCTCAGCTTTTCATACACTAAGGAGGGGTTCTCTTCCTTATGGCAGTTAGCAGCACTATGCCCATCCTGACCACACCGGTAGCAAAAGAATTGTCCTTTCCCCCTTTGGCGAGGTGGGATGGTGACTCTAGATACTGACTTCTCTATCGTCACAGTCTGAGGCTCCTTATTCCTGGAAATCTTAGCTCGGTCAATGATGCTTTGCAGCTCAGCTATCCGTTCTGCCAGGACCTGCATTTGTTGGGCAAGTTCCTCTGTGGTGCTCACCATCAGTACCCTGGCCATTGGCAGTGGCGTTGTGCTGCCTGGTTCCAATGTTTGGGCTTCCCAACACTCGCTGGCCGCCTGCCTTTCTTCTTCTTCCCTGACCTCCTTTATCAGCTGGGAGTAGCTTGGGGGATGTTCCTGCCGTTCTCTTAGTTGGAGGTGAAGTAGGATCGGGTTCTGATACTGAGTCCCTCTTACAACCTGAGCCAGTCTGGTCTGATCCATCTGCTCAGCAGTCACTGCTCCCCTCATAACAGCTCTCTGAAGTAGTCTCTCCAGCCTCTGTATATAGGCTGAAATTTTCTCACCCCTTTGCTGTCGGGAATTAATGAATTTACAGTAACTGTCCTCAGGGCCCTCTACGCTTCCAAAGGTATTATCAAGGGCCTCTAGGCAGTCCTTCACACTGAACTCAGGGTCAATGAGCTTCAGGGTGCGAATTACATCTAATGCTGGGCCACTAAGGCTCTCTATTAGACATCGTCGCTTTTCTACATCGGGTACGGCCCAATCCCGCAGCATTTTAGTAGTATGCTCCGACCAGAGTTCAAACTCCTCTTCCCCATCAAATAACCTTAACTTACGACAAGAGTTTGACGTAGCATAGGCCAACACAATCTTTTCCAATATATGTCCCAGTGCTTCTGCCCAATCATAGGCTGAGTCTGCCACCCCTGAGCTAGGGGCTGCAGAACTGGGGCCCAACAAACCCGACATATTAGCCATTATACAAACAGTAGTTTCCTCAAAATATAAACACAATTATTTCCCAATACAGTGGAACACTCAACAGGTGCTTGCGAGGGGTACTGACCCAGGGATCCCGGACGAGCCCCCAAAAATGTAACCCTTCTGCCCCTCTAAGTTGGCAGCACAAGGGCCGGGTTCAGTATCCAGGGGTTCCGTTTCAGTAACACAGTGCATAACCGGCTCGAGCCCCCACCCAGTGATCTGGGACACTCACATATCACACCCCCCTGGGCGCCTCTAGGAGGCAATACTTCCCCTCTCGTAAGCACGGAGTCTGAGTGTAGCAAAATCTTTTTAATAAAGGAAGGAATCAGTGCGGCATCCCATTGGAGAAACACCACAAGCAGGGTTATAACACAAACCATAAACAAAAACCCACCTCCAAATACGTTTGGCACTGTCCTTTTTCCCCTTAGGGTTTTAAGTCCAATCACCCCAAAGTCCAACAACCCAAAAGTCTCTGGTCAATGCCACCCCAGAGTTCGAGAGTTTATCTGTAGAGGTCCCTCCCCCCAGCCTGGGTAGAAAGGGGCACGTTACGTGGTCCGGGGCCAACTGCCCTGCCTCTTCGTGGGTTCTGCTTCCACCTTCTCCACGAACTGCTCCGCTTTACCAGCCGCTCCACTCTGCTCCTCCAGCTGTCCTCAGAAACTGCTCCGCTCCACCAGCTGCTCCACTCTGCTCCTCCAGCCATCCTCACAAACTGCTCCGCTCCACCAGCTGCTCCGCTCCATGAGCTGCTCCAGTTCTCCCTGCAAACTGCTCGGCTCTGCTCACTCTGTGGGCCATCCCACCCGTCCCACAGCTACTCCGCTCTGCCAGCCACTCCGCTCCACATCATATTTTCAGTCTCCCCTACTAGTTAGCACAGTACCCAGTGCTCTCAGCTCAATAATTTCAGCTCTTATAGTGATTTCAACTCTTAGTAGGGGAGCCCCAGTACTAGTGCACCATTAGCCCAAAGTTAATTCAGCTCAGTAACCTGTATATAGATTCTTGAGGGAATAAAAAAATCAACTCTGACATTCCACAGTGGAGAAAGTGGGACTGGTGCTTCTGGCTCCACAAGGCACCACCACCACCACCACCACCGCCGCCGCCGCCGCCGCCGCCGCCGCCGCCGCCGCTGCCTGCCTGCCTGCCTGCCTGCCTCACAGGGTTTTGGAACCCATGTCCCTTGTCTAGCGAGTACCACCCAACTGAGGGTGAGTCATTTGTCACCAAGCAGTCCCACAACTCGGCAGTCTGGGATAGGGTAGGCGTGCCTATGCAAATACACTCTCTGAAATTCTTTCCACCAGATGTCAGGGTAGAGGTTATCCTGACTCTGCTTACACAGACCTAAACAGCCATCTTCCTCTGACAAACATTTGGTGAAACACTCCAGAGGCAAGTCCTTGCCTCTATAGACACAGGTTTAGAGTTATTTTTTTTCTGTGACTGATTTATGACATCAGCCTGACTGAACAAAGCTTCAATATCATCCCCAATCAAAAGATCCTTAAGGAATAACTTCCTTACGCCAGCTATAACTCCATGTTTAGCGCCATTCCAGTCACGAGGGATTCTGCCTAAAGGCACACTTAGCCCTGGTTTACACTATGGGGTTAGATTGAATTTAGCCCCTTAGGTCGATTTAAATATGACAACCACACAACCAACCCCTTTCTGTCGACCTAAAGGGCTGTTAAAATCGAGTTCTGTGCTCCTCCCCAACAAGGGGAGTAGCACTAAAATCGACCTTGCTGGGTTGAATTTGGGGTAGTGCAGATGCAAATCAATGGTATTGGCATCCGGGAGCTATCCCAGAGTGCTCCATTGTGACCGCTCTGGACAGCACTTTGA
The DNA here is from genome assembly GCF_007399415.2 of Gopherus evgoodei. Taxonomy (NCBI): domain Eukaryota; kingdom Metazoa; phylum Chordata; order Testudines; family Testudinidae; genus Gopherus; species Gopherus evgoodei. The sequence continues at coordinate 2,889,644 of NC_044333.1, read as the reverse complement.
ACTCCGATGCACTAGTCAGGTACACAGGAAAAGCCCCAGGAACTTTAGAATTTCATTTCCCGTTTGGTCAGCGTGGTGAGCTCAGCAGCACTCAGTTGCAGAGGTGACCATGCAGTCCCCTCAGAATCGTAGTGTGTAGAATGTTTCTACGCTCCCCTTATCATCTCCGTCCCTGAGGTTATCACAGATTAGAAGGCAAAAAAAATGCTCTCGCAATGCAGGGCCACCTGGGGGGGGCAGCAAGTGGGGCAATTTTCCCCAGGCCTCGGGCCCCGCAGGAGCCCCCATGAGAGTTTTGTGGGGTCCCTGGAGCAGGGTCTTTCACTCGCTGCTGGGGCTCTAGAAAACTCTGGTGTGGCCCGGGCCCCGGAGCTTCTTCCGCTCCTGGTCTTCGGCAATGGGGGTACCTTCTACCCCAGAGTGGAAAGACTCTCCGACACCGAATTACCGCTGATGCGGGACCCACCCCGACGTGCCGGGTCATCAGCGGTAATTCGCAGCAGGGGTCCCCGCCACAGGTCTTCAGGGCCCTTCGGTGGCTGGTCCCGAAGTGGAAGGATCCCCCGCCGTCTAATTACCGCCAAATTGGGGGCCCCCCACCTCCAAAGACCCCAGGCCTGCTGTCACGGAGTGACCGGGCGATGCTCTGGAACTGCTCCCCACCAAGCCAGGCAGGACTTTGGGGAGCCTCCTTTCACTTGGAGCAGACTTGTTCAGGGCAAGAAGCTCACACGGCTTCACCTCCTGCGTCTCTCCTTGGAACATTCAGCATCTTCTGCCCCTCCGTGCGCTTTTCCACAGCAAGCCCACCCCAGCAGGGTCCTAGGGAAGCCACCGGGTCCTGCACCCCCACTTCGCAGTCAGATGTGACTCTCAGCCAGCCAGCAAAACAGAGGTTTATTAGATGACAGGAACAGGGTACCTAAAACAGAGCTTGTAGGTACAGCGAACTGGACCCCTCAGCCGGGTCCATTCTGGGGGACAGTGAGCCAGAACCCCAGGTCTGCACTTCACTCCTCATCCCCAGCCAGCTCCAGACTAACAATCCCCTTCAGCCCCTCCTCCTCCGCTCAGTTCCTTTCCCGGGCCAGGAGGTCACCTGATCTCTTTGTCTCCAACACCTTCAGCTGGCACCTTTGCAGGGGAGGGGCCCAGGCCATCAGTTGCTAGGAGACAGAGTGCCAGGCATTTAGGTGCACTGGCCCTTTGCTCTGCCAGATACTTAAGAACTGCCATGGGGACACAGAGGCACCAACACAGTATTCAGAGAAAACATTAAGAACATTCCTAGTTCATCACACCTCCTGAATCCTCTGGGCGGCCCTGTCACAATGACATGTTTTCCGAGCTCATGCAGTCCACCTGCATTGATAGGGCACAGCTTAATGCATGGAGCCATTGAGTGGCAGAGGCCAGGAAAGAATTAAGTGAGAGTGAAGAGCGGAGGCAGGACGCAATGCTGAGGCTAATGGGGGAGCAAATGAAGATGATGTAGCGTCTGTTGAAGCTGCAGGATAGCCAACAAAAGCACAGATTGCTGCTACATCCACTGTATAACCGCCGACCCTCCTCCCCATGTTAAATAGATGCCTTGGCCAGATGCCCAAGAACGCTGGGCGGGAGGCTCTGGGCACCAATCACTCCACTCTAGAGGCTGGCCAAGCAACAGAAGGCTGTCATTCAAACAGTTTGATTTTTAGTGTGGCTACAATAAGCAATGTGGCCTTGTCCTTCCCTTCTCCTCCACTCCACCCAAGCTACCTTGCATGGGTTCAAAACAATAGTTACTTTATTTTGAAGGGGGGAGGGTGGCTGGCATACAGGGAATTAAAATCAACAAAGGGGGCAGGTTTGCATCAAGAAGAAACACAGGCAACTGTCACACTGAAGCCTGGCCAGTCATGAAACTGGCTTTCAAAAGCCTCTCTGACTCACAGCACACCTTGCTGTGTTCTTCTAATTGCCTTGGTGTCTGGCAGCTCAAAATCAGATGCCAGGTGCTTTGCCTCAACCTCTCACCCTGCCATAAACGTCTCCCCCTTACTCTCACAGATATTATGGAGCACAGAGCAAACAGCAATAACAATGGGAATGTTGGTTGCTCTGAGGTCTGCCCAACACCGCCATCGAGCTTTTAAACATCCAAAGGCACATTCTACCACCATGCTACACTTGCTCAGCCTATAGTTGAACTGCTCCTTACTTCTGTCCAGGCTTCATGAACCATGGGAGCAAGGGGTAGGCTGGGGTAGGTGCGACCACACAGTGCTGCTGTCTGGAAGAGCAGCCTGAGGCAGAAGCCTACAGCCTGCAACAGCAGCGATGACAGCAAGCTGAGCGGGCTCCGTGCTTGCCGTGCTACGGCGTCTGCATGGGTAACCCAGGAAAAAAGGCGTGAAACGATTGTCTGCCATTGCTTTCACAGAGGGAGGGGTGACTGACGACATGTACCCGAAACCACTCACTACAGTTTTTGCCCCATCAGACATTGGGAGCTTAACTCAGAATTTCAAAGGGCAGCAGAGACTGCAGGAACTGTGGGATAGCTACCCACAGCGCACCGCTCTGTAAGTTGATACTAGCTGCGGTAGTGAGGACGCACTCCACCAACTTAATGTGCTTCTAAAAATCAACTTCTATAAAATCAACCTAATTTCGTAGTGTAGAATACCCGTACAGTAAACTCATAGAGGATTACAGTATTCACTCTTATCTGGTGAGCAATCCTCCTTTTTGAGAAGATCCGCTTAAACAAGAGTGACGTTAACAGCTGTAGTTTGCCCTAAACAGCTTTTCCCATTGATTTTTACATTCTCTGCACAAGTTATGGGGTGACCTTCACCCGAGCTCACAGTAAAAGTATTTACATAAAAGGTGGCAGTGATGAGGTAAATTTGGTTACACACAGACAACTGCTTTTAGAGTCAAACAACAAATCAACACTGTTCCAAACTGGACAGATTCTAGCCCCACCTTTGTCGTTGAGAAGAGCTGGCTTTTCAGGAGGATGCAGTTCCTGTTGTTCCTTTATTCTTTTGAGCTCGAGCTTAAGTCTGTCCACTTTTGCCTTAGCTTCTAGCTCATGCAATTGAATATATGCCATTCTCTTTCCATATCAGTGATGTTTTGCTTTTCCAGCCATTCTTTGTCCAAACTGCTTCCTTATCACTGGCAATTTGTCTTGGAAACTGGCCCAGAGTGGCACTTTGTGAGTGATGGGGGAAGTGGGGCAAGGGCTTCTTGAACTGAGCTGCTCCTGTTTGCTCATGCACACAAGTAGCTGAGCTTTGCATGCACAAGTTCTCCAGGTAGCCAGTACTCCTTGAGGACTTTGGGCCAGTTTGCCAAAAAAAAATAGCTTCCCTCTCTCCAACATCAGCAATTGAGGGCTCCCTTTTGTTCTCACCCAATGCATTATTTGCACTGAGTGTAGAGTTTGGGCTGCTTATGGGGGTGTTGAGAACCACACATCTCTCTCTGGTAGGTATACAGAGCAGGTGTGGGTTTGCGGTACTCTCACTGAGGCCTTCTCAGATTGGCTGGACTATGAAAGCAGTAATCAATGGACTGATACTAGGCACCAAAAATATCGGGGGATGGCCCTTTTGTGGGCCCAGGCCTGGTGGACTGACCTTTGTGAGGGGAGGGCTAGCTCAGTGGGTTGAGCATTGGCCTGCTAAACCCAGGGTTGTGAGTTCAATCCTTGAGGGGGCCATTTGAGGATTTAGTTGGGGATTGGTCCTGCTTTGAGCAAGAGGGTTCAACTAGATGATCTCCTAAGGTCCCTTCTCAACCCTAAAAATCTATGATTTGTGGGCCTAGCGCCAGGCTCTATCTGAGTGGGCCAGCACTCTGGGGGCCTGGGCTGGGCAGGTGGTTTCTCTACCTGGCCAGACTGGTCTGCTGCAGCCACTAGGGGAAATATTCAGAGTGGGAGGGAATGAGGGGAGGTTGCCTGAGCACATGCCACTTTCATGGGCATAGACATGCTATGTTTCTACTCGCCCTAAGTCAGTGGTGGCAGTTGGGCAGTACCTCACTACCCTATGGAGAACGGCTCCCTAGCAGAGACCCACAGCCTAGTGTTCTGGGTGAGGCTATAGCAAAGCGAGCTATGTTGCAGGCTGGTTCCCACTCTGGCACTCCAAGTGCAGAAGGTGGGGGCCTGCAAGGATTCTAAAAATTAATACTGGCCATTCCAGGCTTGTATTAAACTCCCAAGGTTACAGCTTCTCTCTGACCTTGGTTTGGTAAACGCCGCCACCACCCAAATGCAAAAAAAAAACCCTTTCACCCAGGAAGGAGCACTTGGGAATTCCTCCCTGTGGGGTACCCTCAACCCTTTCACCCCCACTCCAGGGAAGAGCTGAGAAGAAAACAAAGGAAATTAGCTGTTGTCACCAACTAATCAAACAGCATAGGCACAAACCACTTAGAACACAACAATCCAAATCCTGTTCTTTCAAAAGGTAAATTTTATTAAAAATAAAAAAGAAAGAAAATACATCTGGAACTTAGGCTTTTGCTAGATTTTAAAAGAGCAATTCCAAAAATTAAGCACCTAGAATAGCTTTCTTGGGGGTTCAGCTTAAAGGTTACAAGCAAACAAAAGCATCCGGGATTAGCACAGAGGAGATCCACGAGACAAAAATAAAGAAATAAACCTGATTGCGTTTATCTCAACATTCCCTGTCCCAGTGATTCCTTCCAGGTATGGAAGATAATTTTTCATACCAGGTTCAAACCTTACACAGGATTCCTGCTTAGAGCATTGCTGCTCCGTGTCCCTGCAGCCCAGAGAGAACAACAGACAAAGGAAAAGTTTCTTTCCCAATTTTAAAAAGCTCTACCGTCCCATCGGCTCTTTTGGTCAGGTACCCACCTTTTTTTCTTACCTGGGGGTCTTTTTAACCCTTCACAAGTAAAGCAAGTAGAGAACAGCCACCAAGAGGGATTTTACAGCTAACTGGATGACTGGGGGTCCATCAAAGGGAGCTCCTCCTGCCCCCCGCCTTATTTATCACACAGGCGGGAGCATCTCCGTGGCAGTGGTTGGCACTTAGCCGATTTCAGCTCTGCTTCCGTTGCTTCCGTCAGTACCAAGGGAGTGCGATCGACTCGGATTGCTGGTCTGGAATGAGCGTGACCATCAATAGCCATGTTCTGTTCACACCTGTGTGCAGTATGGCAGAGAGGGGCGCTCCCTGAACTCCAAGCCGACAATCCCCCAGCCACAAATGGCAGGTAGCCCCACCCCAGCAACTCCCACGGCGGCTAGTCCAAAGCCAGCCCCTGCAGAGCTGCCCAGAGGGGTACACATGGCAGGTCTGCACTTGAAACCCAGCCGCTGTGGCATTCAGTGAGGACATTGCTGCACCGCGGGTGGAGCGTCTCCCGTCAGCGTGGTTACACCACCTCCGCGAGTGGCCAGACCTGTGTGTGTGGAGACACCCTCCCGCCCACACAGCGCTGTCCACCCCAGAGGCTAGGCTGGGAGGAGCAATTAGAAAACTCAGTTCCTGGTGTCGGGTTCAGGAATCGCTCGGCCCAAGGTGCTGGAGAAATCCTCTGTATTCAGCCAGGCAGCTCCAACTCCCTCTGCCTCACAGGACGAGGCTCCAGCACCCCCTCCCCAGCCTGCTGGCCTGGGAGGCTAACCCAACCCAGTGACAGGTACAGGTCCCCACCGCACCTGATAGCTAAACTCAACTGCACGGGCAAACTGGAGCGACCCCCGGCCCTGGCTGGAGACACGAGCCCCTCGCTCGGACACCACCTGCCAGAGCGCCCAGCAGCAGGGGAGGGTCCCAGCTTCCTATCAGCCCAAACTGAGCAGCAGAACATTGTCCTGATCAGCTGCTGGGAGCCAGTGACTTGTTCGCTTGGGCACGCTCTCAGCTGGCCCCAGAATCAGAGTAAAACAGGTCCTGCAGAGCAGCTCATTTGAACCTCCTGTGCAGAGAGCCCTGCCAGCATGAGCCCTCTCGCCCTGCAGCTCTCTCCTGTCAGCCCTGGCCCGGCCCATGGAGCTTCCTCCCTCCCGTGTGCGTACATGGGTAATGCATAGCTCCATACGTGGCTCCAGCGTGGCTGCTGTCAAGGGCTGTGCCGTTCCGTATGACCAAGGCTGTGCTGGCAGTTTTGTATTGTTCCAAGTCAGGCCCCTGGCACGTGCAGCACCTTGTCTTTGGAGATTGGCTAACGTCTACTGGAGCTTCACGCCCACCTCACTAATCACGTGGAGGAAGCTGCATGTGGTGCAGGAAGGTGGCCTAGTCCAGCCCGGCCCTGTGTCCTTTGTGTGTGTGGCTGAGAGAGGGCAGGGGAGAATTTGTCGTGTTCTTTGGAGAACAGTGTCAGTGTCTAGTTCCCAGCCCAGAAGCCAGAGGGGATGCACCAAGGTGGGGAGGTCGAGGAGCTGCCTGGCATGGACACCCCACCTGGTGTCAGGAGGGAGGCGCTAGGCAGAGACGTTAAAGGGGAGAGGTGCTTGATTATTGGCCAGATGTCCTTGGCAGCCAGCTGTAGCCAGGCAGAGAGCGGCTCTAACCCCACAGACTGCCGGGCAGGAGCCGAGCTGCACTGGACACAGAATGTTTCTCCCCAGCCTTGCCAGCCCCTTCTTCGTGGGCAGGTCTCCACGGAGCCAGAGCAGCCTTGCCCATAGCTCCCGCTCTTACTCCATCTCCCTGGCTCTGCTCTAGTACTGAGCCCGGGCTCTGCTCTCCATATGCTTAGGGCTGCCCCGGTTCCCCTGCAGCAGCTGCCATCTCAGTTTGCTCTCTGGAGGCGTTTCTAGGCCCTCACCTGCCATTCACTGGCTCCCTGCAGCCCGCTTTGTCTCGCAGACTCTTTCAGCAGGATGTTTGAAACCAGTTTCCTGACCACCTGGCTCTGCTGCCCTCTGGGTGCTGATCTGCCCTGATCTCACTCGCCATGGCCCTGGCACTGGCATAGCCCCGGTGTTGGAAGTCCAGCCTTTCCACTCTGTTGGGCATAGGGGGGTAGCACTTGCCCAGCTTTCAGGCTGGCTAAATGGTACAAATCCAACCAACGGCAGGGTTGTTGCATTAGAACAGTGGGTTTATTGAGGACACAGGAACGGCTGACGGCGCGGTCACTGGAATGACCTGACCCAGGGCTCCTGTCGCGTGGCCAGGGGACGTCTCACCAGGGAAGAACTTTCCCTTCCCAGTTCACAAAGGCCCCGTTGTCCTTCTTGGAGAGCGTTGGAAGCACGTTCAGGATCCCTTGGACACTCACGTCCACCGGCAGTGGAGCCTGCAGGGGGCAAAGGAGAATGAGGGGGAGAAGCCTGCCCTGGGGCTGGCCCAGGACACCAGGGGCCGGGCCAGGATCTGGAAAAGGATCTCAGTAATCCCATTCTGCCTTCGCTGGCAGGGAACGGGGGAGGCAGGTCCAAGGCCAGTGTTTACAATAGAAAATAGGTGAAAAGGGCTGCACTCCTGAGAGACAACCTAAGCCCCAATGGAGACAGACGACCAGCTCCTGCCCCCTCCAGCTCCCCAAGGCAGCAGCTCTGCAGGGTTTCTTGTGCAACGCTGAGCGCTGACGGAACCATGGGACCAGCAGCCCTGGGAAGCAACGCCCAGGACGCAGCACTGAATCCCCAGGGAGCTCGGTCCTGACGACCGCCTTGCTGGGATGGGAGCCCCTGAGAGGTGTCATCAATATGGGGCGGGGGTGATAAGGGAACAGGCTCCAGTGTAACCATTCCCCCTATGATGAACTTCTGCCCTTGACATGTGGCTACGACTGGCCTCTCCCACTCAGCACCTACCTGGTGGGAGGTTGAGCTCCCCATGTCAGTCTGCACCCAGCCAGGATGGACAGCGATGCTCAGGATCCCGTCTCCTTCATACCCCAAGGATTGGCACTTGGTGAGCATGTTCAGAGCAGCCTGTGGGCGAGACACCATGAGCAGAGACAGCAGCATGTGAGGAGAGCAGGGACCCACCTCCAGGAGAAAGGTGAGTAAGGGGGACAGCTGATGCAAGCTGCAATGTGTGATTCTCTCCTTGGGGATGATCAGCATGTTACTGAGTCACCACCTCTCACTGCAATGGGCCCAGGTGCAGGACCCAGAGTCCTGTTCCAAGGCTTGGGCTCTGGGGTCAGGTGACCAAGCATCATGTGACCCGGAGGCCGTGCTTCCCACAAGAGACAGCAGAGTGAGATTGGCCTGAATGCTGGCCTGGCAGGTCAAATCTGGGGGATAAACCACGGGGCAAGAATAGGGTGACCAGACAGCAAATGTGAAAAAGACCCAAAAATCGGGACTGTCCCTATAAAATCGGGACATCTGGTCACCTAGGCAAGAAAGATTTTTCTTTTCCCTTTGCTGTAGCGGAACACGGACCGAGCGTGAATTGGTGCCCCACTGGGCACACCCCCTACCTTGCTGCACCGATAAGAGACAACTTGCACCAACTCCCAGGCAATGAGATTCGTGATGGAGCCGCACTCACTGGACATGTTGACAATGGCCGCCTTGCTGCAGCTCAGCCCTGGTTGGGGGCTCCCCTGGGCAGCCTTCTTCAGCAAGGGCAGGAACGCCTGGGCAATGGGGAGAAAAGAGCACCCCTGGGTCAGCTTAGAAGAAAGGACCCACATTTCTCTCTTCACCAGCGGACTCTGATTTGAATTGAAGTGGGTCCAGCTGTTGCCCAGAGGTGTCACAGGCTGGCCCCCTCGGCCTGCTGCTCCTGGACCATGCTCTCCCCCTGCCCTCCAACTTGTTCAGGCTCAGTCCTGTTTTAAAGGCAGATTTCTAGCAGTTGGGTAATCCCATTCTGCCCTCGCTGGCAGTGAACGGGAGAGCCCGGTACCAGGCCAGTGTTTACAATAGAAAGTGGGTGAAAAGGGCTGCACCTCTGAGAGACATCCTAAGCCCGAGTGGAAACAGCCTGAGGTCAATGGAAAAATTCTGCAGTTGCCCTAGCTACCACCTGTCGGAGCAGTAGATTTATTACAGCAACAGAGGAACTCTTTTGCCACTGCTGTCATGTTTCTAGTGTAGATACAGCTGATCATATGCTGTTTCCCCGCCTTAGAGCCCTGCACAGAGTATCTTGTAGGATTGTACACACCCTCTAGATCCGGAGTTCTCAAATTGGGGGTCAGGACCCTCAAAGGGGTCATGAGGTTACTACATGGGGTTTCGTAGGCCTCCACCCGAAACACCACTTTACATCCAGCAATTATAATGGTGTTAAATATATAAAAAGTGTTTTTAATGTACAGGGGGGGAGTCACACCCAGAGACTTGCTGTGTGAAGGGGTCACCAGTATAAACGTTTGAGAGCCCCTGCTCTAGATCTGTGCTGGACAGAGGCCTCAACTCACTGACATGGAAGTATTTCCTCTCTAATACGCTGAGCTGTACTTACAGCACGCTGCACAAATCGGGTGGGATAGTCAAATACCAGCAGCTTTGGCCTAACTCGCGGGGGCAACTCTAGGTATTTTGCCACCCTAAGCACAGCAGAGAGGTTCTGGGTCCTGTGGATTTGGCGGCACGCCTGCGGGAGGTCCGCCGAATCCGTGGGACCAGCGGACTCTCTACAGGCATGCCGCCGAAGAGCAGAGCGCCTCCGTGATTTGCCACCCCAGGCGTGCGCTTGGTGTGCTGGTGCCTGGAGCCGCCCCTGCTAACTCGTCTTTCATCCGAGTCAATGGGAGTTTTAGCGCGGAGGTATTAAGAGCCCGGTTAGGTCAATACAATTGGCTTCTTCAAATCCTACACTCAGTATAAGAGGAGCAGCAAAAACTTGTGGGCGTATTCAGTATAAAACAGAGCACCTATGATCAGAGCTAAGACAACCTCATCAGTAACTGCCTTGTCTAATACCTGTCCCTGCAGAAGGCTGGGCTGCTGGGGGAGAGGAAAGTACCTCGTACCTAGATGCAAACACACACTTCAGCGACAACTTATCACAGTGTAAGGTTGGGATTTAAGTGCCCAACTCTCATTCACTGTCAACGTGATTTGTGTGCCCAACTCTCTTAACCACCTTTGAAAAACCCAGCCCTGGTGCACAGAGATAGAGCAGGCCAGTCCAGCAACGGCACAGCTTTCCCTACCCGGCCCTCCATAAAGTTTCGCAACCCTGGTATGGCCCTTGGGCCAAAAAGGTTTGCCCATCCCCGCTCTCAGGAGATGGCCTCTCCTGCAGGAGCTGAACTCTTGGCTCAGACCCCACCAGGGCAGCGTTAGGGCCTCTGAGTCCATTTCTCGGGTGATTACAGTCTCATAATGCACCTGACACTTACACTGTGATGAACGCCACACCCCAGCCCCCAAACACACACACACACACACACACACACACCAGGTTGGCTCACTGATCCAGGAACCAGAGCCCTAGGGGGAAGGGAGAAGTTCTGGCCTATGCAAAGTCAAACCGCACTGCAGCCGACGACCTGCCCTTTGTCAGGGCCCTTACCTGGCTCACCAGCAGGGGCCCTGTCACGTTGGTTGCGTACACCAGGGACATGTCCTCCGGTGTCTCAGACTCTAGTGTGCTCGGCCTCACTATCCCAGCATTGTTTATCAACAGATTCAGCCCTGAGCTTTTCAGATGCTCCTCAACTCTGGTTGCTGCCGCCTTGATGCTGGCTGGGTCAGTAGCTTCTATAGAGACAGAGCAGGGGGTTCAGAGTAGGGTGAGCAGACAGCAAATGTAAAAATCAGGACAGGGGGCGGGGGATAATAGGAAACCATATAAGAAAAAGACCCATTAATTGGGACTGTCCCTATAAAATCGGGACATCTGGTCACCCTAGTTCAGAGGTGTGGTTCCTCCACCCTGTCGCTAACCCCTCTCCCAGAGACCCGAAGCCCCGGCTTCTCTACAGAGCCATGCTAACGACTCGGGAGCTCATAAACACAGCTAGCGAGAACTGGGTCGTGCCATGGCAAGGGCAGGACGGATGGAATCAAAGCCAGAGAGTGAAATCAGGGGGACCAGGAGTCAGCTGGGCGAGTGCAAAGCAGTGAGGCAGTGAGAGTGGTAATGGGGTGGGAGGAAGGCGTGTTGTACCAACAGGATCTTCCCAGGGGTGAGCAGGGTTGGAAATCTGCCATCAGAGCTCTGGCAGGCTCACCCTCACCCAGCTTTCATCATCCCATGAGAACACCCTTCAGGGGAGAGCACCCTGATGGCACAGTTGTGTGGCAGCATTTGAAACATGCCGATTTTTCCTATTAAAACGTGTTTGCAGCATTTTTTTAAATCAGAACCATCAGCAGCATTTTCGGGTTACTGAAAAAGCTGGTTCAACAAAAGAGCTTGATAGTCATTTTGATACATCACCGAAAACATCGGACAAGCCAGGAGGGGCTCGGGACGGAGCGGACGGGCGGGTCTCAGCGGCATGTGTGCTGCGGGAAAGGGGGGATGAGCCTGGGAGCAATAGGCTGGTTCCCCGTGGGACTGTCACTGCAGGTAGGGGTTCACATGGGAGGCTGGGCCCCCGCGGGGATGTCAGTGAGAGGTGGGACCCTGGCATCACGTGAGGGGCACATGAGGGCTGACAGGGTGGATCCTGGAGGGGAGGGTCGTTGAAAGGTGGGGATTAGGTGAGGGGTCTGAGAGTGGGTGTCACTGGGGGGCTGGGCAGAGGGGGTCACATGAGGGGTGATAGGCTGGGCCCCTTCAAGGGAGGGTTGCCAAGTTTTGTGTGAGGTATTCCTGGAGATTTCATCACATGACAATCATTAATTAAACATACATTTTTAATTCCTGGAGAATGCAGGACAGTCCTGAAGGGTTGTTAACCCTAATTCAGGGGGTTTATCACCGAAGGAGGGGATGGATAGCTCAGTGGTTTGAGCATTGGTCTACTAAATCCAGGGTTGTGAGCTCAAGCCTTGAGGGAACCATTTGGGGGTTGGTCCTGCTTTGATCAGCAGGTTGGACTAGATGATCTCCTGAGGTCTCTTCCAACACTAATAATCTATGATGTTCACCCTGAGCACTGGTGTGACCCTATGTGTGAAGTCACTATGCCACTCACTCAGATTTGGCCCTGCTCCCCCTATCCTCAGTCATGTGAGCAGCACTCCAAACATCAGCAGGATAAGCAGCTGGTCCCAGCAGATCAAAGGCATGACCAGACCAGTCACTTTATGGCTACTACCTGAGCTAGGGGTGCTCCCCCATGAATTTGGTGGCCATTGGCCTAGTTTGTTAATCTGGCCCTAGCAGGATCCCTAGGCTGGGATTGGTTCCCTGTTCATGAAACTCATTCCTTAATTCCAAAGCTTCAACTACCTGAAGGAGGGTTCCAAAGAGGATGGATCTAGACCGCTCTCAGTGGTAGCCGATGACAGAACAAGGAGCAATGGTCTCAAGTTGCAGTGAGGGAGGTTTAGGTTGGATACTAGGCAACACTATTTTGCTAGAAGCGGGGTGAAGCACTGGAATGGGTTACCTAGGGAGGTGGTGGGATCTTCTTCCTAAGAGGTTTTTAAGACCCAGCTTGAGAAAGCCCTGGCTGGGATGATTTTGTTAGGAACTGGTCTGCTTTGAGCAAGGGGTTGGACTAGATGACCTCCTGAGGCCTCTTCCAACCCTGATATTCTTTGATTCTATGAGTTTATGAAAGCAAATTTGTCTCCAAGAGAGCAAGGTCTGTTCAGACCCAAACAGCCAGGCTCATACATGGCATAGGCAGCCCCTGTCTCAATCAAAATCATCCCTTCCCTGCCAGTCTGGCACGCAGGACAATCTGCAAATACAAGGAACATCCTGGGCCTCCTCCTGACCAAGCCCAGAGAGCCTGAGTGGGACATAGGAGACGTGGAAGTTGCTCTGCTGAGAAGGGTGACTGCTAGGCACCCTCCCCTTCACTAACACCTAGGCAGGAATAACTCTAACAGTGGCTCCCAACCAGGCAAGGAACAGGAACACGGAGACAGGGGGACGGGGAACAGGGAACAAAGGGACCCAGAGCAAGGGAGCCTCAGCTCCGGGCCCAGGGCAGGGCACCCACCTAGCGCAACGATTGCCAGGTTTGGATGCCTGGACGCCAAGTTCTTCAATTGCTGGAAGAGAATAAAGTCAATGATTATTGACAGAGCCACCAGCCTGCAGGGACAGTCAGGCCGGGCAGAGTCCAGCTCCCTGCTGCTACCCCGGACCAAGTCAATATCTGCCTGCAAAGTTCCCATGCGCAGGATCCAGCCCTGGCTTTCGGGGTCTGCAGCAGGGTGTCTAAACCGGCATCATTTAGCTCAGTGCGGTCAAGCCAGGGACACATTTCCCTGTTCCCTTTAGGAGAAAGGTACCTGTGCTCCCCGCCCTCTCCCTCAATGCGCTGTGCTAGCTTTGCATGTGTCCCGTGCAGAACTCGTCCCCAGCCTTATGCGCCAGGGAGCGTCAGCCTGGAGCAGGGGCTGAAATCCCCTCCTGCTCGGGCCTGTTGCTTTTGGCTCCAAGTACTGGAGGCCCCTCACTTAGATTCCCCCACCCCAGCTACAGCTAACTCCCTCTCACCTCTCCCTGTTCTCACCTGCGCTCGCTCTCCCTCCGGGTCCCGGCAGGTCGCAAAGACCCACTCGGGTGGGTTTGATTTCTCCAGAAACTGCTTGACGAGTTCCAGGCCGATTCCCCGATTGGCCCCAGTCACCAGAACGCTGCGGACATTAAAGCCAGCCATGGTCCTCGCCTGCCTATGCCCCAGCTGGCAGGGCCTTTGCTTAGCGAGAGCTGGGCTAGTTCTGGCCCCCACGTCCCCTGCACCTGGGGTTACACAGCATCTGACTCCTGGGTGCCAGCTCCCTGATTCCACACCAATGCCTGGAACCAGCCCCGGGCAGAGTAAAATCGCTGGAAGCTGAGCAGAGGCTTCCCCTGCAGAGGTGTGGGAGTCACCATGGATTGGAGGAGCTCCCCAGAAGGGAGGAGCTGTGAAGTGCAGAAAAGGAGATGGTGGGGGTGGGGGAGAGGCTGATCGGAAACTTTAGGGATCGGATGGATTCGTGCATTTTCACGGGGTGACCTTTACACTGAGCAGGGTTTGCAATGTCTCACAGAAGTAATAAGAGCTTGGGCAGGTTAATATTCAACATGGTGAAACTCATTCTCCACTCCCCTGACTTGGTTGAGCCGCATGGCACCTACTAATGGCTTTCAGGGGCTGTGGGATGTAGTTTTACAGAGAATTGATCTGTTATAATGTACTGCAGGGCAAGACCCCTACATTTTATTGTCCTATGAAGACTGGGGGAAAAGCCTAGGCTGTGCAGCACACTCCACATAGGTTAGGGTCTCAATTTTACATTGTCCACAGTTAGTGCATCAACATTATGAAACTTTAACTACACCCATGCGCATGGTACCAGACTTCTGATTTTAGGCTTTAACCTGTGAGCACCCCAAAACAAAAGAATTGAAATTGGTGATTAGCCAGTAAATACTGGAAAACACTGGAAGGGGTTCCTTGTATCTAAGGACTCCTTGTATCTAAGAACCTTGTATCTAAGGTTCCTTGTATCTAAGGACTCTGCAGCTGTGCCGCCCGGCTTGAGCCAGCGACGTCACCGTGCTGCACAGAGCACCAGGTCAGGCCGCGGCTCTGTTGCTGTGCCACCCGGCTGGAGCCAGCCATGCTACCACTCTGCACAGAGAACCGGGTCAAGCTGCGGCTCGCAGCTGCTCTGCCTGGCAAGAGCTCGCAGTCCCGCCACCCAGAGCATTGCGGCGCTGGTGCAGTTATCTGAGGCCGTGGGGGAAGAGGCACAGTGGGGAGGGGCTATGGTCAGCCTTCTGGGCCAGGAGCTCTGAGGCCAGGCAGGAGGGTCCCGCGGGCCAGCTGCGGCCTGCGGCCTGTAGTTTACCACCTCTGGTATAAGTAATATAACAGGCAAGTTTCCACTCCCAACAAATAAACTGCTATTCTCCACATTATACTGAGCTTCTTTAAGCAAATCACTTTTCCATTGGTTAAGCATATTTTCCCAAGCTTTACTAGCCAACAATCCAACACTCACCAAGACTGTCCCCTTCCTCCCTCAGTCAGGGCTTTAACCTGATCACCAACTTTAATTTGCTCTAGAGAAACATTTTCCTGAGACTTATCTAATGCCAGATTCACTTCTGAGATATCAGACACTCAGCAATTTCTCCCGCATATGCACTGTTTCTTTGCACACATAAACAGCCATCTTCCTGTGACAAACATTTGGTGAAACGCTCCAGAGGCAAGTTCTTGCCCCTGTAGACACAGGTTTAGGGTTATTTTTTTTCTGTGACTGATTTATGACATCAGCCTGACTGAACAAAGCTTCAATATCATCCCCAATCAAAAGATTCTTAGGCAATAGCTTCCTTACACCAGCTATAACTCCATGTTTAGCACCATTCCAGTCACGATGGATTCTGCCTAAAGGCACACTTAGCCCTGATTTACGCAACGGGCTTAGGTCGAATTTAGCCCCGTTAGGTGGATTTAAAAATGACAGCCACACAACCAACCCCATTCCGTCAACCTAAAGGGCTCTTAAAATCGACTTCTGTGCTTCTTCCCGACAAGGGGAGTAGCACTAAAATTGACCTTGTTGGGTTGAATTTAGTGTAGTGCAGATGCAAATCAATGGTATTGGCCGCCGGAAGCTATCGCACAGTGCTCCATTGTGACCGCTCTGGACAGCACTTTGAACTCTGATGCACTAGTCAGGTACACAGGAAAAGCCCCAGGAACTTTTGAATTTCATTTCCAATTTGGTCAGAGTGGTGAGCTCAGCAGCACTCAGTTGCAGAGGTGACCATGCAGTCCCCCCAGAATCGTAGTGTGTAGAATGTTTCTACGCTCCCCTTATCATCTCCGTCCCTGAGGTTATCACAGATTAGAAGGCAAAAAAAATGCTCTCGCAATGCAGGGCCGCCCAGGAGGGGGCAAGTGGGGCAATTTTCCCCAGGCCTCGGGCCCCGCAGGAGCCCCCATGAGAGTTTTGTGGGGTCCCTGGAGCGGGGTCCTTCACTCGCTCCGGAGTCTCCGGAAAACTCTCGTGCGGCCCGGGCCCCTGGAGCTTCTTCCACTCCAGGTCTTCGGCAGTGGGGGGGTCGTTCTGCCCCAGGGTGGAAGAACTCTCCGACACAGAATTACCGCCGAAGCAGGACCCGCCGCTGAAGTGCTGGGTCGTCAGAGGTAATTCGGCAGCAGGGGTCCCCGCCACAGGTCTTCAGGGCACTTAGGCGGCTGGTCCCGGAGTGGATGGACCCCCCGCCGTAGAATTACCACTGAAGTGGGGACCCCGCCTCCAAAGACCCCAGGCCTCCTGTCACGGAGTGACCGGGCGACGCTCTGGAACTGCTCCCCACCAAGCAAGGCAGGACTTTGGGGAGCCTCCTCTTGCTTGGAGAAGACTTGTTCAGGGCAAGAAGCTCACACGGCTTCACCTCCTGGGTCTCTCCTTGGAGCATTCAGCATGCTCTGCCCCTCTGTGCGCTTCCCACAGCGAGCCCGCCCCAGCGAGGTCCAGGGGAAGCCACAGGGTCCTGCACCCCCACTTCTCAATCAGCCATGACTCTCAGCCAGCCAGTAAAACAGAGGTTTATTCGATGACAGGAACAGGGTCTAAAATAGAACTTGTAGATACAGCGAACCGGACCCCTAGGCCGGGTCCATTCTGGGGGGCAGTGAGCCAGACCCCCAGGTCTACACTTCACTCCTCGTCCCCAGCCAGCTCCAGACTAACAATCCCCTTCAGCCCCTCCTCCTCTGCTCAGCCCCTTTCCCGGGCCAGGAGGTCACCTGATCTCTTTGTCTCCAACACCTTCAGCTGGCACCTTTGCAGGGGAGGGGCCCAGGCCATCAGTTGCTAGGAGACAGAGTGCCAGGCATTTGGGTGCACTGGCCCTTTGCTCTGCCAGATACTTAAGAACTGCCATGGGGACACTGAGGCACCAACACAGTATTCAGAGAAAACATTAAGAACATTCCTAGTTCGTCACACCTCCTGAATCCTCTGGGCGGCCCTGTCACAATGACATGTTTTCCGATCTCATGCAGTCCTCCTGCATTGATAGGGCACAGCTTAATGCATGGAGCCATTGAGTGGCAGAGGCTAGGAAAGAATTAAGTGAGAGTGAAGAGCGGAAGCAGGACGCGATGCTCAGGCTAATGGGGGAGCAAATGGACATGATGAAGCGTCTGTTGGAGCTGCAGGAAAGCCAACAAGAGCATAGATTGCCGCTGCATCCACTGTATAACCGCCTACCCTTCTCCCTATGTTCCATAGCCGCCTCGCCCAGATGCCCAAGAACACTGGGCGGGAAGCTCCAGGCACCAATCACTCCACTCTAGAGGCTGGCCAAGCAACAGAAGGCTGTCATTCAAACAGTTTGATTTTTAGTTTGGCTACAATAAGCAATGTGGCCTTGTCCTTCCCTTCTTCCCCACCCCACCCAAGCTACCTTGTCCGTTATCTCATATTTTTTGTAATTAATAAAGAAAGAATGCATGGTTTCAAAACAATAGTTACTTTATTTCGAAGGGGGGAGGGTGGTTGGCTTACAGGGAATTATAATGAACAAAGGGGCAGGTTTGCATCAAGGAGAAACACAGGCAACTGTCACACTGAAACCTGGCCAGTCAAGAAACTGGTTTTCAAAGCCTCTCTGATGCACAGCACACCTTCCTGTATACTTCTAATTGCCTTGATGTCTGGCAGCTCAAAATCAGATGCCAGGTGCTTTGCCTCAACCTCTCACCCTGCCATAAACGTCTCCCCCTTACTCTCACAGGAATTATGGAGTTCACAGCAAGCAGCAATAACTATGGGAATGTTGGTTGCTCTGAGGTCTGCCCAACACCGCCATCGAGCTTTTAAACATCCAAAGGCACATTCTACCACCATGCTGCACTTGCTCAGCCTATAGTTGTACTTCTCCTTACTTCTGTCAGGCTTCATGAGCCATAGGAGCAAGGGATAGGCTGGGGTAGGTGCAACCATGCAGTTCTGCTGTCCGGAAGAGCAGCCTGAGGCAGAAGCCTCCAGCCTGCAACTGCAGCAGTGACGGTGTGCTGAGCGGTCTCTGTGCTTGCCGTGCTACGGTGTCTGCATGGGTAACCCAGGAAAAAAGGCGTGAACGGATTGTCTGCCATTGCTTTCACAGAGGGAGGGGTGACTGACGACATGTACCCGAAACCACTCACTACAGTTTTTGCCCCATCAGACATTGGGAGCTTAACTCAGAATTTCAACGGGAAGCAGAGACTGCAGGAACTGTGGGATAGCTACCCACAGTGCACCGCTCTGTAAATTGATACTAGCCGCGGTAGTGAGGACGCACTCCTCCAACTTAATGCGCTTAGTGTGGACGTATGCAATCGACTGTATAAAATCAATTTCTAAAAATCAACTTCTATAAAATCAACCTAATTTCGTAGTGTAGTATACCCTTACAGTAAACTCATAGAGGATTACAGTATTCACTCTTATCTGGTGAACAATCCTCCTCTTTGACAAGATCCGCTTTAACAAGTGTGATGTTAGCAGCTGTAATTTGCCCTAAACAGCTTTTCCCATTGATTTTTACATTCTCTGCACAAGTTATGGGGTGACCTTCACCCGAGCTCACAGTAAAAGCATTTACATAAAAGGTGGCAGTGATGAGGTAAATTTGGTTACACACAGACAACTGCTTAGAGTCAAACAACAAACCAACACTGTTCCAAACTGGACAGATTCTAGCCCCATCTTTGTCGTTGAGAGGAGCTGGCTTTTCAGGATGATCTGGTTTCTGTTGTTCCTTTATTCTTTTGAGCTCGAGCTTAAGTCTGTCCACTTTTGCCTTAACTTCTAGCTCCTGCCATTGAATATATGCCATTCTCTTTCCATATCAGTGATGTTTTGCTTTTCCAGCAACTGGAGAGATGCCATTCTTTGTTCAAACTGCTTCCTTATCACTGGCAATTTGTCTTGGAAACTGGCCCAGAGTGGCACTTTGTGAGTGATGGGGGAAGCGGGGCAAGGGCTTCTTGAACTGAGCTGCTCCTGTTTGCTCATGCACACATGTAGCTGAGCTTTGCACGCACAAGTTCTCCACGTAACCAGAACTCCGTGAGTACTTTGGGCCAATTTGCCAAGAAAAAACAGCTTCCCTCTCTCCAACATCAGCAGCTGAAGGCTCCCTTTTGTTCTCACCCAATGCAATATTTGCACTGAGTGTAGAGTTTGGGCTGCTCATGGGGATGCTGAGAACCACACATCTCTCTCTGGTAGGTATACAGAGCAGGCGTGGGTTTGCGGTACTCTCACTGAGGCCTTCTCAGATTGGCTGGACTATGAAAGCAGTAATCAATGGACTGATACTAGGCACCAACAATATCAGGGGGCGGCCCTTTTGTGGGTCCAGGCCTGGTGGACTGACCCTTGTGAGGGGAGGGGTAGCTCAGTGGTTTGAGCGTTGGCCTGCTTAACCTAGGGTTGTGAGTTCAATCCTTGAGGGGGCCGTTTGGGGATTTAGTTGGGGATTGGTCCTACTTTGAGCAGGGGGGTTGGACTAGATGACCTTGTCCTAAACAGATAGCTAAGGGTGAATGTTTCTTTCACTTGTAAAGGGTTAACAAAGAGTGACCTGTAACACCTGACCAGAGGACCAATCAGGAGACAAGGTATTTTAAAATCTCATGGGAGGGAAGCCTTTGTTTGTGGGTTTGGGGTTTGGCTTTGTTCTCTCTGGGTCCTGGACGGGACTAGAGGTTTCTGCCAATTTCCCTGCTACAGTCTCTTATCTATTCAGAACTGTAAGTAAGAAAAAGCAGTCATAGTCTTTTAATTTGTTTTTTTTCATTTACATATGTGTACTTGCTGGAAGTAGCTTAAATTGTGTTTCTGCTGGAGAAAGTTTCTTTCTATTGTTTATAAGTTGAAAGACCCTGTAACTGTTTTACCATCTAAAGTGCAGAGATAAACCTTTTAGTTTTTTCTTTCTTTTTTTTTATTAAAAGTTTTGCTTTTAAGACCTGTTGATATTTCTCTCTTAAATAAGGCTCAAAGAAATTGAGTCTGTACATACCAGGGAATATTTTGGGGGGAAGGGAAGGATAAATTTCCTCTTTGTGTTAGAGTCACGCAGCTTGAATCTGTTTTGTCTCTGGGAGAAGGGGAGATAGAAACTTGATCTCTCTGTGTTGTGTTTCAAGGAATTGACTCACGGTATCTCCTAGTGTATCCAGGCTGGAAAGATCTGGGAGGAGGTAAAGAGGTGGGAGGGAATGGTTTATTTCCCTTTGTTGTGAGATTCAAGGAATCTGGGTCTTGGGGTCCCCTGGGAAGATTTTGGGGGGACCAGAGAGTATCAGGCCCTAAAAATTCCTGATTGGTGGCGGCGCTACAGAATCTAAGCTGGTAATTAAGCTTAGAGAACTTTATACTAGTACCCATATTCTGGACGCTAAGGTCCAGATTTGGGAATTATATTATGACATGGTGGGCAGCTAAGTGGGATAGATAAGAATCCATAAGCCAGTAAGATTATTAATTTGCTTCTCTGCTAGCTGGTTATAAGCAGAGGGAAGGGTTGTTGTTTTTAAACTGCAGCCACAGAATTGTTTTTCCTTGCTTCGGTCTGGCTGTGCATAGATATGGCCTCAGGCAAGGGCCATTAAGTTTAACAGGGGTCTTTTGTTAGACAATAGAACTCCAGCTGTGAGTCAACTACACCAGCAGAACACACATGCAAATGAAAGGTTTCCTTTTGTTCTAGTTTTATTCAGGAAGGCTTGTTAGAAAGACTCTGTTGCTTAGCAACACAGCAGGCAGCAGAGGAGCAGTAATTCAGACAGTAAAGCAGCAGAGGGCGCCCCAACACAAAAAAAAATAAAAATAAAATTAAAAGCAGGAAACATGACTTCCAGAGCAAAAGTAGAGGCATAGCACAAGCGAGATATGGAAAAAAAAAATACAAGAACTTGAAATAAAACAAAAAGAGATGGAGCTAAGAGAAAGAGAAAGAGAGGTGGCCCACAGAAGAGAACAAGAAGACAGAGAGGCAGCCTACAAAAGAGAGCAAGCAGCCAAAGATGCAGACCACCAAAGACAGCTGGAACTCCAGAGGGAGACCTACCAGCAGGCCCTGGAATTAGAGAAGGCTAAGCAACAGAACCCAGCCAATCCTAACAACCCATCTCAAGTTGTTGTTCCACATCCCAAAAAATTTCCCACCTACAAGGCAGGTGATGACACTGAGGCCGCCTTAGAAAATTTTGAAAGAGCCTGCCTTGGGTACAGCATCTCTGAAGACCAGTACATGGTAGAACTGAGGCCACAGCTCAGTGGACCCTTAGCAGAGGTGGCGGCTGAAATGCCTAAGGAGAAAATGAATGATTATAAACTTTTTCAAACCAAGGCCAGGTACCGAATGGGGATAACACCTGAACATGCCTGTCGGTGGCTCAGAGCCCTAAAATGGAAACCAGATATGTCGTTCCCCCGACTCGCCTACCACACTGCAAAGAATTATGAAGCCTGGATATCAGGAACAAAGGTTAACAATCTGGACGAGCTGCACCTCCTGATCCAAATGGAGCAGTTCTTAGATGGTGTTTCTGAGGAAATAGAGAGGTACATCTTAGATGGAAAGCCCAAAACGGTAATTGAGGCGGGGGAGATTGGAGCCAAATGGATGGAAGTGACAGAAAAGAAAAAAGCTATTGTCAAGGGGAGCGAATACCCCAGGGTGCACACCAACAATAAACCCTATAACCAAGGGCAGCACAAGACCCCACCTACAACCCAAGGAAAGCCCCAGACTCCCTAATCTCTCACCTCACCAATCTCCAGTAACCAACCTCGACCCAGTGACCAGTCAGCTGGAAGATGCTTTAAGTGTAATGAACTGGGACATATAAAGGCCAACTGCCCAAAGAACCCCAACCGAGTGCAGTTCATTACACCACCATCACACCAAAGATTCCCAGGCCCAGATGCCTCTCAAATACCCTTGAACGAAGGGGAATTTTGAGAGTGGGCGGAAAGAAGGTTACTGTGTGCAGAGACACGGGGGCACAAATGTCAGCTATCTACCAATCCTTCATTGACCCCAAATTCATCAACCCAAAGGCCCAAGTGACAATTTACCCCTTCATGTCACAAGCTGTAGACTTGCCTACAGCTGAACTGCCTGTCCAGTACAAAGGCTGGTCAGGAATGTGGACTTTTGCAGTCTATGACAATTATTCCATCCCCATGCTACTGGGGGAAGACTTGGCCAACCAGGTGAAGTGGGCCAAGAGAGTGTGAATGGTTACACGTAGCCAAACCAGGCAAGCTTCCAGACCCATTTCTATTCCTGAGCCGTCCACAGAGGCCCCGTCTATGTTACAAGAGACCCAGACAGAGGTAGTGGACCCAGATCCCCTGCCAACAACTGAAACAGCCACAGCACCTCCAGTCCCAGACCAGGAATTGGAAAAACAGCCAGCACCAGAACCGTTGCCGGCACTGACGACAGTTCTTGCAAATCCATCTTCAACCCCAACGCCAGAGGGCGCCAGCGAGCTGGAACTGGCAGAAGCAGCAGACAACCACACTCAAAAGGCTCAGCCAGAGCCTGAAATACCCCCTGGTGCACCAGCGGAGAGCGGTTCACCAGCAACGGAAACAACCCCATCACCTACATCGCTTCCAGAGGGACCAAGCCAAGTCCACAGTCTAAGGAAGAACTGGTGTCTCCAGCTTCAAGGGAACAGTTCCAGACTGAGTAGGAAGCAGATGACAGCCTTCAGAAAGCTTGGGCGTTGGCACGGAGCACCCCACCACCTCTCAGCTCTTCTAATCAATCCCGGTTTGTTGTAGAACAAGGACTTTTATACAAGGAGACTCTTTCTCGTGGACACCAGGAAGACTGGCATTTACAAAAACACTTGGTGGTTCCAACTAAGTACAGGGAAAAGCTCTTAAGCTTAGCCCATGATCATCCCAGTGGCCATGCTGGAGTGAACAGAACCAAAGACCGGTTGGGGTAGTCCTTCCACTGGGAGGGGATGGGCAAGGACGTTGCCAAGTATGTCCGGTCTTCTGGGGTGTGCCAAAGAGTGGGAAAACCCCAAGACCAGGTCAACGCCCCTCTCCAGCCACTCCCCATAATTGAGGTCCCATTTCAGCGAGTAGCTGTGGATATTCTGGATTCTTTCCTAAAAAAGACACCCAGAGGAAAGCAGTACACACTGACTTTCGTGGACTTTGCTACCCGATGTCCGGAAGCAGTAGCTCTAGGCAACACCAGGGCTAACGATGTGTGCCAGGCCCTAACAGACATTTTTGCCAGGGTAGGTTACATCCTTACAGGGTAGGTTACATGCTCCGACATCCTTACAGATTCAGGATCTAATTTCCTGGCAGGGACCATGAAAAAACTGTGGGAAACTCAATAGGTGAACCACTTGGTTGCCACCCCATACCACTATCAAACCAATTGCCTGGTGGAAAGGATTAATGAAACTTTGGGGGCCATGATACGTAAATTTGTCAATGAACACTCCAATGACTGGGACCTAGTGTTGCAGCAGTTGCTTTTTGCCTACAGGGCTGTACCGCATCCCAGTTTAGGGTTTTCACCGTTTGAACTTGTGTATGGTCATGAGGTTAAGGGGCCATTACAGTTGGTGAAGCAGCAATGGGAGGGGTTTACGCCTTCTCCAGGGACTAATATTCTGGACTTTGTCAGCAACTTACAAAACACCCTCCGACATTCTTTATCCCTTTCTAAAGTAAACCTAAAGGATGCTCAGGAAGAGCAAAAGGCCTGGTATGACAGACATACCAGAGAGCGTTCCTTCAAGGTAGGAGACCGGGTTATGGTCTTGAAGGCGCAACAGGCCCATAAAATGGAAGCATCATGGGAAGGGCCATTCACGGTCCAAGAGCGTCTGGGAGCTGTTAACTACCTCATAGCCTTTCCCAATTCCTCTCTAAAGCCCAGAGTGTACCATGTTAATTCTCTCAAGCCCTTTTATTCCAGAGATTTACAGGTTTGTCAGTTTACAGTCCAGGGAGGAGATGACGCTGAGTGGCCTGACGGTGTCTACTACGAAGGGAAAAAAGACGGTGGCGTGGAAGAGGTGAACCTCTCAACCATCCTGGAACCTCTGCAGCGGCAACAAATCAAGGAGCTGTGCACTAGCTTTGCCCCATTGTTCTCAGCCACCCCAGGACGGACTGAACGGGCATACCACTCCATTGACACAGATAATGCTCACCCAATTAGAACCCCACCCTACCGAGTGTTTCCTCATGCCCAAGCAGCTATAGAACGGGAGATCCAGAACATGCTACAGATGGGTATAATCCGCTCATCTACCAGTGCATGGGCATCTCCAGTAGTTCTGGTACCCAAACCAGATGGGGAAATATGCTTTTGCGTGGACTACCGTAAGCTAAATGCAGTAACTCGTCCAGACAACTATCCAATGCCACGCACCGATGAGCTATTGGAGATGTTGGGACTTGCCCAATTCATATCTACAATAGACTTAACCAAGGGGCACTGGCAAGTACCGCTAGACGAACCTGCCAAGGAGAGGTCAGCATTCATCACCCATGCAGGGGTGTATAAATTTAATGTGCTTCCTTTCGGGCTGCAAAATGCACCCGCCACCTTCCAGAGGCTGGTAGATGGTCTACTAGCAGGACTGGGCGAATATGCAGTTGCCTACCTCAATAATGTGGCCATTTTTTCTGACTCCTGGCCCGAACACCTAGAACACCTGGAAAAAGTCTTTGAGCGCATCAGGCAGGCCGGACTGACTTTTAAGGCCAAAAAGTGTCAAATAGGCCAAAACAGAATGACTTACCTGGGACACCAGGTGGGTCGAGGAACCATAAACCCCCTACAGGCCAAGGTGAATGCTATCCAAAAGTGGCCTGTCCCAAAGTCCAAGAAACAGGTCCAATCCTTCTTAGGCTTGGCCGGGTACTACCAGCGATTTGTACCACACTGCAGCCAAATCGCTGCCCCACTGACCGACCTGACCAAAAAGACCAAGCCGAATATAGTCAAGTGGACTAATGAGTGTCAAAAGGCCTTTTCCCAGCTTAAGGCGACGCTCACGTCGGACCCTGTGCTAAGGGCCCTGGACTTTGACAAGCCATTCCTAGTAACCACAGATGCATCTGAGCGTGGTATAGGAGCAGTTCTCATGCAGGAAGGACCGGATCACAACTTCCATCCTGTCGTGTTTCTCAGCAAGAAACTGTCTGAGCGGGAAAGTCACTGATCAGTCAGTGAAAAGGAATGCTACGCCATTGTGTGCGCCCTGGAAAAGCTACGCCCATACGTTTGGGGACGGCAGTTCCAGCTACAAACCAATCATGCTGCGCTAAAGTGGCTTCATACTGCCAAGAGGAACAACAAAAAACTGCTTCGATGAAGTTTAGCTCTCCAAGATTTTAATTTTGAAATTCAACACATTTCAGGAGCTTCTAACAAAGTAGCTGATGCAGTCTCTCGTGAAGGTTTCCCAGAATCCACTCATTGAAATTTCTCCTTGAAATGTAAAAACCCTCATAGTTTGCATACTTAGTAGTATATGTAAAGGTACATGTGTTGTATTAATCTGTTTGTTCTAAAGTTCTAGGAAGAAATCACCGCCAGTGAGGTTCCCCACTGTCTGCGATTTGGGGGACATGTCATAAACAGATAGCTATGGGTTAATGTCTCTTTCACGTGTAAAGGGTTAACAAACAGTGACCTGTAACACGTGACCAGAGGACCAATCAGGAGACAAGATATTTTAAAATCTCGTGGGAGGGAAGCCTTTGTTTGTGGGTTTGGGGTTTGGCTTTGTTCTCTCTGGGACCTCGACGGGACTAGAGGTGAAACAAGGTTTCTGCCAATCTCCCTGCTACAGTCTCTTATCTATTCAGAACTGTAAGTAAGAAAAGGCGGTCATAGTCTTTTAATTTGTTTTTTTTCATTTACATATGTGTACTTGCTGGAAGTAGCTTAAATTGTGTTTCTGCTGGAGAAAGTTTCTTTCTATTGTTTATAAGTTGAAAGACCCTGTAACTGTTTTACCATCTAAAGTGCAGAGATAAACCTTTTACTTTTTTCTTTCTTTTTTTTTATTAAAAGTTTTGCTTCTATGACCTGTTGATTTTTCTCTCCTAATTAAGGCTCAAAGAAATTGAGTCTGTACATACCAGGGAATTGGTGGGGGGAAGGGAAGGATAAATTTCCTCTTTGTGTTAGAGTCACGCAGCTTGAATCTGTTTTGCCTCTGGGAGAAGGGGAGATAGAAACTTGATCTCTCTGTGTTGTGTTTCAAGGAATTGACTCACGGTATCTCCTAGTGTACCCAGGCTGGAAAGATCTGGGAGCAGGTAAAGAGGTGGGAGGGAATGGTTTATTTCCCTTTGTTGTGAGACTCAAGGAATCTGGGTCTTGGGGTCCCCTGGGAAGGTTTTGGGGGGACCAGAGGGTATCAGGCCCTAAAAATTCCTGATTGGTGGCGGCACTACAGAATCTAAGCTGGTAATTAAGCTTAGAGAACTTTATACTAGTACCCATATTCTGGACACTAAGGTCCAGATTTGGGAATTATACTATGACAGACCTCCTAAGGTCCCTTCCAACCCTAATAATCTATGATTTGTGGGCCTAGCGCCAGGCCCATCTGGGTGGGCCAGCACTCTGGGGGCCTGGCCTGGGCAGGTGGTTTCTGGGCCTGGCCTAACTGGGTGGGCCAGACTGGTCCTTTGCAGCCATCTTGGCTGCAGCCACTAGGGGAAATATTCAGAGGGTGAGTGGGAGGGAATGAGGAGAGGTTTCCTGAGCACATGCCTCATTCATGGGCATAGACATGCTATGCTTCTACTCGCCCTAAGTCAGTGGGGGCAGTTGGGCAGTACCTCACTACCCTACGGAGAACGCCACCAATGGTTCTCTAGCAGAGACCACAGCCTAGTGTCCTGGGTGAGGCTATAGCATAGAAGGGGCCCCTCAAAGCGAGCTACGTTGCACGCTGATTCCCCACTCTGGCACTCCAAGTGCAGAAGGTGGGGGCCTGAAGGATTTTAAAAATTAATACTGGCCACTCCAGGCTTGTATTAAACTCCCAAGGGTACAGCTTCTCTCTGACCTTGGCTTGGTAAATGCTGCCACCACGCAAATGCAAAAAAAACCTCTTTCACCCAGGAAAGAGCACTTGGGAAATCCTCCCTGTGGGGTACCCTCAAGCCCTTTCACCCCCACTCCAGGGAAGAGCTGAAAAGAAAACAAAGGAAATTAGCTGTTGTCACCAACTAATCAAACCGCATAGGCACAAACCACTTAGAACACAACAATCCAAATCCTGTTCTTTCAAAAGGTAAATTTTATTAAAAATGAAAAAGAGAGAAAATACATCTGGAACTTAGGCTTTTGCTAGATTTTAAAAGAGCAATTCCAAAAATTAAGCACCCAGAATAGCTTTCTTGGGGGTTCAGCTTAAAGGTTACAAGCAAACAAAAGCATCTGGGGTTAGCACAGAGGAGATCCACGAGACAAAATAAAGAAATAAACCTGATTGCATTTATCTAAACATTCCCTGTCCCAGTGATTCCTCCCAGGTATGGAAGATAATTTTTCATACCTGGTTCAAACCTTACACAGGATTCCTGCTTATAGCATTGCTGCTCCGTGTCCCTGCAGCCCAGAGAGAACAACAGACAAAGGAAAAGTTTCTTTCCCAATTTTATAAAGCTTTACCGTCCCACTGGCTCTTTTGGTCAGGTGCCCACTCTTTTTCTTACCTGGGGGACATTTTAACCCTTTACAGGTAAAGCAAGTAGAGAACAGCCACCAAGAGGGATTTTACAGCTAACTGTCTGGCTGGGCGTCCATCAAAGGGAGATCCCCCTGACTCCCCGCCTTATTTATCACACAGGCGGGAGCATCTCCCTGGCGGTGGGTGGCACTAAGCCTATTTCAGCTCTGCTTCCGTTGCTTCCGTCAGTACCAAGGGAGTGCGATAGACTCGGATTGCTGGTCTGGAATGAGCATGACCATCAATAGCCATGTTCTGTTCACACCTGTGTGCAGTATGGCAGAGAGGGGCGCTCCCCGAACTCCAAGCCGACAATCCCCCAGCCACAAATGGCAGGTTGCCCCACCCCAGGAACTCCCACGGCTGCTAGTCCAAAGCCAGCCCCTGCAGAGCTGCCCAAAGGGGTATGCAGGGCAGGTCTGCACTTGAAACCCAGCCGCTGTGGCATTCAGCGAGGACATTCCTGCACCGCGGGTGGAGCGTCTCCCGTCAGCGTGGTTACACCACCTCCGCGAGCGGCCTGAGCTGTGTGTGTGGAGACACCCTCCCGCCCACACAGCGCTGTCCACCCCAGAGGCTAGGCTGGGAGGAGCAATTAGAAAACTCAGTTCCTGGTGTGGGGTTCAGGAATCGCTCGGCCCAAGGTGCTGGAGAAATCCTCTGTATTCAGCCAGGCAGCTCCAACTCCCTCTGCCTCACAGGAGGAGGCTCCGGCACCCCCTCCCCAGCCTGCTGGCCTGGGAGGCTAACCCAACCCAGTGACAGGTACAGGTCCCCACCACACCTGAGAGCTAAACTCAACTGCACGGGCAAACTGGAGCGACCCCCGGGCCTGGCTGGAGCCACGAGCCCCTCGCTCGGACACCACCTGCCAGAGCGCCCAGCAGCAGAGCGCACAGACTGGCTAACCTAGTAAGGAGGGCTTTAAACTAGGTTCAACGGGGACAGGTGAGCAAAGCCCACAGATAAGTGCGGAACAAGACCTGGGAGATGTGTTGGAAACAGGAGGGAGCACGGGCTATAATGTCAGAGAGGAAGGAGGGTCAGGGCAAAGCTGGGAGACAAGATCAAACCAGTATCTTAGATTCCTATATACAAATGCAAGAAGTATGGGTAATAAGCAGGAAGAACTGGAAGTGCTAATAAATAAATACAACTATGACATTATTGGCATTACTGAAACTTGGTGGGATAATACACACGACTGGAATGTTGGTGTGGATGGGTATAGTTTGCTCAGGAAGGATAGACAGGGGAAAAAGGGAGGAGGTGTTGCCTTATATATTAAAAATGTACACACTTGGACTGAGGTGGAGATGGACATAGGAGATGGAAGTGTGGAGAGTCTCTGGGTTAGGCTAAAAGGGGTAACGAACATGGGTGATGTCGTGCTGGGAGTCTACTACAGGCCACCTAATCAGGTGGAAGAGGTGGATGAGGCTTTTTTCAAACAACTAACAAAATCATCCAAAGCCCAAGGTTTGGTGGTGATGGGGGACTTCAACTATCCAGATATATGTTGGGAAAATAACAGCGCGGGGCACAGACTATCTAATAAGTTCCCGGACTGCATTGCAGACAACTTTTTATTTCAGAAAGTTGAAAAAGCTACTGGGGGGAAGCTGTTCTAGACTTGATTTTAACAAATAGGGAGGAACTTGTTGAGAATTTGAAAGTAGAAATAAGCTTGGGTGAAAGTGATCATGAAATCATAGAGTTTGCAATTCTAAGGAAGGGTAGAAGGGAGTACAGCAGAATAGAGACAATGGATTTCAGGAAGGCGGATTTTGGTAAGCTCAGAGAGCTGATAGGTAAGGTCCCATGGGAATTAAGACTGAGGGGAAAAACAACTGAAGAAAGTTGGCAGTTTTTCAAGGGGACACTATTAAGGGCCCAAAAGCAAGTTATTCTGATGGTTAGGAAAGATAGAAAATGTGGCAAAAGACCACCTTGGCTTAACCAGGAGATCTTGCGTGACCTACAAAATAAAAAGGCGTCATATAAAAAATGGAAACTAGGTCAGATTACAAAGGATGAATATAGGCAAATAACACAGGAATGCAGGGGCAAGATTAGAAAGGCAAAGGCACAAAATGAACTCAAACTAGCTTTGGGAATAAAGGGAAACAAGAAGACTTTTTATCAATACATTAGAAGCAAGAGGAAGACTAAGGACAGGGTAGGCCCACTGCTCAATGAGGAGGGGGAAACAGTAACAGGAGACTTGGAAATGGCAGAGATGATTAATGACTTCTTTGTTTCAGTCTTCACTGAGAAGTCTGAAGGAATGTCTAGTATAGTGAATGCTTACGGGAAGAGGGTAGGTTTAGAAGTGAAAATTAAAAAAGAGCAAGTAAAAAATCCCTTAGAAAAGTTGGATGCCTGCAAGTCACCAGGGCCTGATGAAATGCATCCTAGAATACTCAAGGAGTTAATAGAGGAGGTATCTGAGTCTCTAGCTATTACCTTTGGGAAATCATGGGAGACGGGGGAGATTCCAGAAGACTGGAGGGGGGCAAATATAGTGCCCATCTATAAAAAGGGAAATAAAAACAACCCAGGAAACTACAGACCAGTTAGTTTAACTTCTGTGCCAGGGAAGATAATGGAGCAGGTAATCAAAGAAATTATCTGCAAACACTTGGAAGGTGGTAAGGTGATAGGGAATAGCCAGCATGGATTTGTAAAGAACAAATCGTGTCAAACTAATCTGATAGCGTTCTTTGATAGGATAACGAGCCTTGTGGATAAGGGAGAAGCGGTGGATGTGATATAGCTAGACTTTAATAAGGCATTTGATACGGTCTCGCATGATATTCTTATAGGTAAACTAGGAAAGTACAATTTAGATGGGGCTACTATATGGTGGGTGCATAACTGGCTGGATAACCGTACTCAGAGAGTAGTTGTTAATGGCTCCCAATCTTGCTGGAAAGGTATAACAAGTGGGGTTCTGCAGGGGTCTGTTTTGGGACCGGTTCTGTTCAATATCTTCATCAACGATTTAGATGTTGGCATAGAAAGTACACTTATTAAGTTTGTGGATGATACCAAACTGGGAGGGATTGCAACTGCTTTGGAGGACAGGGTCAAAATTCAAAATGATCTGGACAAATAGGAGAAATGGTCTGAGGTAAACAGGATGAAGTTCAATAAAGATAAATGCAAAGTGCTTCACCTAGGAAGGAACAATCAGTTTCACACATACAGAATGGGAAGAGACTGTCTAGGAAGGAGTATTGCAGAAAGAGATCTAGGGGTCATAGTAGACCACAAGCTTAATATGAGTCAACAGTGTGATACTGTTGCAAAAAAAGCAAACGTGATTCTGCGATGCATTAACAGGTGTGTTGTAAACAAGACACGAGAAGTCATTCTTCCGCTTTACTCTGCGCTGGTTAGGCCTCAACTGGAGTATTGTGTCCAGTTCTGGGCTCCGCATTTCAAGAAAGATGTGGAGAAATTGGAGAGGGTCCAGAGAAGAGCAACAAGAATGATTAAAGGTCTTGAGAACATGACTTATGAAGGAAGGCTGAAGGAATTGGGTTTGTTTAGTTTGGAAAAGGGAAGACTGAGAGGGGACATGATAGCAGTTTTCAGGTATCTAAAAGGGTGTCATCAGGAGGAGGGAGAAAACTTGTTCACCTTAGCCTCCAATGATAGAACAAGAAGCAATGGGCTTAAACTGCAGCAAGGGAGATTTAGGTTGGACATTAGGAAAAAGTTCCTAACTGTCAGGGTAGTTAAACACTGGAATAGATTTCCTAGGGAAGTTGTGGAATCTCCATCTCTGGAGATATTAAAGAGTAGGTTAGATAAATGTTTATTAGGGATGGTCTAGACAGTATTTGGTCCTGCCATGAGGGCAGGGGACTGGACTCGATGACCTCGCAAGGTCCCTTCCAGTCCTAGAGTCTATGAGTCTATGAATCCCAGCTTCCTATCAGTCCAAACTGAGCAACAGAACATTGTCCTGATCAGCTGCTGGGAGCCAGTGACTCGTTCACTTGGGCACTGGCATCTCCACGCTCTCAGCTGGCCCCAGAATCAGAGTAAAACAGGTTCTGCAGAGCAGCTCATTTGAACCTCCTGTGCAGAGAGCCCTACCAGCATGAGCCCTCTCGCCCTGCAGCTCTCTCCTGTCAGCCCTGGCCCGGCCCATGGAGCTTCCTCCCTCCCGTGTGCGTACACGGGTAATGCATAGCTCCATATATGGCTCCAGCATGGCTGCTGTCAAGGGCTGTGCTGTTCCGTACGACCACGGCTGTGCTGGCAGCTTTGTATTGTTCCAAGTCAGGCCCCTGGCACGTGCAGCACCTTGTCTTTGGAGATTGGCTAACGGCTACTGGAGCTTCACCCCCATCTCACTAATCACGTGGAGGAAGCTGCATGTGGTGAAGGAAGCTGGCCTGGTCTAGCCCGGCCCTGTGTCCTTTGTGTGTGTGGCTGAGAGAGGGCAGGGGAGAGTTTGCCCAGTTCTTTGGAGAACAGTGTCAGTGTCTAGTTCCCAGCCCAGAAGTCAGAGGGGCTGCACCAAAATAGGGAGGTCGAGGAGCTTCCTGGCACGGACACCCCACCTGGTGTCAGGGGCAAGGCGCAAGGCAGAGACATTACAGGGAAGAGGTGCTCGATTATTGGCCCGATGTCCTTGGCAGCCAGCTGTAGCCAGGCAGAGAGCGGCTGTAACCCCACAGACTGCCGGGCAGGAGCTGAGCTGCACTGGGCACAGAATGGTTCTCCTCAGCCTTGCCAGTCCCTCCTTCATAGGTAGCTCTCCAGAGAGCCAGAGCAGCCTTGCCCGTACCTCCCGCTCTCACTCCAGCCCCCGGCTCTGTTGTAGTACTGAGCCCGGGCTCTGATCTCCATATGTTTAGGGCTGCCCCGGTTCCCCTGCAGAAGCTGCCATCTCAGTTTGCTCTCTAGAGGCGTTTCTAGGCCCTCACCTGCCATTCGCTGGCTCTCTGCAGCCCACTTTGTCTCGCAGACTCTTTCAGCAGGAAGTTTGAAACCGGCTTCCTGACTACCTGGCTCTGCTGCCCTCTGGGTGCTGAGCTGCCCTGATCTCACTCGCCATGGCCCTGGCCCTGGCACAGCCCCGGCGTTGGGAGTCCAGCCTTTCCGCTCTGCTGGGCATAGGGGGGTTAGAGCTTGCCCAGCTTTCAGGCTGGCTAAATGGTACAAATCCAACCAACGGCAGGGCTGTTGCATTAGAACAGTGGGTTTATTGAGGACACAGGAACGGCTGACGGCGCGGTCACTGGAATGACCTGACCCAGGGCTCCTGTCGCGTGGCCAGGGGGCGTCTCACCAGGGAAGAACTTTCCCTTCCCAGTTCACAAAGGCCCCGTTGTCCTTCTTGGAGAGCGTTGGAAGCACGTTCAGGATCCCTTGGACACTCATGTCCACTGTCAGTGGAGCCTGCAGGGGGCAAAGGAGAGTGAGGGGGAGAAGCCTGCCCTGGGGCTGGCCAAGGACATCAGGGGCCGGGCCAGGATCTGGGAAAGGATCTCAGTAATCCCATTCTGCCTTTGCTGGCAGGGAACGGGGAAGACAGGTCCCAGGCCAGTGTTTACAATAGAAAATGGGTGAAAAGGGCTGCACCCCTGAGAGACAACCTATGCCCCAATGGATACAGACGACCAGCTCCTGCCCCCTCCAGCTGCCCAAGGCAGCAGCTCTGCAGGGTTTCTTGTGCAATGCTGAGCGCTGACGGAACCATGGGACCGGCAGCCCTGGGAAGCAACGCCCAGGACGCAGCACTGAATCCCCAGGGAGCTGGGTCCTGACGACCGCCTTGCTGGGATGGGAGCCCCTGAGAAGTGTCATCAATATGGGGCAGGGGTGATAAGGGAACAGGCTCCAGTGCAGGGCCGTCCTTAGCCATAGGCAGAATAGACAGCCGCCTAGGGCACCACTAGGTCTGGGGGCACTGCTCTGCGAGAGCCTGAACAGACCGGAAGCAGTGGAGCATGTAAGAGCAGGGCTGCTGGGTCCTAGAGAGAGCCTAGAGAGAATGCAGCACAGTCTCAGGGAGGGGATTGGCTGCTGGGGTCTCTGGGAAGGGGTAGGGGAAGGAACTCCCCTGTGAGTGTGACTCTTTCCCCCAGCGTGAGGTGAGACAGGCTCAGCAGCTCTGGCAGTATCGTTTATTGTCCCCCATAACGTCCATTCTTCTCCCCTCTGCCCCACAGAGTACCCCCCCGTTTCTCCCTCTCCCCCATGGAGCACCCCCTCATCCCCCTCCCCTCCATCAGGGCTGGGTTGGTGAGGCGCTGGGGGGGAGGGGAGGCTGGCTGGCTGGCTGGCTACCTGCTGAGGAATGAAAGTGAAAGTAACTCACTTCGTTGGCTGGCAGCCAGGATTGGAAGGGTTGCACAGGGCTGGGCTGGGAATAGCCAGATAGCATGTGTGAAAAATAAGGACAGAGGGTTGGGTTAGGGTGAGCAGATGTCCCTCTTTTATAGGGCCAGTCCCAGTTTTTGGGTCTTTTTCTTGTATAGGCTCCTATTCCCCCCCACCCTCATCCTGATTTTTCACACTTGCTGTCTGGTCATCCTAGATAGGGGTAATTGGTGCCTATATAAGACAAAGCCCCAAATATCAGGACTAGCCCTATAAAATCAGGACATCTGGATCTGGTCACCCTAGCTGGGGAGCGCATCTCTCCCCTGGGCTGGCAGTGATCCATCTCATCCGGGGGGAGCTGCACAGGGCAGGGTGAGTTGCTGTGGCTCCATGGGTGCCCCGTCCCTGAGATCAGATGCTGTGCTAACTTCACCATGATCCGTTGGGCTGTCGATGGAGCCCATTGGTGTGTGATTGGACCTGAGGGTTTGCTGCTGCTGTTGCCACTCTGCACCCCAAGAGGTGGATTTTGGGGTCCTGCAGTTTTCCACCTATCTCCTCCTCTATTGCAGCTATTGGACCAGCAGGCTGGAGGGTGAGCCAAGCATGAAAGCAGTACTGTGTTGCCATTTAAAGTGTCATTTAACAACTTTGTTTGCCAAAAATGCTTGCTAACAATCCTGAATTCAATTTCAATATTTTTTTTCAAAAAATCAATATCTTAGCCAAAACCAGAAAATTTAAGTTGTTGACAATTATTTGTGACAAGTTTGGTATGGGGAAGGGAGTGGGCCAGTTTTCATCAGAGAAACAAAAAATGTGGACTGACTTTCCTATAGCCCTGTTATTGCTAAATAGAGCCCTCCAACAACTGTAATATGCTCATCTCCTTACTAATGTATAGAGCAGGGGTGAGCAACCTATGGCACACGTGCCAAAGGTGGCACACGAGCAGATTTTTGATGGCATGCAGCAGCGGGCTGAGCAGCTCAGCCCGCCGCTGCTCTGGGATTCCGGCTGCTAACCCATTGCCACCCAGGGTCCCAGTCGCCGGCCCCACTCAGCAACCACTGCTGGCC
Source organism: Gopherus evgoodei (assembly GCF_007399415.2). Taxonomy (NCBI): domain Eukaryota; kingdom Metazoa; phylum Chordata; order Testudines; family Testudinidae; genus Gopherus; species Gopherus evgoodei. The sequence continues at coordinate 2,854,443 of NC_044333.1, read as the reverse complement.
TGGGGACCCCCAAGGAACCCCAGGCTGGCAGCGGCTGAGCAGGCCGGTGGCTGAGACCCCGGCTGAGCCACTCAACCCACTGTCGGCCTGGGGTTCCATTCACTCAGCTGGCAGCGGGCTGATGGGACTAAATTCAACAAAATAGGAAAACAAGAACAACTAATGACAAAGTGCAAGACCCTAGAGCAGTGGTCCCCAAACTTTTTCGTCTGGCAGGCGCCAGATGAAGGACCGTGGTGGCGGACAAGCATCTGCCGAAATCATATCGAATTTCAGTGGCATTTCGGCAGATGCTCGTCCTCCGGCCAGAATGTGGGTGCACTGAGAGGCCCCTGCGGGCGCCGGGACACCTGCGGGCACCACGTTGGGGACCCCTGACCTAAAGAGCCTCCTGAAGCACGGTGATCGTTTTGATTTAAATGGACTTGAACTGTACAAAAAATTGAGTTGTTGCCACATGCAAAATCGATGATGGACATTGTGCAGTTTATTCATACCAGCAAACTTGTTGACATATATCCTAATGTGTACATTGCCACTCGTATTCTACTGATAATTCCTGTAACAGAAGCATCAGGAGAACGGAGTTTTTCAAAACTAAAACTCATTAAAAACTATCTCCGCTCTACAAGGAGTCAGGAACACTTGACTGGTCTTGCTATTCTTGCATTCGAACAAGACATCACTTTGTCTTTGTCATACGATGACATTGTTACTGATTTTGCAGCCAAAAAAGCCAGAAAGATTGCTTTTAATTAAAAACAAATCTTTCTTTCAATATCTCTTCACAGAAATTCCCAACAAAATGTTGACAAATCTAAAAAAATGATAATATTTGCATCATTCTGTCAAATCAGAACTTTTCCTATAGTGCTACTTCTTTCGTGCTAGTCCATCAGCATTACCGTGGCTTAATTAAGTTAAACTGGTTTTAATAACATGCCTGTGGCAAGTTTTCCAGTACTATAATCTTATGTTTGTGTTGCTAAGAGCAAGACAGGCACGGGGGCACCAGTTTAAAAATCTCACCTAGGGCACCATAAATCCTCAGGACAGCCCTGCTCCAGTGTAACCATTCCCCCTACGATGAACTTCTGCCCTTGACATGTGGTTACGACTGGCCTCTCTCACTCAGCACCTACCTGGTGGGAGGCTGAGCTCCCCATGTCAGTCTGCACCCAGCCAGGATGGACAGCGATGCTCAGGATCCCGTCTCCTCCATACCCCAAGGATTGGCACTTGGTGAGCATGTTCAGAGCAGCCTGTGGGCGAGACACCATGAGCAGAGACAGCAGCATGTGAGGAGAGCAGGGACCCACCTCCAGGAGAAAGGTGAGCAAGGGGGACAGCTGATGCAAGCTGCAGTGTGTGATTCTCAGCTGGGGATGATCAGCATGTTATTGAGTCGCCACCTCTCACTGCAATGGGCCCACGTGCAGGACCCAGAGTCCTGTTCCAAGGCTTGGGCTCTGGGGTCAGGTGACCAAGCATCATGTGACCCGGAGGCCGTGCTTCCCACAAGAGACAGCAGAGTGAGATTGGCCTGAATGCTGGCCTGGCAGGTCAAATCTGGGGGATAAACCACGGGGCAAGGATAGGGTGACCAGACAGAAAATGTGAAAAATCGGGATGGGGCAGGGGGGTAATAGGAGCTTATAAAAGAAAAAGATCCAGAAATCGGGACTATCCCTATAAAATCGGGACATCTGGTCACCTAGGCAAGAAAGATTTTTCTTTCCCCTTTGCTGTAGCGGAATATGAACCAAGCGTGAATTGGTGCCCCACTGGGCAAACCCCCTACCTTGCTGCACCGATAAGAGACAACTTGCCCAAACTGCCAGGCAAAGGGATTCGTGATGGAGCCACCCTCACTGGACATGTTGACAATGGCCGCCTTGCTGCAGCTCAGCCCTGGTTGGGGGCTCCCCTGGGCAGCCTTCTTCAGCAAGGGCAGGAACGCCTGGGCAATGGGGAGAAAAGAGCACCCCCAGGTCAGCTTAGCAGAAAGGACCCACATTCCTCTCTCCACCAGCGGACTCTGATTTGAATTGAAGTGGGTCCAGCTGTTGCCCAGAGGTGTCACAGGCTGACCCCCTGGGCCTGCTGCTCCTGGCCCATGCTCTCCCCCTGCCCTCCAACTTGTTCAGGCTCAGTCCTGTTTTAAAGGCTGATTTCTAGCAGTTGGGTAATCCCATTCTGCCCTCGCTGGCAGTGAACGGGACAGCCCGGTACCAGGCCAGTGTTTACAATAGAAAGTGGGTGAAAAGGGCTGCACCCCTGAGAGACAATATAAGCCCCATTGGAGACAGCATGAGGTCAATGGAAGAATCTGCTGTTGCCCTAGCTACCACCTGTCGGAGCAGTGGATTTATTACAGCAACAGAAGAACTCTTTTGGCACCGCTGTCATGTTTCTAATGTAGATACAGTCGATCATATGCTGTTTCCATACCTTGGAGCCCTGCACAGAGTATCTTGCAGGATTGTACACACCCTCTAGATCCGGGGTTCTCAAATTGGGGGTCAGGACCCCCGAGGGGGTCGTGAGGTTACTACATGGGGGGTCGTGGACCTCCACCCCAAACCCCACTTTACATACAGCATTTATAATGGTGTTAAATATATAAAAAGTGTTTTTAATGTACAAGGGGGGGTCACACCCAGAGACTTGCTGTGTGAAGGGGTCACCAGTACAAACGTTTGAGAGCCCCTGCTCTAGATCTGTGCTGGACAGAGGCCTCGACTCACTGACATGGAAGTATTTCCTCTCTAATACGCTGAGCTGTACTTACAGCATGCTGCAGAAATCGGGTAGGACAGTCAAATACCAGCAGCTTTTGCCTAACTCACAGGGGCAGCTCTAGGTATTTTGCCGCCCCAAGCACAGCAGGGAGGTCCCGGGTCCCGCGGATATGACGGCACGCCTGCGGGAGGTCCGCCGAAGCCGTGGGACCAGCGCATCCTCTACAGGCATGCCGCCAAAGAGCAGAGCGCCTCCATGGCTTGCCACCCAGGCATGCGCTTGGCGTGCTGGTGCCTGGAGCCATCCCTGCTAACTCGGCTTCCATCCGAGTCAATGGGACTTTTAACACAGAGGTATTAAGAGCCCGGTTAGGTCAATACAATTGGCTTCTTCAAATCCTACACTCAGTATAAGAATAGCAGCAAAAACTTGTGGGCTTATTCAGTATAAAACAGAGCACCTATGATCAGAGCTAAGACAGCCTCATCAGTAACTGCCTTGTCCAATACCTGTCCCTGCAGAGGGCTGGGCTGCTGGGGGAAAGGAAAGTACCTCGTACCTAGATGCAAACACACACTTCAGCAACAACTTATCACAGTGTAAGATTGGGATTTAGGTGCCCAACTCTCATTCACTGTCAACGCGCTTTGTGTGCCCAACTCCTTTAACCACCTTTGAAAAACCCAGCCCTGGTGCACAGAGATAGAGCAGGCCAGGGCAGCAATGGCACAGCTTTCCCCACCCGGCCCTCCATAAAGTTTCACAACCCCGATGTGGCCCTCGGGCCAAAAAGGTTTGCCCATCCCGGCTCCCAGGAGATGGCCTCTACTGCAGGAGCTGGACTCTTGGCTCATAATTCACCTGACATGTACACTGTGATGAACGCCGCACCCCAGCCCCCAAACACACACACACACACACACCAGGTTGGCTCACTGATCCAGGAACCAGAGCCCTGGGGGGAAGGGAGAAGTTCTGGCCTATGCAAAGTCAAACCCCAGTGCAGCCGGCGACCTGCCCTCTGTCAGGGCCCTTACCTGGCTCACCAGCAGGGGCCCTGTCACGTTGGTTGCGTACACCAGGGACATGTCCTCCGGTGTCTCAGACTCTAGTGTGCTCAGCCTCACTATTCCAGCATTGTTTATCAACAGATTCAGCCCCGAGCTTTTCAGATGCTCCTCAACTCTGGTTGCTGCCGCCTTGATGCTGGCTGGATCAGTAGCTTCTATAGAGACAGAGCAGGAGGTTCAGAGTAGGGTGAGCAGACAGCAAATGTGAAAAATCAGGACAGGGGGCGGGGGGTAATACGAGCCCATATAAGAAAAAGACCCAAAATTCGGGACTGTCCCTATAAAATCGGGACATCTGGTCACCCTAGTTCATAGGTGTGGTTCCTCCACGCTGTCGCTAACCCCTCTCCTGGAGACCCGAAGCCCAGGCTGCTCTACAGAGCCATGCTAACGACTCGGGAGCTCATAAACACAGCTAGCCAGAACTGGGTCGTGCCATGGCAAGGGCAGGACGGATAGCATCAAAGCCAGAGAGTGAAATCGGGGGTACCAGGAGTTAGCTGGGCGAGTGGAAAGCAGTGTGGCAGTGAGAGTGGTAATGGGGCGGGGGGAAAGGCGTGTTGGACCAACAGGATCTTCCCAGGGGTGAGCAGGGTTGGAAATCTGCCATCAGGGCTCTGGCAGGCTCACCCTCACCCAGCTTTCATCGTCCCATGAGAACACCCTTCAGGGGAGAGCGCCCCGATGGCACAGTTGTTTGGCAGCATTTCAAACATGCCGATTTTTCCTATTAAAAAGCGATTGCAGCATTTTTTTTAATCAGAACCATCAGCATGATTTTCGGGTTACTGAAAAAGCTGGTTCAACAAAAGAGCTTGATAGTCATTTGGACAAATCACCGAAAACATCGGACAAGCCAGGAGGGGCTCGGGACGGAGCGGACGGGCGGGTCTCAGCGGCATGTGGGCTGCAGGAAAGGAGGGATGAGCCTGGGGGCGATAGGCTGGGTCCCCGTGGGGGTGTCACTGCAGGCAGGGGGTCACATGGGGGGTGACAGTTTGGGCCCCCACAGGGCTGTCAGTGAGGGGCGGGACCCCGGCATCATGTAAGGGGCAGGGATCACATGAGGGCTGACAGGGTGGGTTCTAGGGGGAGGAGGGTCGTTGAGCGGTGGGGATTAGGCGAGGGGTCTGAGAGTGGGTGTCACTGGGGGGCTGGGCAGAGGGGGTCACATGAGGGGTGATAGGCTGAGCCCCTTCAAGGGAGGGTTGCCAAGTTTTGTGTGAGGTATTCCTGGAGGTTTCATCACATGACAATCATTAATTAAACATACATTTTTAATTCCTGGAGAATCCAGGACAGTCCTGAAGGGTTGTTAACCCTACTTCAGGGGGTTTATCACCGAAGGAGGGGATGGACAGCTCAGTGGTTTGAGCATTGGTCTACTAAATCCAGGGTTGTGAGCTCAAGCCTTGAGGGAGCCATTTGGGGGTTGGTCCTGCTTTGAGCAGCAGGTTGGACTAGATGATCTCCTGAGGTCTCTTCCAGCACTAATAATCTATGATGTTCACCCTGAGCACTGGTGTGACCCTATGCGTGAATTCACTTTGCCACTCACTCAGATTTGGCCCTGCTCCCCCCAGCCTCAGTCATCTGAGCAGCACTCCAAGCATCAGCAGGATAAGCAGTGGTCCCAGCAGATCAAAGGCACGACCAGACCAGCCACTTTATGGCTACTGCCTGAGCCAGGGGTGCTCCCCCATGAATTTGGGCCCTGGCCATTGGCCTAGTTTGTTAATCTGGCCCTAGCAGGATCCCTAGGCTGGGATTGGTTCCCTGTTCATGAAATTGATTCCTTGATTCCAAAGCTTCAACTACCTGAAGGAGGGTTCCAAAGAGGATGGATCTAGACTGTTCTCAGTGGTGGCCGATGATAGAACAAGGAGCTATGGTCTCAAGTTGCAGTGAGGGAGGTAGGATACTAGGCAATGCTATTTCACTAGGAGGTTGGTGAAGCACTGTAATGGGTTCCCTAGGGAGATGGTGGAATCTCCTTCCTTAGAGGTTTTCAAGACCCAGCTTGACAAAGCCCTGGCTGGGATGATTTAGTTAGGAACTGGTCCTGCTTTGAGCAGGGGATTGGACTAGATGTCATCCTGAGGCCTCTTCCAACCCTGATATTCTTTGATTCTACCAGTCTATGAAAGGAAATCTGCCTCCAATAGAGCGAGGCCTGTTCAGACTCAAACCAGCCAGGCTCATACATGGCACTGGCACCCCCTGTCTCAATCAAAATCATCCCTTCCCTGCCAGTCTGGCACGCAGGACAATCTGCAAATACAAGGAACTTCCTGGGCCTCTTCCTTACCAAGCCCAGAGAGCCTGAGTGGGACATAGGAGACCTGGGAGTTGCTCTGTTGAGACAGGTGGCTGCTAGGCACCCTCCCCTTCACTAACACCTAGGCAGGAATAACACTAACAGTGGCTCCCAACCAGGCAATGAACAGGAAGACGGAGACAGGGGAATGAGGAACAGGGAACAAAGGGACCCAGAGCAAGGGAGCCTCAGCTCCAGGACCAGGGCAGGGCACCCACCTAGCGCAACGATCTCCAGGTTTGGATGCCTGGAAGCCAAGTTCTTCAATTGCTGGAAAAGAATAAAGTCAACGATTATTGACGGAGCTGCCAGCCCGCAGGGACGGTCAGGCCAGGCAGAGTCCAGCTCCCTGCTGCTACCCCGGACCAAGTCAATATCTGCTTGCAAAGTTCCCATGCGCAGGGTACAGCCCTGGCTTTCGGGGTCTGCAGCAGGGTGTCTAAACCGGCATCATCTAGCTCAGTGCAGTCAAGCCAGGGACATGTTTCCCTGTTCCCTTTAGGAGACAGGCACCTGTGCTCCCCGCCCTCTCCCTCAATGCGCTCTGCTAGCTTTGCATGTGTCCCGTGCAAAACTCGTCCCTAGTCTTATGTGCCAGGGAGCGTCAGCCTGGAGCAGAGGCTGAAATCCCCTCCTGCTCGGGCCTGTTGCTTTTGACTCCAAGTACTGGAGGCCCCTCACTTAGATTCCCCCACGCTAGCTACGGCTAACTCCCTCTCACCTCTCCCTGTTCTCACCTGCGCTCGCTCTCCCTCCGGGTCCCGGCAGGTCGCAAAGACCCACTCGGGTGGGTTTGATTTCTCCAGAAACTGCTTGACGAGCTCCAGGCCGATTCCCCGATTGGCCCCAGTCACCAGAACACTGCGGACATTAAAGCCAGCCATGATCCTCGCCTGCCTGTGCCCCAGCTGGCAGGGCCTGTGCTCAGCGAGAGCTGGGCTAGTTCTGGCCCCCACGTCCCCTGCACCTGGGGTTACACAGCGTCTGACTCCAGGGTGCCAGCTCCCTGATTCCACACCAAGGCCTGGAGCCTGCCCAGCGCAGAGTAAAATCGCTGGAAGCTGAGCAGAGGCTTCCCCTGCAGGGGTGTGGGAGTCACCATGGATTGGAGGAGCTCCCCAGAAGGGAGGAGCTGTGAAGTGCAGAAAAGATGGCGGGGGTGTGGGGGAGGCTGATCAGAAACTTTAGGGATCGGATGGATTCGTGCATTTTCACGGGGTGACCTTTACACTAGGTAGGGCTTGCAATCTCTCACAGAAGTGATAAGAGTTTGGGCAAGTTAATATTCAACATGGTGAAACTCATTCTCCACTCCCCTGACTTGGTTGAGCCGCATGGCACCTACTAATGGCTTTCAAGGGCTGTGGGACTTAGTTTTACAGAGAAATGAGCTGTTATAAAGTATTGCAGGGCAAGACCCTTACATTTTATTGTTCTATGAAGACTGAGGGAAAAGCCCAGGCTGGGCAGCACACTCCACATAGGTTAGGGTCTCAATTTTACATTGTCCACAGTTAATGCATCAACGTTATGAAACTTGAACTACACCCATGCGCATAGTACCGGGCTTCTGATTTTAGGCTTTAACCTGTGAGCACCCCAAGACAAAAGAATTGAAATTGGTGATTAACCAGTAAACACTGGAAAACACTGGAAGTGGTTCCTTGTATCTAAGGACTCTAAGGACTGGAAGCGGTTCCTTGTATCTAAGGACTCCTTATGTAAGCAGAGTCAGGATGGGCGCTACCCTGACATGTAGTGGGGAATTGTAGGGAATGTGGAAAGAATTCCAAGAATTTCAAAGAGTGGGGAAAGATTTGCATTGGCATGCACCCCCACTTAGCATAAGCCCACAGCAGACTGGGATGGTTATTTTAACAGCTCTGGGATCCCCAATTTCTTTATTATTGGGGCAGGAGGAAAAAAAAGTTTGTCACCCTGATTGTGTGAATGAGGAGCTGTGGGACTGCTTTGTGACAGAGATGACTCAACCTCAGTTGGGTGGTACTTGCTAAACATGGGACATGGGTTCCAACTCCCCCTGAAAAGAGAGAGATTGGGGAGTGGTGTGTGTTTGTGATGTTGAGGGCCTGGAACATGAACTGCACATTCTCTTCTCTCCACTGTTAAAGAGTAGAGCTAATTTTGATTCCATTAGGAGTCCATCTAAAGACTGTTGAGCCAATAGTGCACCAAGACCAGGGTTCCCCTACTAAGAGCTGAAATCACTGAGTGCTGTGTTAACCTGTGGGGGAGCCTGAAGACCTATTGTTAAGTGTCTGGCAGAGCAGAGTGGTTTGCAGTGTGTTGGAGCAGCCATGGAGCAGTGAGCAGAGTGAAGTGGTTTGCACAGACAGCTGGAGGAGCGGCACAGCTGGTGTGGTGGAGCAGGTCATGGGGAAGGCTGCAGCAGAACTTCACGGAGAGGTGGAGCAGTTGGCCCTGGCCCACGTGAGGTGCCCCTAACACCCTGTGTGGACTCCTCCCCCATTTCCACCCAGGCTGGGGAGGTAAAACTCGGCAGATAAACTCTTGAATTCTGGGGTGGCACTGACCAGAGACTTTTGGGTTGTTGGACTTTGGGGTAATTGGACTTAAGACCCTAAAGGGGAAAGGACATTGCCAAATGTACTTGGAGGTGGGTTTTTGTTTATAGTTTGCGTTATAACCCCGTTTGTGGTGTTTCTCCAATGGGATGCCGCATTGATTCCTTCCTTTATTAAAAAGATTTTGCTAAACTCAGACTCCGTGCTTGCGAGAGGGGAAGTATTGCCTCCTAGAGGCGCCCAGGGGGGTGTGGTATGTGAGTGTCCCAGGTCACTGGATGGGGGCTCGAGCCGGTTATGCATTGTGTTACTGAAACGGAACCCCTGGATACTGAATCCGGCCCTTGTTGCTGCCAACTCAGAGGAGCAGAAGGGTTACACTTGTATCTAAGAATCTTATATTTAAGGACTCTGCAGCTGTGCCGCCCAGCTGGAGCCAGTCATGCTACCACTCCACACAGAGCATTGGCTAAGGCCGCGGCTCTGCAGCTGTGCTGCCTGGCAAGAGCTCGCAGTCCTGCCGCCAGAGCATTGCGCCGCCAGTGCAGTGAGCTGAGACTGTGGAGGAGGGGGCACAGTGGGGGAGGGGCTGGGGGCAGCCTCTTGGGCCAGGAGCTCAGAGGCCGGGCAGGAGGGTCCCATGGGCCAGCTGTGGCCTGCGGACTGTAGTTTGCCACCTCTGGAATAAGTAATATAACAGGCAAGTTGCCACTCCCAACAGATAAACTGCTGTTCTCCACATTATACTTGTTGATCACTGATTACTCTTGCCCCTCGCTCCACCGATATAGTCACAAGGTGCCCGTTATCTACCGGGTAATGAGCGTTGGGATAGGGCGGAGGCTCGATCACTGGATGTCCTCGGGAGGGGTGACAAGTAGTAATGGGGATAACGCAAACAATGAGTCGTGGGGTTAAAATTGAGGGTTTATTGAATGGGTCACAAGTGCGGATGAGGAACAACTTAATACTAGTTACAATTTGGGCTTACAATATAATACTAGAACAAATAATAAAAATACTGCAATTACAAACAGAAGCTGTCCCTGGTACCGCGCTTGGTCCCAGTAGTTATTCAGGTCCTTCCAAGGGTTAGTAAAGGTGCTATTGGTGCTATTATTAAGCATAAATGCAATTACTCGTCTAAGTAAAAAAAAAATGCAGTAAGACAGTTAAAGATTGCCATGAGACTCCAGTCAATCCCCCTTGCGTTCAAGGTTTCCTCGTCAGTGGGTTTCCCCTCACAGGAGCCTTGAGGCGGCTAGAATCGGCTTTCGTCTCCGGCTTACAACACGATTACAGGCTCAGTTAGTTAGCAGAATTAGCAGAATTAGCAGCTAGGCATACTTACACACACAAACCACAAAAGTTTCATTACGAGCGGCAGACGGGTAGGCTTCTGAGAACACGGAGCCGAGGGAGACCTCGAGTTGATCAGGCTCGGTTACGGGTACAGGTTTATGCATTCTCTCCCTGCCCACTGCTTGCACGGTGGGCAATTTATAAGGGTAATGATGTGTTCAGTTTTTTGGCCAGGTTTCTCCTAATTAGGAGATTTACAGGTGCCTTGTTACCACACTTGGGGGGGGGGTTTCCTGGAACTGGCTGACCACAAAATTTGCCTAGCCCCAACGGTTACTTTCGGGGAAATGCTTCTCGCTTGAGAGTACGTGCATGCTCGTTTCCTGAACATGGTGGCCAGGGCAGAACTGCCTAGGATGCAGCACAACATAGGCACTAAAAATACTGAGCTTTTTTAAGCACATCACTTTTCCATTGGTTAAGCATATTTTCCCAAGCTTTACTAGCCAACAATCCAACACTCACCAAGACTGTCCCCTTCCTCCCTCAGTCAGGGCTTTAACCTGATCACCAACTTTAATTTGCTCTAGAGAAACATTTCCCTGAGACTTATCTAATGCCAGATTCACTTCTGAGATATCAGACACTCAGCAATTTCTCCCGCATATGCACTGTTTCTTTGCACACACAAAAAGCCATCTTCCTGTGACAAACATTTGGTGAAACGCTCCAGAGGCAAGTTCTTGCTCCTGTAGACACAGGTTTAGGGTTATTTTTTTTCTGTGACTGATTTATGACATCAGCCTGACTGAACAAAGCTTCAATATCATCCCCAATCAAAAGATCCTTAGGGAATAGCTTCCTTACACCAGCTATAACGCCATGTTTAGCACCATTCCAGTCACGATGGATTCTGGCTAAAGGCACACTTAGCCCTGGTTTACGCTATGGGCTTAAGTCGAATTTAGCCCCGTAAGGTTGATTTAAGAATGACAACCACACAACCAACCCCATTCCGTCGACCTAAAGGGCTCTTAAAATCGACTTCTGTGCTCCTCCCCGACAAGGGGAGTAGCACTAAAATCGACCTTGCTGGGTTGAATTTGGGGTAGTGCAGATGCAAATCAATGGTATTGGCCTCCGGGAGCTATCCCAGAGTGCTCCATTGTGACCGCTCTGGACAGCACTTTGAACTCTGATGCACTAGTCAGGTACACAGGAAAAGCCCCAGGAACTTTTGAATATCATTTCTCGTTTGGTCAGCATGGTGAGCTCAGCAGCACTCAGTTGCAGAGGTGACCATGCAGTCCCCTCAGAATCGTAGAGTGTAGAATGTTTCTACGCTCCCCAATCATCTCCGTCCCTGAGTTTATCGCAGATTAGAAGGCAAAAAAAATGCACTCGCAATGCAGGGCCACCTGGGGGGGGCAAGTGGGGCAATTTTCCCCAGCCCTCGGGCCCCGCAGGTGCCCCCATGAGAGTTTTGTGGGATCGCTGGAGCGGGGTCCTTTACTCACTCTGGGGGCCCTGGAAAATTCTCGTGGGGCCGGGCCCTCAGAGCTTCTTCCGCTCCGGGTCTTTGGCAGTGGGAGGGTCCTTCTACCCCAGGGTGGAAGGACTCCCCGACATCAAATTACCGCCAAAGCGGGACCCGCTGCTGAAGTCCCAGGTCGTCAGCGGTAATATGGCAGCAGGGGTCCCCGCTGCAGGTCTTCAGGGCACTTCGGCAACTGGTCCCGGAGTGGAAGGACCCCCTGCTGTTGTATTACCACCAAAGTGGGGGCCCCTGCCTCTGAAGACCCCAGGCCTCCTGAATCCTCTGGGCGGCCCTATCACAATGATATGTTTTCCGAGCTCACGCAGTCCTCCTGCATTGATAGGGCACAGCTTAATGCATGGAGGCATTGAGTGGCAGAGGCCAGGAAAGAATTGAGAGTGAAGAGCGGAGGCAGAACGCAATGCTCAGGCTAATGGGGGAGCATATGGACATGATGAAGCGTCTGTTGGAGCTGCAGGAAAGCCAACAAGAGCTTCTGGCCCCACGTCCCCTGCACCTGGGGTTACACAGCGTCTGACTCCTGGGTGTCAGCTCCCTGATTCCACACCAAGGCCTGGAACCTGCCCCGCGCAGAGTAAAATCCCTGGAAGCTGAGCAGAGGCTTCCACTGCAGAGGTGTGGGAGTCACCATGGATTGGAGGAGCTCCCCAGAAGGGAGGAGCTGTGAAGTGCAGAAAAGGAGATGGTGGGGGTGGGGGAGAGGCTGATCGGAAGCTTTAGGGATCGGATGGATTCGTGCATTTTCACGGGGTGACCTTTACACTGAGCAGGGTTTGCAATGTCTCACAGAAGTAATAAGAGCTTGGGCAGGTTAATATTCAACATGGTGAAACTCATTCTCCACTCCCCTGACTTGGTTGAGCCGCATGGCACCTACTAATGGCTTTCAGGGGCTGTGGGACGTAGTTTTACAGAGAATTGATCTGTTATAAGGCACTGCAGGGCAAGACCCCTACATTTTATTGTCCTATGAAGACTGGGGGAAAAGCCTAGGCTGTGCAGCACACTCCACATAGGTTAGGGTCTCAATTGTACATTGTCCGCTGTTAGTGCATCAACATTATGAAACTTTAACTACACCCATGCGCATGGTACCAGACTTCTGATTTTAGGCTTTAACCTGTGAGCACCCCAAAACGAATGAATTGAAATTCGTGATTAGTCAGTAAATACTGGAAAACACTGGAAATGGTTCCTTGTTTCTAAGGACTCCTTCTATCTAAAAACCTTGTATCTAAGGATCCTTGTATCTAAGAACTCTAAGGACTGGAAGTGGTTCCTTGTATCTAAGAACCTTGTATCTAAGGTTCCTTGTATCTAAGGACTCTGCAGCTGTGCCGTCTGCCTAGAGCCAGCCACGCCACCGTGCTGCACAGAACACCAGGTCAGGCGGCGGCTCTGCAGCTGCGCCTCCTGGCTGGAGCCAGCCATGCTACCACTCTGCATAGAGCACTGGGTCAGGCCGCGGCTCTGCAGCTGTGTTGCCTGGCAAGAGCTCGCAGTCCCGCTGCCCAGATCATTGCGTCGGCGATGCAGTGAGCTGAGGCTGTGGGGGAGAGGGCACAATGGGGGAGGGGCTTGGGGGCAGCCTCCCAGGCCAGGAGCTCAGAGGCCGGGCAGGAGGGTCCCGCAGGCCAGCTGTGGCCTGCGGACTGTACTTTGCCACCTCTGGTATAAGTAAAATAACAGGCAAGTTGCCACTCCCAACAGATAAACTGCTATTCTCCACATTATACTGAGCTTCTTTAAGCACATCACTTTTCCATTGGTTAAGCATATTTTCCCAAGCTTTATTAGCCAACAATCCAACACTCACCAAGACTGTCCCCTTCCTTCCTCAGTCAGGGCTTTAACCTGATCACCAACTTTAATTTGCTATAGAGAAACATTTCCCCGAGACTTATCTAATGCCAGATTCACTTCTGAGATATCAGACACTCAGCAATTTATCCCGCATATGCGCTGCTTCTTTGCACTGATAAACAGTCATCTTCCTCTGACAAACATTAGGTGAAACACTCCAGAGGCAAGTCCTTGCCCCTGTAGACACAGGTTTAGGGTTATTTTTTTTCTGTGACTGATTTATGACATCAGCCTGACTGAACAAAGCTTCAATATCATCCCCAATCAAAAGATCCTTAGGCAATAGCTTCCTTACACCAGCTATAACTCCATGTTTAGCACCATTCCAGTCACAATGGATTCTGGCTAAAGGCACACTTAGCCCTGGTTTACGCTATGGGCTTAGGTCAAATTTAGCCCCGTTAGGTCGATTTAAGAATGACAACCACACAAACAACCCCGTTCCGTTGACAAAAAGGGCTCTTAAAATCGACTTCTGTGCTTCTCCCCGACAAGGGGAGTAGCACTAAAATTGACCTTGCTGGGTTGAATTTGGGGTAGTACAGATGCAAATCAATGGTATTGGCCTCTGAGAGCTATCCCAGAGTGCTCCATTGTGACCGCTCTGGACAGCACTTTGAACTCCGATGCACTAGTCAGGTACACAGGAAAAGCCCCAGGAACTTTTGAATTTCATTTCCCGTTTGGTCAGCGTGGTGAGCTCAGCAGCACTCAGTTTCAGAGGTCACCATGCAGTCCCCTCAGAATCATAGAGTGTAGAGTGTTTCTACGCTCCCCCATCATCTCCATCCCTGAGGTTATCGCAGATTAGAAGGCGAAAAAAATGCACTCGCAATGCAGGGCCACCCGTGGGGGGGGGGCAAGTGGGGCAATTTGCCCCAGGCCTCGGGCCCCGCAGGGGCCCCCATGAGAATTTTGTGGGGTCCCTGGAGCGGGGTACTACACTCGCTCCGGGGACCCCGGAAATCTCTCGCGGGGCTCATGCCCCCCCGGATCTTCTTCCGCTCCGAGTCTTCGGCAGTGGGGGGGTCCTTCTGCCCCAGGGTGGAAGGACTCCCCGACACCAAATTACCGCCAAAGCGGGACCCACTGCTGAAGTACCGGGTCGTCAGCGGTAATTCGACAGCAGGGGTCCCCGCCGTAGGTCTTCAGGGCACTTCAGCGGCTAGTCCCGGAGTGGAAGGACCCCCCGCCATTGAATTACCGCCGAAGTAGGGGCCCCCCGCCTTCAAAGACCCCAGGCCTCCTGAATCCTCTGGGCGGCCCTGTCACAATGACATGTTTTCCGAGCTCATGCAGTCCTCCTGCACTGATAGGGCACAGTTTAAAGCAGGGAGGCATTGAGTGGCAGAGGCCAGGAAAGATTAAGGTGAGAGTGAAGAGCAGAGACAGGACGTGATGCTGAGGCTAATGGGGGAAGCAAATGGACATGATGAAGCATCTGTTGGAGTTGCAAGAAAGCCAACAAGAGCACAGATTGCTGCTGCATCTACTGTATAACCGCCTACCCTCCCCCCGTGTTCCATAGCCGCCTCGCCCAGATGCCCAAGAACTCTGGGCAGGAGGCTCCAGGCACCAGCAATTCCACTCTAGAGGCTGGCCAAGGAACAGAAGGCTGTCATTCAAACAGTTTGATTTTTAGTTTGGCTACAAGAAGCAATGTGGCCTTGTCCTTCCCTCCTCCCCCACCCCACCCCACCCAGGCTACCTTGTCCGTTCTGTCTTTTTTTTTGTATTTAATAAAGAAAGAATGCATGGTTTCAAAACAATAGTTACTTTATTTCGAAGGGTGGAGGGTGGTTGGCTTACAGGGAATTAAATTCAACAAAGGGGCAGGTTTGCATCAAGGAGAAACACACGCAACTGTCACACTGAAGCCTGGCCAGTCATGAAACTGTTTTTCAAAGCCTCTCTGATGCACAGCACATCTTGCTGTGTTCTTCTAATTGCCTTGGTGTCTGGCGGCTCAAAATCAGATGCCAGGTGCTTTGCCTCAACCTCTCACCCTGCCATAAACGTCTCCCCCTTACTCTCACAGATATTATGGAGCACAGAGCAAACAGCAATAACAATGGGAATGTTGGTTGCGCTGAGGTCTGACCAACACGACCATCGAGCTTTTAAACATCCAAAGGCACATTCTACCACCATGTTGCACTTGCTCAGCCTATAGTTGAACTGCTCCTTACTTCTGTCCAGGCTTCATGAGCAATGGGAGCAAGGTGTAGGCTGGGGTAGGTGTGACCACGCAGTGCTGCTGTCTGGAAGAGCAGCCTGAGGCAGAAGTCTCCAGCCTGCAACAGCAGCTGAGCGGACTCCAAGCTTGCCGTGCTACTGCGTCTGCACGGGTAACCCAGGAAAAAAGGGCAAAACGATTGTCTGCCATCGCTTTCGCAGAGGGAGGGGTGACTGACGACATGTACCCGAAACCACTCGCGACAGTTTTTGCCCCATCAGACATTGGGAGCTTAACTCAGAATTTCAAAGGGCAGCGGAGTCGGCAGGAACTGTGGGACAGCTACCCACAGTGCACCTCTCTGTAAGTCGACACTAGCCGCGGCAGTGAGGACGCACTCCACCAACTTAATGCGCTTAGTGTGGACGTATGCAATCGACTGTATAAAATCAATTTCTAAAAATCAACTTCTATAAAATCAACCTAATTTCGTAGTGTAGAATACCCGTACAGTAAACTCATAGAGGATTACAGTATTCACTCTTATCTGGTGAACAATCCTCCTCTTTGATAAGATCCGCTTTAACAGGAGTGATGTTAGCAGTTGTAATTTGCCCTAATCAGCTTTTCCCATTGATTTTTACATTCTCTGCACAAGTTATGGGGTGACCTTCACCCGAGCTCACAGTAAAAGCATTTACATAAAAGGTGGCAGTGGTGAGGTAAATTTGCTTACACACAGACAACTGCTTTTAGAGTCAAACAACAAACCAACACTGTTCCAAACTGGACAGATTCTATCCCCATCTTTGTCGTTGAGAGGAGCTGGCTTTTCAGGATGATCCGGTTCCTGTTGTTCCTTTATTCTTTTGAGCTCGAGCTTAAGTCTGTCGACTTTTGCCTTAACTTCTAGCTCCTGCCATTGAATATATGCCATTCTCTTTCCATATCAGTGATGTTTTGCTTTTCCAGCCATTCTTTGTTCAAACTGCTTCCTTATCACTGGCAATTTGTCTTGGAAACTGGCCCAGAGTGGCACTTTGTGAGTGATGGGGGAAGTGGGGCAAGGGCTTCTTGAACTGAGCTGCTCCTGTTTGCTCATGCACACAGGTAGCTGAGCTTTGCACGCACAAGTTCTCCAGGTAGCCAGAACTCCGTGAGGACTTTGGGCCGATTTGCCAAGAAAAAACAGCTTCTCTCTCTCCAACATCAGCAGCTGAAGGCTCCCTTTTGTTCTCACCCAATGCAATATTTGCACTGAGTGCAGAGTTTGGGCTGCTTATGGGGGTGTTGAGAACCACACATCTCTCTCTGGTAGGTATACAGAGCAGGCGTGGGTTTGAGATACTCTCACTGAGGCCTTCTCAGATTGGCTGGACTATGAAAGCAGTTATCAATGGACTGATACTAGGCACGAAGGATATCAGGGGACGGCCCTTTTGTGGGCCCAGGTCTTGTGGACTGACCTTTGTGAGGGGAGGGATAGTTCAGTGGTATGAGCATTGGCCTGCTGAACCCAGCGTTGTGAGTTCAATCCCTGCGGGAGCCATTTGGGGATTTAGTTGGGGATTGGCCCTGCTTTGAGCAGGGAGATTGGACTAGATGACCTCCTAAGGTCCCTTCCAACCATAATAATCTATGATTTGTGGGCCTAGTGCCAGGCCCTATCTGGGTGGGCCAGCACTCTGGTGGCCTGGGCTAACTGGGTGGGCCAGAGTGGTCTGCTGCAGCCACTAGGGGGAATATTCAGAGGGTAAATGGGAGGGGAATGAGGGGAGGTTTCCTGAGCACATGCCTCATTCATGGGCATAGAAATGCTATGCTTCTACTTGCCCTAAGTCAGTGGGAGCAGTTGTGCAGTACCTCACTACCCTACACAGAATGGCTCCCTAGCAGAGACCACAGCCTAGTGTTCTGGGTGAGGCTATAGCATAGAAGGGGCTATGTTGCAGGCTGATTCCCCACTCTGGCACTCCAAGTGCAGAAGGTGGGGGCCTGCAAGGAATCTAAAAACTAATACTGGCCACTCCAGGCTTGTACTAAACTCCCAAGGGTACAGCTTCTCTCTGACCTGGGCTTGGTAAATGCTGCCACCACCCAAATGCAAAAAAAAACCCTTTCACCCAGGAAGGAGCACTTGGGAATTCCTCCCTGTGGGGTACCCTCAAGCCCTTTCACCCCCACTCCAGGGAAGAGCTGAGAAGAAAACAAAGGAAATTAGCTGTGTCATAAACAGATAGTTAAGGGTTAATGTCTCTTTTACCTGTAAAGGGTTAACAAACAGGGACCCAAACACCTGACCAGAGGACCAATCAGGAAACAAGATACTTTCAAATCTAGGTGGAGGGAAGCCTTTGTTTGTGGGTTCTGGGTTTGTGCGTTGTTCTCTCTGGGTCCTGGACGGAACTAGAGGTGCAACCAGGTTTCTGCCAATCTCCCTGCTACAGTCTCTTATCTATTCAGAATAGTTGGTAAGTAAAAAGGCGGGTATAGTCTTATAACTTGTTTTTCTTATTTGCAGATATGTACTTGCTGGAAGTAGCTTAAATTGTGTTTCTGCTGGAGAAAGCTTCTTTCTATTGTCTATAAGCTATAAAAACCCTGTATATTTACCATATTGATTACTGAGACAATTTTTATGTTTTTCCTTCTTTATTAAAGTTTTCCTCTTTTTTTTTAATCTAATTGATTTTTTTGGTTATCTTTTGTAAGACTCCAGGGAAGGGAGTCTGCACTCGCCAGGGAATTGGTGGGAGAAAGGAAAGGGAGGAGGGAAGAAAAACCTGCTCTCTGCGTTTTTCTCTGTATCTCTCTCCGGGGAAGGAGGGAGGGGGAAGGGAACATTCCTCTCAGGTGATGATTCAAGGAGTTGAATCACGGTGGTCTTCTAGTGTACCCAGGGCGGGAAAGAGCTGGGAGGAAGAAAGGAGGGGGGAGGGAAATGGTTTATTCCCCTTTGTTGTGAGACTCAAGGACTCTGGGTCTTGGGGGCCCCAGGAAAGGGTTTGGGGGGACCAGAGGGTATCAGGCCTTGGAATTCCTGATTGGTGGCAGCGCTACAGAATCTAAGCTGGTAATTACGCTTAGAGGACTTTAGGCTAGTACCCATATGCTGGACGCTAAGGTCCAGAGTTGGGAATTATACTATGACAAGCTGTTCTCACCAACTAATCAAACAGCATAGGCACAAACCTCTTAGAACACAGCAATCTAAATCCTGTTCTTTAAAAAGGTAAATTGTATTAAAAATAAAAAAGAAAGAAAATACATCTGGAACTTAGGCTTTTGCTAGATTTTAAAAGAGCAATTCCAAAAATTAAGCACCCAGAATAGCTTTCTTGGGGATTCAGCTTAAAGGTTACAAGCAAACAAAAGCATCTGAGGTTAGCACAGAGGAGATCCACGAGACAAAATAAAGAAATAAACCTGATCGCGTTTATCTAAACATTCCCTGTCCCAGTGATTCCTTCCAGGTATGGAAAATAAGTTTTCATACCAGGTTCAAGCCTTACACAGCATTCCTGCTTCTCCATGTCCCTGCAGCCCAGAGAGAACAACTGACAAAGGGAAAGTTTCTTTCCCAATTTTAAAAAGCTCTACCGTCCCATTGGCTCTTTTGGTCAGGTGGCCACTTTTTTTTCTTACCTGGGGGACATTTTAACCCTTTACAGGTAAAGCAAGTAGAGAACAGCCACCAAGAGGGATATTACAGCTAACTGGCTGGCTGGGTGTCCATCAAAGTGAGCTTCCCCTGCCTCCCGCCTTATTTATCACACAGAGGCGGGAGCATCTCCCTGGCGGTGGGTGGCACTTAGCCGATTTCAGCTCTGCTTCCGTTGCTTCCGTCAGTACCAAGGGAGTGCGATCGACTAGGATTGCTGGTCTGGAATGAGCGTGACCATCAATAGCCATGTTCTGTTCACACCTGTGTGCAGTATGGCAGAGAGGGACGCTCCCCGAACTCCAAGCCGACAATCCCCCAGCCACAAATGGCAGGTAGCCCCACCCCAGGAACTCCCACGGCTGCTAGTCCAAAGCCAGCCCCTGCAGAGCTGCCCAAAGGGGTACGTAGGGCAGGTCTGCACTTGAAACCCAGCCGCTGTGGCATTCAGCGAGGACATTGCTGCACCGCGGGTGGAGCGTCTCCCATCAGTGTGGTTACACCACCTCCGCGAGCGGCCTGAGCTGTGTGTGTGGAGACACCCTCCCGCCCACATAGCACTGTCCACCCCAGAGGCTAGGCTGGGAGGACCAATTAGAAAACTCAGTTCCTGGTGTGGGGTTCAGGAATCGCTCGGCCCAAGCTGCTGGAGAAATCCTCTGTATTCAGCCAGGCAGCTCCAACTCCCTCTGCCTCACAGGAGGAGGCTCCGGCACCCCCTCCCCAGCCTGCTGGCCTGGGAGGCTAACCCAACCCAGTGACAGGTACAGGTCCCCACTGCACCTGATAGCTAAACTCAACTGCACGGGGAAACTGGAGCGACCCCTGGCCCTGGATGGAGACACGAGCCCCTCGCTCTGACACCACCTGCCAGAGCGCCCAGCAGGAGGGGAGGGTCCCAGCTTCCTATCAGCCCAAACTGAGCAGCAGAACATTGTCCTGATCAGGTACTGGGAGCCAGTGACTCGTTCGCTTGGGCACTGGCATCCTCACGCTCTCAGCTGGCCCCAGAATCAGAGTAAAACAGGTCCTGTGGAGCAGCTCATATGAACCTCCTGTGCAGAGAGCCCTGCCAGCATGAGCCCTCTCGCCCTGCAGCTCTCTCCTGTCAGCCCTGGCCCGGCCCATGGAGCTTCCTCCCTCCCGTGTGCGTTCATGGGTAATGCATAGTTCCATACGTGGCTCCAGCATGGCTGCTGTCAAGGGCTGTGCTGTTCCGTACGACCACGGCTGTGCTGGCAGTTTTGTATTGTTCCAAGTCAGGCCCCTGGCACGGCAGCACCTTGTCTTTGGAGATTGGCTAACGGCTACTGGAGCTTCACCCCCATCTCACTAATCACGTGGAGGAAGCTGCATGTGGTGCAGGAAGCTGGCCTGGTCCAGCCTGGCCCTGTGTCCTTTGTGTGTGTGACTGAGAGAGGGTAGGGGAGAGTTTGCCGTGTTCTTTGGAG
Source organism: Gopherus evgoodei (assembly GCF_007399415.2). Taxonomy (NCBI): domain Eukaryota; kingdom Metazoa; phylum Chordata; order Testudines; family Testudinidae; genus Gopherus; species Gopherus evgoodei. The sequence continues at coordinate 2,833,757 of NC_044333.1, read as the reverse complement.
AACAGTGCTAGTGTCTAGTTCCCAGCCCAGAAGCCAGAGGGGCTGCACCATGGTGGGGAGGTCAAGGAGCTGCCTGGCATGGACGCTCCACCTGGTGTCAGGGGGGAGGCGCTAGGCAGAGACGTTACAGGGGAGAGGTGCTCAATTATTGGCCTGATGTCCTTGGCAGCCAGCTGTAGCCAGGCAGAGAGCGGCTCTAACCCCACGGACTGCCGGTCAGGAGCCGAGCTGCACTGGAAACAGAATGGTTCTCCTCAGCCTTGCCAGCCCCTTCTTCGTGGGCAGGTCTCCAGGAAGCCAGAGCAGCCTTGACCGTAGCTCTCGCTCTCGCTCCAGCCCTGTGGCTCTGTCATAGTGTTGAGCCCGGGCTCTGGTCTCCATACGCTTAGGGCTGCCCCGGTACCCCTGCAGCAGCTGCCATCTCAGTTGGCTCTCTGCAGGTGTTTCTAGGCCCTCACCTGCCATTCGCTGGCTCCCTGCAGCCCGCTTTGTCTCACAGACTCTTTCAGCAGGAAGTTTGAAACCAGCTCCCTGACCACCTGGCTCTGCTGCACTCTGGGTGCTGAGCTGCCCTGATCTCACTCGCCATGGCCCTGGAACTGGCACAGCCCCGGCGTTGGGAGTCCAGCCTTTCCGCTCTGCTGGGCATAGGGGGGTTAGCGCTTGCCCAGCTTTCAGCCTGGCTAAATGGTACAAATCCAACCAATGGCAGGGCTGTTGCATTAGAACAGTGGGTTTATTGAGGGCACAGGAACGGCTGACGGCGCGGTCACTGGAATGACCTGACCCAGGGCTCCTGTCGCGTGGCCAGGGGGCATCTCACCAGGGAAGAACTTTGCCTTCCCAGTTCACAAAGGCCCCGTTGTCCTTCTTGGAGAGTGTTGGAAGCACATTCAGGATCCCTTCGACACTCATGTCCACCGTCAGTGGAGCCTGCAGGGGGCAAAGGAGAGTGAGGGGGAGAAGCCTGCCCTGGGCTGGCCCAGGACACCAGCGGCCGGGCCAGGATCTGGAAAAGGATCTCAGTAATCCCATTCTGCCTTCGCTGGCAGTGAACGGAGAAGGCAGGTCCCAAGCCAGTGTTTACAATAGAAAATGGGTGAAAAGGGCTGCACCCCTGAGAGACAACCTAAGCCCCAATGGATACAGACGACCAGCTCCTGCCCTGTCCAGCTCCGCAAGGCAGCAGCTCTGCAGGGTTTGTTGTGCAATGCTGAGCGCTGACGGAACCATGGGACCGGCAGCCCTGGGAAGCAACGCCCAGGACGCAGCACTGAATCCCCAGGGAGCTGGGTCCTGACGACCGCCTTGCTGGGATGAGAGCCCCTGAGAGGTGTCATCAATATGGGGTGGGGGTGATAAGGGAACAGGCTCCAGTGTAACCATTCCCCCTACGATGAACTTCTGCCCTTTACATGTGGCTACGACTGACCTCTCCCACTCAGCACCTACCTGGTGGGGGGTTGAGCTCCCCATGTCAGTCTGCACCCAGCCAGGATGGACAGCAATGCTCAGGATCCCGTCTCCCTCATACCCCAAGGACTGGCACTTGGTGAGCATGTTCAGAGCAGCCTGTGGGCGAGACACCATGAGCAGAGACAGCAGCATGTGAGGAGAGCAGGGACCCACCTCCAGGAGAAAGGTGAGCAAGGGGGACAGCTGATGCAAGCTGCAGTGTGTGATTCTCTCCTTGGGGATGATCAGCATGTTACTGAGTCGCCACCTCTCACTGCAATGGGCCCACGTGCAGGACCCAGAGTCCTGTTCCAAGGCTTGGGCTCTGGGGTCAGGTGACCAAGCATCATGTGACCCGGAGGCCGTGCTTCCCACAAGAGACAGCAGAGTGAGATTGGCCTGAATGCTGGCCTGGCAGGTCAAACCTGGGGGATAAACCACGGGCAAGAATAGGGTGACCAGACAGCAAATGTGAAAAAGACCCAAAAATCAGGACTGTCCCTATAAAATTGGGATATCTGGTCACCCTAGGCAAGAAAGATTTTTCTTTCCCCTTTGCTGTAGAGGAACATGGGCCGAGCATGAACTGGTGCCCCGTTGGGCATGCCTCCTACCTTGCTGCACCGATAAGAGACAGCGTGCCCCAACTGCCAAGCAAAGAGATTTGTGATGGAGCCGCACTCACTGGACATGTTGACAATGGCCGCCTTGCTGCAGCTCAGCCCTGGTTGGGGGCTCCCCTGGGCAGCCTTCTTCAGCAAGGGCAGGAACGCCTGGGCAATGGGGAGAAAAGAGCACCCCCAGGTCAGCTTAGGAGAAAGGACCCACATTCCTCTCTTCACCAGCAGACTCTGATTTGAATTGAAGTGGGTCCAGCTGTTGCCCAGAGGTGTCACAGGCTGGCCCCCTCGGCCTGCTGCTCCTGGGCCATGCTCTCCCCCTGCCCTCCAACTTGTTCAGGCTCAGTCTTGTTTTAAAGGCTGATTTCTAGGAGTTGGGTAATCCCATTCTGCCCTCACTGGCAGTGAACGGGAGAGCCCGGTCCCAGGCCAGTGTTTACAATAGAAGGTGGGTGAATAGGGCTGCACCTCTGAGAGACAACCTAAGCCCCAGTGGAGACAGCATGAGGTCAATGGAAGAATTCTGCCTTGGCCCTAGCTACCACCTGTCGGAGCAGTGGATTTATTACAGCAACGGAAGAACTCTTTTGCCACCGCTGTCGTATTTCTAGTGTAGATACAGCCGATCATATGCTGTTTCCCCACCTTAGAACTCTCAAAGGGGTCATGAGGTTCCTACATGGGGGGTCATGGGCCTCCACCCCAAATCCCACTTTACATCCAGTATTTATAATGGTGTTAAATATATAAAATGTGTTTTTAATGTACAAGGGAGGGTCACACCCAGAGACTTGTAGTGTGAAGGGGTCACCAGTACAAATGTTTGAGAGCCCCTGCTCTAGATCTGTGCTAGACAGAGGCCTCGACTCACTGACATGGAAGTATTTCCTCTCTAACACGCTGAGCTGTACTTACAGCACACTGCAGAAATCGGTTAGGAAAGTCAAATACCAGCAGCTTTGGCCTAACTCGCGGGGGTAGCTCTAGGTATTTTGCCACACTTAGCACAGCAGGGAGGTCCCGGGTCCCGCGGATTTGATGGCACGCCTGCAGGAGGTCCACCGAAGCCGCAGGACCAGCGGACCCTCTACAGGCATGCCGCCGAAGAGCAGAGCGCCTCCGTGGCTTGCCACCCCAGGAACGCGCTTGGTGTGCTGGTGCCTGGAGTCGCCCCTGCTAACTCGGGTTCCATCTGAGTGAATGGGAGTTTTAGCGCGGAGGTATTAAGAGCCCGGCTAGGTCAATACAATTGGCTTCTTCAAATCCTACACCCAGTATAAGAGTAGCAGCAAAAACTTGTGGGCGTATTCAGTATAAAACAAAGCACCTATGATCAGAGCTAAGACAGCCTCATCAGTAAGTGCCTTGTCCAATACCTGTCCCTGCAGAAGCCTGGGCTGCTGGGGGAGAGGAAAGTACCTCGTACCTAGATGCAAACACACACTTCAGCGACAACTTATCACAGTGTAAGGTTGGGATTTAGGTGCCCAACTCTCATTCACTGTCAACGTGATTTGTGTGCTCAACTCCTTTAACCACCTTTGAAAAACCCAGCCCTGGTGCACAGAGATAGAGCAGGCCAGTTCAGCAACAGCACAGCATTCTCTACCTGGCCTTCCATAAAGTTTTGCAACCCCGATGTGGCCCTTGGGCCAAAAAGGTTTGCCCATCCCTGCTCTCAGGAGATGGCCTCTCCTGCAGGAGCTGAACTCTTGGCTTAGACCCCACTGGGGCAGCGTTAGGTCCTCTGGGTCCATTTCTCTGGTGATTACTGTCTCATAATGCACCTGACACGTACACTGTGATGAATGCCAAACCCCAGCCCCCAAACACACACACACACACCAGGTTGGCTCATTGATCCAGGAACCAGTGCCCTGGGGGGAAGGAAGAAGTTCTGGCCTATGCAAAGTCAAACCCCAGTGCAGCCAGCGACCTGCCCTTTGTTGGGGCCCCTACCTGGCTCACCAGCAGGGGCCCTGTCACATTGGTTGCATACACCAGGGACATGTCCTCCGGTGTCTCAGACTCTAGTGTGCTCGGCCTCACTATCCCAGCATTGTTTATCAACAGATTCAGCCCCGAGCTTTTCAGATGCTCCTCAACTCTGGTTGCTGCCGCCTTGATGCTGGCTGGGTCAGTAGCTTCTATAAAGACAGAGCAGGGGGTTCAGAGTAGGGTGAGCAGACAGCAAATGTAAAAATCAGGACAGGGGGCGGGGGATAATAGGAGCCCATATAAGAAAAAGACCCATAAATTGGGACTGTCCCTATAAAATTGGGACATCTGGTCACCCTAGTTCAGAGGTGTGGTTCCTCCACCCTGTCGCTAACCCCTCTCCCGGAGACCCGAAGCCCAGGCTACTCTACAGAGCCATGCTAACAACTCGGGAGCTCATAAACACAGCTAGCCAGAACTGGGTCGTGCCATGGCATGGGCAGGACGGATAGCATCAAAGCCAGAGAGTGAAATCAGGGGGACCAGGAGTTAGCTGGGCGAGTGTAAAGCAGTGAGGCAGTGAGAGTGGTAATGGGGCGGGGGGAGGGCGTATTGGACCAACAGGATATTCCCAGGGGTGAGCAGGGTTGGAAATCTGCCATCAGAGCTCTGGCAGGCTCACCCTCACCCAGCTTTCATCATCCCATGAGAACACCCTTCAGGGGAGAGCGCCCTGATGGCACAGTTGTTTGGCAGCATTTGAAACATGTCGATTTTTCCTATTAAAAAGTGTTTGCAGCATTTTTTTTTAATTGGAACCATCAGGAGCATTTTCGGGTTACTGAAAAAGCTGGTTCAACAAAAGAGCTTGATAGTCATTTTGATACGTCAGCGAAAACATCGGACAAGCCAGGAGGGGCTCAGGACGGAGAGGACGGGCGGGTCTCAGAGGCATGTGGGCTGCGGGAAAGGGGGGATGAGCCTGGGGGCGATAGGCTGGGTCCCCGCGGGGCTGTCACTGCAGGTAGGGGATCACATGGGGCGTGACAGGCTGGGCCCCCACGGGGATGTCAGTGAGAGGTGGAACCCTGGCATCACGTGAGGGGCAGGGATCACATGAGGGCTGACAGGGTGGATCCTGGGGGGGGAGGGTTGTTGAAAGGTGGGGATTAGGCGAGGGGTCTGAGAATGGGTGTCAGTGGGGGGCTGGGCAGATGGGGTCACAAGAGGGGTGATAGGCTGAGCCCCTTCAAGGGAGGGTTGCCAAGTTTGTTGTGAGGTATTCCTGGAGGTTTCATCACATGACAATCATTAATTAAACATACATTTTTAATTCCTGGAGAATCCAGGACAGTTTTGAATGGTTGTTAACCCTAATTCAGGGGGTTTATTACTGAAGGAGGGGAGGGATAGCTCAGTGGTTTGAGCATTGGCCTACTAAACCCAGAATTGTGAGCTCAAGCCTTGAAGGAGCCATTTGGGGGTTGGTCCTGCTTTGAGCAACAGGTTGGACTAGATGATCTCCTGAGGTCCCTTCCAACACTAATAATCTATGATTTTCACCCTGAGCACTGCTGTGACCCTATGCATGAAGTCACTGTGCCACTCCCTCAGATTTGGCCCTGTTCCCCCTAACCTCAGTCATGTGAGCAGCACTCCAAACATCAGCAGGATAAGCAGCTGGTCCCAGCAGATCAAAGGCATGACCAGACCAGTCACTTTATGGCTACTGCCTGAGCCAGGGGTGCTCCCCCATAAATCTGGGCCCTGGCTATTGGCCTAGTTTGTTAATCTGGCCCTAGCAGGATCCCTAGGCTGGGATTGGTTCCCTGTTCATGAAACTGATTCCTTGATTCCAAAACTTAAACTACCTGAAGGAGGGTTCCAAAGAAGATAGATCTAGACTGTTCTCAATGGTAGCCAATGACAGAACAAGGAGCAATGGTCTCAAGTTGCAGCGAGGGAGGTTTAGGTTGGATACTAGGCAACACTATTTTGCTAGGAGGGAGGTGAAGCACTGGAATGGGTTACCGAGGGCGGTGGTGGGATCTTCTTCCTTAGAGGTTTTTAAGATCCAGCTTGACAAAGCCCTGGCTGGGATGATTTTGTTAGGAACTGGTCTGCTTTGAGCAGGGGGTTGGACTAGATGACCTCCTGAGGCCTCTTCCAACCCTGATATTCTTTGATTCTATGAGTCTATGAAAGGAAATCTGTTTCCAAGAGAGCGAGGCCTGTTCAGACCCAAACCAGCCAGGCTCATACATGGCACAGCCAGCCCCTGTCTCAATCATCCCTTCCCTGCCTGTCCGGTACGCAGGACAATCTGCAAATACCAGGAACTTCCTGGGCCTCCTTCTGACCAAGCCCAGAGAACCTGAGTGGGACGTAGGAAACCTGGGAGTTGCTCTGCTGAGAAGGGTGACTGCTAGGCACCCTCCCCTTCACTAACACCTAGGCAGGAATAACACTAACAGTGGCTCCCAACCAGGCAAGGAACAGGAACACGGAGACAGGGGGACGGGGAACAGGGACTAAAGGGACCCAGAGCAAGGGAGCCTCAGCTCCAGGCCAAGGGCAGGGCACCCACCTAGCGCAATGATCACCAGGTTTGGATGCCTGGACGCCAAGTTCTTCAATTGCTGGAAGAGAATAAAGTCCACGATTATTGACGAGCCGCCAGCCCGCAGGGACGGTCAGGCCAGGCAGAGTCTAGCTCCCTGCTGCTACCCGGACGAAGTCAACATCTGCCTGCAAAGCTCCCATGCGCAGGGTCCAGCCCTGGCTTTCGGGGTCTGCAGCAGGGTGTCTAAACCGGCATCATCTAGCTCAGTGCGGTCAAGCCAGGGACACGTTTCCCTATTCCCTTTAGGAGAAAGGCACCTGTGCTCCCCGCCCTCTCCCTCAATGCGCTGTGCTAGCTTTGCATGTGTCCCGTGCAGAATTCGTCCCTAGTCTTATGTGCCAGGGAGCATCACCCTGGAGCAGGGGCTGAAATCCCCTCCTGCTCGGGCCTGTTGTTTTTGGCTCCAAGTGCTGGAGGCCCCTCACTTAGATTCCCCCACCCCAGCTACAGCTAACTCCCTCTCACCTCTCCCTGTTCTCACCTGCGCTCGCTCTCCCTCCGGTTCCCGGCAGGTCGCAAAGACCCACTCGGGTGGGTTTGATTTCTCCAGAAACTGCTTGACGACCTCCAGGCCGATTCCCCGATTGGCCCCAGTCACCAGAACGCTGCGGACATTAAAGCCAGCCATGGTCCTCGCCTGCCTGTGCCTCAGCTGGCAGGGCCTGTGCTCAGCGAGAGCTGGGATAATTGTGGCCCCTACGTCCCCTGCACCTGGGGTTACACAGGGTCTGACTCCTGGGTGCCAGCTCCCTGATTCCAAACCAAGGCCTGGCGCCTGCTCCACGCAGAGTAAAATCGCTGGAAGCTGAGCAGAGGCTTCCCCTGCAGGGGTGTGGGAGTCACCATGGATTGGAGGAGCTCCCCAGAAGGGAGGAACTGTGATGTGCAGAAAAGGAGATGGCGGGGGTTGGGGAGAGGCTGATCGGAAGCTTTAGGGATCAGATGGATTCGTGCATTTTCACGGGGTGACCTTTACACTAGGTAGGGCTTGCAATCTCTCACAGAAGTGATAAAGGTTTGGGCAAGTTAATATTCAACATGGTGAAACTCATTCTCCACTCCCCTGACTTGGTTGAGCCGCATGGCACCTACTAATGGCGTTATAATCTCTTATAAGGTACTGTAGGGCAAGACCCCTACATTTTATTGTCCTATGAAGACTGGGGGAAAAGCCCAGGCTGTGCAGCACACTCCACACAGGTTAGGGTCTCAATTTTACATTGTCCACAGTTAGTGCATCAACATTATGAAACTTTAACTACACCCATGCGCATGGTACAGGGCTTCTGATTTTAGGCTTTAACCTGTGAGCACCCCAACACAAAAGAATTGAAATTGGTGATTAGCCAGTAAACACTGGAAAACACTGGAGGTGGTTCCTTGTATCTAAGGACTCCTTGTATCTAAGAACCTTGTATCTAAGGTTCCTTGTATCTAAGGACTCTGCAGCTGTGCCGTCCGCCTAGAGCCAGCCACGCCACCGTGCTGCACAGAACACCAGGTCAGGCCGCGGCTCTGTTGCTGTGCCACCCGGCTGGAGCCAGCCATGCTACCACTCTGCACAGAGAACCGGGTCAAGCTGCGGCTCGGCAGCTGCTCTGCCTGGCAAGAGCTCGCAGTCCCGCCATCCAGAGCATTGCGGCGCTGGTGCAGTGATCTGAGGCTGTGGGTGAGGGGCACAGTGGGGAGGGGCTGGGGCAGCCTCCTGGGCCAGGAGCTCAGAGGCCGGGCAGGAGGGTCCTGCGGGCCAGCTGCGGCCTGTGGACTGTAGTTTGCCACCTCTGGTATAAGTAATATAACAGGCAAGTTGCCACTCCCCACAGATAAACTGCTGTTCTCCACATTATACTGAGCTTCTTTAAGCAAATCACTTTTCCATTGGTTAAGCATATTTTCCCAAGCTTTACTAGCCAACAATCCAACACTCACCAAGACTGTCCCCTTCCTCCCTCAGTCAGGGCTTTAACCTGATCACCAACTTTAATTTGCTCTAGAGAAACATTTCCCTGAGACTTATCTAATGCCAGATTCACTTCTGAGATATCAGACACTCAGCAATTTCTCCCGCATATGCACTGTTTCTTTGCACACATAAACAGCCATCTTCCTGTGACAAACATTTGGTGAAACGCTCCAGAGGCAAGTCCTTGCCCCTGTAGACACAGGTTTAGGGTTATTTTTTTTCTGTGACTGATTTATGACATCAGTCTGACTGAACAAAGCTTCAATATCATCTCCAATCAAAAGATCCTTAGGCAATAGCTTCCTTACACCAGCTATAACTCCATGTTTAGCACCATTCCAGTCACGATGGATCCTGCCTAAAGGCACACTTAGCCCTGGTTTACGCTATGGGCTTAGGACAAATTTAGCCCCGTTAGGTCAATTTAAAAATGACAACCACACAACCAACCCCATTCCGTCAACCTAAAGGGCTCTTAAAATCGACTTCTGTGCCTCTCCCCGACAAGGGGAGTAGCACTAAAATCAACCTTGTTGGGTTGAATTAGGGGTAATGCAGATGCAAATCAATGGTATTGGCCTCCGGGAGCTATCCCAGAGTGCTCCATTGTGACCGCTCTGGACAGCACTTGAACTCCAATGCACTAGTCAGGTACACAGGAAAAGCCCCAGGAACTTTTGAATTTCATTTCCAATTTGGTCAGCGTGGTGAGCTCAGCAGCACTCAGTTGCAGAGGTGACCATGCAGTCCCCCCAGAATCGTAGTGTGTAGAATGTTTCTACGCTCCCCTTATCATCTCCGTCCCTGAGGTTATCACAGATTAGAAGGCAAAAAAAAATGCTCTCGCAATACAGGGCCGCCCAGGAGGGGGCAAGTGGGGCAATTTTCCCCAGGTCTCGGGCCCCGCAGGACCCCCCACGAGAGTTTTGTGGGGTCCCTGGAGCGGGGTCCTTCACTCGCTCCGGCGTCTCTGGAAAACTCTCGTGCGGCCTGGACCCCTGGAGCTTCTTCCGCTCCGGGTCTTCGGCAGTGGGGGGGTCCTTCTGCCCCAGGGTGGAAGAACTCTCCGACACAGAATTACCGCCGAAGCAGGACCCGCCGCTGAAGTGCTGGGTCGTCAGCGGTAATTCGGCAGCAGGGGTCCCCGCCGCAGGTGTTCAGGGCACTTAGGCGGCTGGTCCCGGAGTGGATAGACCCCCCACTGTCGAATTTCCACCAAAGTGGAGGCTCCCCGAGTCCAAAGACCCCAGGCCTCCTGTCACGGAGTGACCGGGCTATGCTCTGGAACTGCTCCCCACCAAGCAAGGCAGGACTTTGGGGAGCCTCCTCTCACTTGGAGCAAACTTGTTCAGGGCAAGAAGCTCACACTGCTTCACCTCCTGGGTCTCTCCTTGGAGCTTTCAGCATCCTCTGCCCCTCCGTGCGCTTCCCACAGCGAGCCCGCCCCAGTGAGGTCCTGGGGAAGCCACAGGGTCCTGCACCCCCACTTCTCAATCAGCCGTGACTCTCAGCCAGCCAGTAAAACAGAGGTTTATTCGATGACAGGATCAGTGTCTAAAATAGAGCAGGAACAGGGTCTGAAATAGAGCTTGTAGATACAGCGAACCAGACCCCTAGGCCGGGTCCATTCTGAGGGGCAATGAGCCAGACTCCCAGGTCTGCACTTCACTCCTCATCCCCAGCCAGCTCCAGACTAACAATCTCCTTCAGCCCCTCCTCCTCTGCTCAGTTCCTTTCCCGGGCCAGGAGGTCACCTGATCTCTTTGTCTCCAACACCTTACGCTGGCACCTTTGCAGAGGAGGGGCCCAGGCCATTAGTTGCTAAGAGACAGAGTGTCAGGCATTTAGGAACACTGGCCCTTTGCTCTGCCAGATACTTAAGAACTGCCATGGGGACACAGAGGCACCAACACAGTATTCAGAGAAAACATTAAGAACATTCCTAGTTCGTCACACCTCCTGAATCCTCTGGGCGGCCCTGTCACAATGACATGTTTTCCGAGCTCATGCAGTCCTCCTGCACTCATAGGGCACAGCTTAATGCATGGAGGCATTGAGTGGCAGAGGCCAGGAAAGAATTAAGTGAGAGTGAAGAGCGGAGGCAGGACGCGATGCTCAGACTAATGGGGGAGCAAATGGACATGATGAAGCGTCTGTTGGAGCTGCAGGAAAGCCAACAAGAGCATAGATTGCCGCTGCATCCACTGTATAACCGCCTACCCTCCTCCCTATTTTCCATAGCCGCCTCGCCCAGATGCCCAAGAACACTGGGCGGAAAGCTCTGGGCACCAGTCACTCCACTCTAGAGGCTGGCCAAGCAACAGAAGGCTGTCATTCAAACAGTTTGATTTTTAGTGTGGCTACAAGAAGCAATGTGGCCTTGTCCTTCCCTTCTCCCCCACCCCACCCAAGCTACCTTGTCCGTTATCTCATATTTTTTTTAATTAATAAAGAAAGAATGCATGGTTTCAAAAGAATAATTACTTTATTTCGAAGGGGGGAGGGTGGTTGGCTTACAGGGAATTAAAATCAACAAATGGGCAGGTTTGCATCAAGGAGAAACACAGGCAACTGTCACAATGAAGCCTGGCCAGTCATGAAACTGGTTTTCAAAGCCTCTCTGATGTACAGCACACCTTGCTGTATTCTTCTAATTGCCTTGGTGTCTGGCAGCTCAAAATCAGATGCCAGGTGCTTTGCCTCAACCTCTCACCCTGCCATAAACGTCTCCCCCTTACTCTCACAGAAATTATGGAGCACACAGCAAGCAGCAATAACAATGGGAATGTTGGTTGCGCTGAAGTCTGCCCAACACTGCCATTGAGCTTTTAAACATCCAAAGGCACATTCTACCACCATGCTGCACTTGCTCAACCTATAGTTGAACTGCTCCTTACTTCTGTCCAGGCTTCATGAGCCATGGGAGCAGGGGGTAGGCTGGGGTAGGTGCAACCACGCAGTTCTGCTGTCCTAAAGAGCAGCCTGAGGCAGAAGCCTCCAGCCTGCAACAGCAGCGGTGACAGTGAGCAGAGGGGTCTCTGTGCTTGCCATGCTATGGCATCTGCATGGGTAACCCAGGAAAAAAGGCGTAAAACGATTGTCTGCCATTGCTTTCACAGAGGGAGGGGTGACTGACGACATGTACCTGAAACCACTTGCGACAGTTTTTGCCCCATCAGACATTGGGAGCTTAACTCAGAATTTCAAAGGGCAGCAGAGACTGCAGGAACTGTGGGACAGCTACCCACAGTGCACCGCTCTGTAAGTTGACACTAGCTGCGGTAGTGAGGACGCACTCCACCAACTTAATGCGCTTAGTGTGGACGTATGCAATCGACTGTATAAAATCAATTTCTAAAAATCAACTTCTATAAAATCAACCTAATTTCGTAGTGTAGAATACCCGTACAGTAAACTCATAGAGGATTACAGTATTCACTCTTATCTGGTGAACAATCCTCCTCTTTGACAAGATCCGCTTAAACAAGAGTGACGTTAGCAGCTGTAATTTGCCCTAAACAGCTTTTCCCATTGATTTTTACATTCTCTGCACAAGTTATGGGGCGCCCTTCACCCGAGCTCACAGTAAAAGCATTTACATAAAAGGTGGCAGTGATGAGGTAAATTCGGTTACACACAGACAACTGCTTAGAGTCAAACAACAAACCAACACTGTTCCAAACTGGACAGATTCTAGCCCCATCTTTGTCATTGAGAGGAGCTGGCTTTTCAGGATGATCCGGTTCCTGTTGTTCCTTTATTCTTTTGAGCTCGAGCTTAAGTCTGTCAACTTTTGCCTTAACTTCTAGCTCCTGCCATTGAATATATGCCATTCTCTTTCCATAACAGTGATATTTTGCTTTTCCAGCAACTGGAGAGATGCTATTCTTTGTTCAAACTGCTTCCTTATCACTGGCCATTTGTCTTGGAAACTGGCCCAGAGTGGCACTTTGTGAGTGATGGGGGAAGCGGGGCAAGGGCTTCTTGAACTGAGCTGCTCCTGTTTGCTCATGCACACAAGCAGCTGAGCTTTGCACGCACAAGTTCTCCAGGTAGCCAGAACTCCGTGAGGACTTTGGGCCGATTTGCCAAGAAAAAACAGCTTCCCTCTCTCCAATATCAGCAGCTGAAGGCTCCCTTTTGTTCTCACCCAATGCATTATTTGCACTGAGTGTAGAGTTTGGGCTGCTTATGGGGGTGTTGAGAACCACACATCTCTCTTTGGTAGGTATACAGATCAGGCGTGGGTTTGCGGTACTCTCACTGAGGCCTTCTCAGATTGGCTGGACTATGAAAGCAGTAATCAATGGACTGATACTAGGCACCAAGAATATCAGGGGACGGCCCTTTTGTGGGCACAGTGGTTTGAGCATTGGCTTGCTAAACCCAGGGTTGTGAGTTCAGTCTTTGAGGGGACCATTTAGGGATTTAGTTGGGGATTGGTCCTGCTTTGAGCAGGGGGGTTGGACTAGATGACCTTGTCATAAACAGATAACTAAGGGTTAATGTTTCTTTCACCTGTAAAAGGTTAACAAAGAGTGACCTGTAACACCTGACCAGAGGACCAATCAGGAGACAAGGTATTTTAAAATCTCATGGGAGGGAAGCCTTTGTTTGTGGGTTTGGGGTTTGGCTTTGTTCTCTCTGGGTCCTGGACGGGACTAGAGGTGAAACCAGGTTTCTGCTAATCTCCCTGCTACAGTCTCTTATCTATTCAGAATTGTAAGTAAGAAAAGGCGGTCATAGTCTTTTAATTTGTTTTTTTTTCATTTACATATGTGTTCTTGCTGGAAGTAGCTTAAATTGTGTTTCTGCTGGAGAAAGTTTCTTTCTATTGTTTATAAGTTGAAAGACCCTGTAACTGTTTTACCATCTAAAGTGCAGAGATAAACCTTTTACTTTTTTCTTTCTTTTTTTTAATTAAAAGTTTTGCTTTTAAGACCTGTTGATTTTTCTCTCCTAATTAAGGCTCAAAGAAATTGAGTCTGTACATACCATGGAATTGGTGGGGGGAAGGGAAGGAGAAATTTCCTCTTTGTGTTAGAGTCACGCAGCTTGAATCTGTATTGCCTCTGGGAGAAGGGGAGATAGAAACTTAATCTCTCTGTGTTGTGTTTCAAGGAATTGACTCACGGTATCTCCTAGTGTACCCAGGCTGGAAAGATCTGGGAGCAGGTAAAGAGGTAAGAGGGAATGGTTTATTTCCCTTTGTTGTGAGATTCAAGGAATCTAGGTCTTGGGGTCCCCTGGGAAGATTTTGGGGGGACCAGAGAGTATCAGGCCCTAAAAATTCCTGATTGGTGGCGGCGCTACAGAATCTAAGCTGGTAATTAAGCTTAGAGAACTTTATACTAGTACCCATATTCTGGACGCTAAGGTCCAGATTTGGGAATTATACTGTGACATGGTGGGCAGCTAATTGGGATAGATAAGAATCCAAAAGCCAGTAAGATTATTAATTTGCTTCTCTGCTAGCTGGTTATAAGCAGAGGGAAGGGGTTTATTTTTTTAAATTGCAACCACAGAATTTATTTTCCTTACTTCGGTCTGACTGTTCATAAATATGGCCTCAGGCAAGGGCTATTAAGTTTAACAGGGGTCTTTTGTTAGACAATAGAACTCCAGCTGTGAGTCAACTACACCAGCAGAACACACATGCAAATGAAAGGTTTCCTTTTGTTCTAGTTTTATTCAGGAAGGCTTGTTAGAAAGACTCTGTTGCTTAGCAACACAGCAGGCAGCAGAGGAACAGTAATTCAGACAATAGAGCAGCAGAGGGCGCCCCAACACAAAAAAAAATAAAAATAAAATTAAAAGCAGGAAACATGACTTCCAGGGCAAAAGTAGAGGCATAGCACAAGCGAGATATGGAAAAAAAATACAAGAACTTGAAATAAAACAAAAAGAGATGGAGCTAAGAGAAAGAGAAAGAGAGGTGGCCCACAGAAGAGAACAAGAAGACAAAGAGGCAGCCTACAAAAGAGAGCAAGCAGCCAAAGATGCAGACCACCAAAGACAGCTGGAACTCCAGAGGGAGACCTACCAGCAGGCCCTGGAATTAGAGAAGGCTAAGCAACAGAACCCAGCCAATCCTAACAACCCATCTCAAGTTGTTGTTCCACATCCCCAAAAATTTCCCACCTACAAGGCAGGTGATGACACTGAGGCCGCCTTAGAAAATTTTGAAAGAGCCTGCCTTGGGTACAGCATCTCTGAAGACCAGTACATGGTAGAACTGAGGCCATAGCTCAGTGGACCCTTAGCAGAGGTGGCGGATGAAATGCCTAAGGAGAAAATGAATGATTATAAACTTTTTCAAACCAAGGCCAGATACCGAATGGGGATAACACCTGAACATGTCTGTTGGTGGCTCAGAGCCCTAAAATGGAAACCAGATGTGTCGTTCCCCCGACACGCCTACCACATTGCAAAGAATTATGAAGCCTGGATATCAGGAACCAAGGTTAACAATCTGGACGAGCTGCACCTCCTGATCCAAATGGAGCAGTTCTTAGATGGTGTTCCTGAGGAAATAGAGAGGTACATCCTAGATGGAAAGCCCAAAATGGTAATTGAGGCGGGGGAGATTGGAGCCAAATGGATGGAAGTGGCAGAAAAGAAAAAAGCTATTGTCAAGGGGAGCGAATACCCCAGTGTGCACACCAACAATAAACCCTATAACCGAGGGCAGCACAAGACCCCACCAACAACCCAAGTAAAGCCACAGACGTCCTATTCTTCCATCTCATCAGTCTCCAGTAACCCACCTCGACCCAGTGACCAGTCAGCTGGAAAATGCTTTAAGTGTAATGAACTGGGACATATAAAGGCCAACTGCCCAAAGAACCCCAACCGAGTGCAGTTCAGTACACCACCATCACACCAAAGATCCCCAGGCCCAGATGCCTCTCAAATACCCATGAAGCGAAGGGGAATATTGAGAGTGGGCGGAAAGAAGGTTACTGCGTGCAGAGACACGGGGGCACAAGTGTCAGCTGTCTACCAATCCTTCATTGACCTCAAATTCATCAACCCAAAGGCCCAAGTGACAATTTACCCCTTCATGTCACAAGCTGTAGACTTGCCTACAGCTGAACTGCCTGTCCAGTACAAAGGCTGGTCAGGAATGTGGACTTTTGCAGTCTATGACAATTATTCCATCCCCATGCTACTGGGGGAAGACTTGGGAACCAGGTGAAGTGGGCTAAGAGAGTGGGAATGGTTACACGTAGCCAAACCAGGCAAGCTTCCAGACCCATTTCTATTCCTGAGCCGTCCACAGAGGCCCCATCTGTATTAGAAGAGACCCAGACAGAGGTAGTGGACCCGGATCCCATGCCAACAACTGAAACAGCCACAGCACCTCCAGTTCCAGACCAGGAATTGGAAAAACAGCCAGCACCAGAACCGTTGCCAACACTGACGACAGTGCTTGCAAATCCATCTTCAACCCCAACGCCAGAGGGTGCCAGCGAGCCGGAACTGGCAGAAGCAGCAGACAACCACACTCAAAAGGATACCCCCTGGTGCACCAGCGGAGAGCGGTTCACCAGCAATGGAAACAATCCCATCACCTACATCGCTTCCAGAGGGACCAAGCCCAAGTCCACAGTCTGAGGAAGAACTGGTGTCTCCAGCTTCAAGGGAACAGTTCCAGACTGAGTAGGAAGCAGATGACAGCCTTCAGAAAGCTTGGGCGGTGGCACGGAGCACCCCACCGCCTCTCAGCTCTTCTAATCAATCCCGGTTTGTTGTAGAACAAGGACTTTTATACAAGGAGACTCTTTCTAGTGGACACCAGGAAGATTGGCATCCACAAAAACAGTTGGTGGTTCCAACTAAGTACAGGGAAAAGCTCTTAAGCTTAGCCCATGATCATCCCAGTGGCCATGCTGGGGTGAACAGAACCAAAGACCGGTTGGGGAAGTCCTTCCACTGGGAGGGGATGGGCAAGGACATTGCCAAGTATGTCCAGTCTTCTGGGGTGTGCTAAAGAGTGGGAAAACCCCAAGACCAGGTCAAGGCCCCTCACCAGCCACTCCCCATAATTGAGGTCCCATTTCAGCGAGTAGCTGTGGATATTCTGGATCCTTTCCCAAAAAAGACACCCAGAGGAAAGCAGTACATACTGACTTTCGTGGACTTTGCTACCCGATGTCCGGAAGCAGTAGCTCTAGGCAACACCAGGGCTAACGCTGTGTGCCAGGCCCTAACAGACATTTTTGCCAGGGTAGGTTACATCCTTACAGGGTAGGTTACATCCTCCGACATCCTTACAGATTCAGGATCTATTTTCCTGGCAGGGACCATGCAAAAACTGTGGGAAACTCAATAGGTGAACCTCTTGGTTGCCACCCCATACCACCATCAAACCAATTGCCTGGTGGAAAGGATTAATGAAACTTTGGGGGCCATGATACGTAAATTTGTCAATGAACACTCCAATGACTGGGACCTAGTGTTGCAGCAGTTACTTTTTCCCTACAGGACTGTACCGCATCCCAGTTTAGGGTTTTCACCGTTTGAACTTGTGTATGGTCCTGAGGTTAAGGGGCCATTACAGTTGGTGAAGCAGCAATGGGAGGGGTTTACGCCTTCTCCAGGGACTAATATTCTGGACTTTGTAAGCAACCTACAAAACACCCTCCGACATTCTTTAGCCCTTGCTAAAGAAAACCTAAAGGATGCTCAGGAAGAGCAAAAGGCCTGGTATGACAGACATACCAGAGGGCGTTCCTTCAAGGTATGAGACCAGGTTATGGTCTTGAAGGCGCAACAGGCCCATAAAATGGAAGCATCATGGGAAGGGCCATTCACGGTCCAAGAGCGCCTGGGAGCTGTTAATTACCTCATAGCCTTTCCCAATTCCTCCCTAAAGCCCAGAGTGTACCATGTTAATTCTCTCAAGCTCTTTAATTCCGGAGACTTACAGGTTTGTCAGTTTACAGTCCAGGGAGGAGATGACGCTGAGTGGCCTGACGGTGTCTACTACGAAGGGAAAAAAGACGGTGGCGTGGAAGAGGTGAACCTCTCAACCACCCTGGAACCTCTGCAGCGGCAACAAATCAAGGAGCTGTGCACTAGCTTTGCCCCATTGTTCTCAGCCACCCCAGGACGGACTGAACGGGCATACCACTCCATTGACACAGGTAATGCTCACCCAATTAGAACCCCACCCTACCGAGTGTCTCCTCATGCCCAAGCTGCTATAGAACGGGAGATCCAGAACATGCTACAGATGGGTATAATCCGCTCATCTACCAGTGCATGGGCATCTCCAGTAGTTCTGGTACCCAAACCAGATGGGGAAATACGCTTTTGCGTGGACTACCGTAAGCTAAATGAAGTAACTCGTCCAGACAACTATCCAATGCCACGCACTGATGAGCTATTGGAGAAGCTGGGACTTGCCCAATTCATATCTACAATGACTTAACCAAGGGTTACTGGCAAGTACCGCTAGATGAACCTGCCAAGGAGAGGTCAGCATTCATCACCCATGCAGGGGTGTATGAATTTAATGTGCTTCCTTTCGGGCTGCATAATGCACCCGCCACCTTCCAGAGGCTGGTAGATGGTCTACTAGCAGGACTGGGCGAACATGCAGTTGCCTACCTCAATGATGTGGCCATTTTTTCTGACTCCTGGCCCGAACACCTAGAACACCTGGAAAAAGTCTTTGAGCGCATCAGGCAGGCCGGACTAACTGTTAAGGCCAAAAAGTGTCAAATAGGCCAAAACAGAGTTACTTACCTGGGACACCAGGTGGGTTAAGGAACCATAAACCCCCTACAGGCCAAGGTGGATGCTATCCAAAAGTGGCCTGTCCAAAGTCCAAGAAACAGGTCCAATCCTTCTTAGGCTTGGCCGGGTACTACAGGCGATTTGTACCACACTACAGCCAAATTGCTGCCCCACTGACCGACCTGACCAAAAAGACCAAGCCGAATGTAGTCAAGTGGACTAATGAGTGTCAAAAGGCCTTTTCCCAGCTTAAGGCGACGCTCATGTCGGACCCTGTGCTAAGGGCCCTGGACTTTGACAAGCCATTCCTAGTAACCACAGATGCATCTGAGCGTGGTATAGGAGCAGTTCTCATGCAGGAAGGACCGGATCACAACTTCCATCCTGTCATGTTTCTCAGCAAGAAACTGTCTGAGAGGGAAAGTCACTGATCAGTCAGTGAAAAGGAATGCTATGCCATTGTGTGCGCCCTGGAAAAGCTACGCCCATACGTTTGGGGACGGCAGTTCCAGCTACAAACCAATCATGCTGCGCTAAAGTGGCTTCATACTGCCAAGAGGAACAACAAAAAACTGCTTCGATGAAGTTTAGCTCTCCAAGATTTTAATTTTGAAATTCAACACATTTCAGGAGCTTCTAACAAAGTAGCTGATGCACTCTCTCGTGAAGGTTTCAATCCACTGGTTGAAATTTGTCCTTAAAATGTAAAAAGTCTTGTAGTTTATATACTTAGTAGTATATATAAAGGTACATGTGTTGTATTAATCTGTTTGTTTTAAAGTTCTAGGAAGAAATCACCGCCAGTGAGGTTCCCCACTGTCTGCGATTTGGGGGACGTGTCATAAACAGATAGCTATGGGTTAATGTCTCTTTCACCTGTAAAGGGTTAACAAAGAGTGACCTGTAACACCTGACCAGAGGACCAATCAGGAGACAAGGTATTTTAAAATCTCGTGGGAGGGAAGCCTTTGTTTGTGGGTTTGGGGTTTGGCTTTGTTCTCTCTGGGTCCTGGACGGGACTAGAGGTGAAACCAGGTTTCTGCCAATCTCCCTGCTATAGATAGAAACTTGATCTCTCTGTGTTGTGACTCACGGTATCTCCTAGTGTACCCAGGCTGGAAAGATCTGGGAGGAGGTAAAGAGGTCGGAGGGAATGGTTTATTTCCCTTTGTTGTGAGACTCAAGGAATCTGGGTCTTGGGGTCCCCTGGGAAGGTTTTGGGGGGACCAGAGGGTATCAGGCCCTAAAAATTCCTGATTGGTGGCGGCGCTACAGAATCTAAGCTGGTAATTAAGCTTAGAGAACTTTATGCTAGTACCCATATTCTGGACGCTAAGGTCCAGATTTGGGAATTATACTATGACAGACCTCCTAAGGTCCCTTCCAACCCTAATAATCTACGATTTGTGGGCCTAGCACCAGGCCCATCTGGGTGGGCCAGCACTCTGGGGGCCTGGGCTGGGCAGGTGGTTTCTGGGCCTGGCCTAACTGGGTGGGCCAGACTGGTCCTTTGCAGCCATCTTCGCTGCAACCACTAGGGGAAATATTCAGAGGGTGAGTGGGAGGGAATGAGGAGAGGTTTCCTGAGCACATGCCTCATATATGGGCATAGAAGTGCTATGCTTCTACTCGCCCTAAGTCAGTGGGGGCAGTTGGGCACTACCTCACTACCCTACAGAGAACACCACCAACGGCTCCCTAGCAGAGACCACAGCCTAGTGTTCTGGGTGAGGCTATAGCATAGGAGGGGCCCCTCAAAGCGAGCTACGTTGCAGGCTAATTCCCCACTCTGGCACTCCAAGAGCAGAAGGTAGGAGCCTGCAAGGATTCTAAAAATTAATACTGGCCACTCCAGGCTTGTATTAAACTCCCAAGGGTACAGCTTCTCTCTGACCTTGGCTTGGTAAATGCTGCCACCACCCAAATGCAAAAAAAAAACCCTTTCACCCAGGAAGGAGCACTTGGGAATTCCTCCCTGTGGGGTACCCTCAAGCCCTTTCATCTCCACTCCATGGAAGAGCTGAGAAGAAAACAAAGGAAATGAGCTGTTGTCACCAACTAATCAAACAGCATAGGCACAAACCTCTTAGAACACAACAATCCAAATCCTGTTCTTTCAAAAGGTAAATTTTATTAAAAATGAAAAAGAAAGAAAATACATCTGGAACTTAGGCTTTTGCTAGATTTTAAAAGAGCAATTCCAAAAATTAAGCGCTCAGTATAGCTTTCTTGGGGGTACAGCTTAAAGGTTACAAGCAAACAAAAGCATCTGAGATTAGCACAGAGGAGATCCACGGGACAAAATAAAGAAATAAACCTGATCGCGTTTATCTAAACATTCCCTGTCCCAGTGATTCCTTCCAGGTATGGAAGATAAGTTTTCATACCTGGTTCAAACCTTACACAGCATTCCTGCTTAGAGCATTGCTGCTCCGTGTCCCAGCAGCCCAGAGAGAACAAGAGACAAAGGAAAAGTTTCTTTCCCAATTTTAAAAAGGTCTACCAAAAGCTCTACCGTCCCATCGACTCTTTTGGTCAGGTGCCCACTTTTTTTTCTTACCTGGGGGACTTTTTAACCCTTTACAGGTAAAGCAAGTAGAGAACAGCCACCAAGAGGGATTTTACAGCTAACTGGCTGGCTGGGTGTCCATTAAAGGGAGCTCCCCCTGCCTCCTGCCTTATTTATCACACAGGCGTGAGCATTTCCTGGGGGTGGGTGGCACTTAGCCGATTTCAGCTCTGCTTCCATTGCTTCCGTCAGTACCAAGGGAGTGTGATCGACTCGGATTGCTGGTCTGGAATGAGTGTGACCCTCAATAGCCATGTTCTGTTCACACCTGGGTGCAGTATGGCAGAGAGGGGCGCTCCCTGAACTCCAAGCCGACAATCCCCCAGCCACAAATGGCAGGTAGCCCCACCCCAGGAACTCCCACGGCTGCTAGTCCAAAGCCAGCCCCTGCAGAGCTGCCCAAAGGGGTACGTAGGGCAGGTCTGCACTTGAAACCCAGCCGCTGTGGCATTCAGCGAGGACATTGCTGCACCGCGGGTGGAGCGTCTCCCATCAGCGTGGTTACACCACCTCCGCGAGCGGCCTGACCTGTGTGCGTGGAGACACCCTCCCGCCCACATAGCGCTGTCCACCCCAGAGGCTAGGCTGGGAGGAGCAATTAGAAAACTCAGTTCCTGGTGTGGGGTTCAGGAATCGCTCGGCCCAAGGTGCTGGAGAAATCCTCTGTATTCAGCCAGGCAGCTCAACTCCCTCTGCCTCACAGGAGGAGGCTCCGGCACCCCCCTCCCCAGCCTGCTGGCCTGAGAGGCTAACCCAACCCACTGACAGGTACAGGTCCCCACCGCACCTGATAGCTAAACTTAGCTGCACGGGCAAAGTGGAGCAACCCCCGGGCCTGGCTGGAGACACGAGCCCCTCGCTCGGACACCACCTGCCAGAGCGCCCCGCAGCAGGGCAGGGTCCCAGCTTCCTATCAGCCCAAACTGAGCAGCAGAACATTGTCCTGATCAGCTGCTGGGAGCCAGTGACTCGTTCACTTGGGCACTGGCATTCCCACGCTCTCAGCTGGCCCCAGAATCAGAGTAAAACAGGTCCTGCAGAGCAGCTCATTTGAACCTCCTGTGCAGAGAGCCCTGCCAGCATGAGCCCTCTCGCCCTGCAGCTCTCTCCTGTCAGCCCTGGCCCGGCCCATGGAGCTTCCTCCCTCCCGTGTGCGTACATGGGTAATGCATAGTTCCATACGTGGCTCCAGCATGGCTGCTGTCAAGGGCTGTGCCGTTCCGTACTACCACGGCTGTGCTGGCAGCTTTGTATTGTTCCAAGTCAGGCCCCTGGCACGTGCAGCACCTTGTCTTTGGAGATTGGCTAACGGCTACTGGAGCTTCACACCCATCTCACTAATCATGTGGAAGAAACTTCATGTGGTACAGGAAGCTGGCCTGGTCCAGCCCGGCCCTGTGTCCTTTGTGTGTGTGGCTGAGAGAGGGCAGGTAAGAGTTTGCCGTGTTCTTTGGAGAACAGTGCTAGCGTCTAGTTCCCAGCCCAGAAGCCAGAGGGGCTGCACCAAGGTGGGGAGGTCGAGGAGCTGCCTGGCATGGACACCCCACCTGGTGTCGGGGCGAGGCGCTAGGCAGAGACATTACAGGGGAGAGGTGCTCGATTATTGGCCCGATGCCCTTGGCAGCCAGCTGTAGCCAGGCAGAGAACGGCTCTAACCCCACAGACTGCCGGTCAGGAGCCGAGCTGCACTAGACACAGAATGGTTCTCCCCAGCCTTGCCAGCCCCTCCTTCATCAGCAGGTCTCCAGAAAGCCAGAGCAGCCTTGCCCGTAGCTCCCGCTCTCGCCCCAGCCCCCTGGCTCTGTCGTAGTACTGAGCCTGGGCTCTGGTCTCCATATGCCTAGGGCTGCCCCGGTTCCCCTGCAGCAGCTGCCATCTCAGTTGGCTCTCTGCAGGTGCTTCTAGGCCCTCACGTGCCATTCGCTGGCTCCCTGTAGCCTGCTTTGACTCGCAGACTCTTTCAGCAATAAGTTTGAAACCAGCTTCCTGACCACCTGGCTCTGCTGCCCTCTGGGTGCTGAGCTGCCCTGATATCACTCGCCATGGCCCTGGCCGTGGCACAGCCCCTGCGTTGGGAGTCCAGCCTTTCTGCTTTGCTGGGCATAGGGGGGTTAGCACTTGCCCAGCTTTCAGGCTGGCTAAATGGTACAAATCCAACCAATGGCAGGGCTGTTGCATTAGAACGTGGGTTTATTGAGGGCACAGGAACGGCTGACGGCGCAGTCACTGGAATGACCTGACCCAGAGCTCCTGTCATGTGGCCAGGGGACGTCTCACCAGGGAAGAACTTTCCCTTCCCAGTTCACAAAGGTCCCGTTGTCCTTCTTGGAGAGCGTTGAAAGCACGTTCAGGATCCCTTGGACACTCACGTCCACCGTCAGTGGAGCCTGCAGGGGGCAGAGGAGAGTGAGGGGGAGAAGCCTGCCCTGGGGCTGGCCCAGGCCAGGATCTGGGAAAGGATCTCAGTATTCCCATTCTGCCTTCGCTGGCAGTGAACGGGGGACGCAGGTTCCAGGCCAGTGTTTACAATAGAAAATGGGTGAAAAGGGCTGCACCCCTGAGAGACAACCTAAGCCCCAGTGGAGACAGACGACCAGCTCCTGCCCTGTCCAGCTCCGCAAGGCAGCAGCTCTGCAGGGTTTCTTGTGCAATGCTGAGCTATGAAGGAACCATGGGACCAGCAGCCCTGGGAAGCAACGCCCAGGACGCAGCAATGAATCCCCAAGGAGCTGGGTCCTAACGACCGCCTTGCTGTGATGGGAGCCTCTGAGAGGTGTCATCAATATGGGATGGGGGTGATAAGGGAACAGGCTCCAGTGTAACCATTCCCCCTACGATGAACTTCTGCCCTTGACATGTAGCTACGACTGGCCTCTCCCACTCAGCACCTACCTGGTGGGAGCCTGTGCTCCCCATGTCAGTCTGCACCCAGCCAGGATGGACAGCGATGCTCAGGATCCCGTCTCCCTCATACCCCAAGGATTGGCACTTGGTGAGCATGTTCAGAGCAGCCTGTGGGCGAGACACCATGAGCAGAGACAGCAGCATGTGAGGAGAGCAGGGACCCACCCCCAGGAGAAAGGTGAGCAAGGGGGACAGCTGATGCAAGCTGCAGTGTGTGATTCTCAGCTGGGGATGATCAGCATGTTACTGAGTCATCACCTCTCACTGCAATGGGCCCACGTGCAGGACCCAGAGTCCTGTTCCAAGGCTTGGGCTCTGGGGTCAGGTGACCAAGCATCATGTGACCCGGAGGCCGTGCTTCCCACAAGAGGCAGCAGAGTGAGATTGGCCTGAATGCTGGCCTGGCAGGTCAAATCTGGAGGATAAACCACGGGGCAAGAATAGGGTGATCAGACAGCAAATGTGAAAAATCGGGATGGGGCTAGGGGATAATAGGAGCCTATATAAGAAAAAGATCCAGAAATCGGGACTGTCCCTATAATATTGGGACATATGGTCACCTAGGCAAGAAACACTTTTCTTTCCCCTTTGTTATAGCGGAATACGGACCGAGCGTGAATTGGTGCCCCAGTGGGCACACCCCCTACCTTGCTGCACCGATAAGAGACAACTTGCCCAAACTGCCAGGCAAAGGGATTCGTGATGGAGCCACCCTCACTGGACATGTTGACAATGGCCGCCTTGCTGCAGCTCAGCCCTGGTTGGGGGCTCCCCTGGGCAGCCTTCTTCAGCAAGGGCAGGAACGCCTGGGCAATGGGGAGAAAAGAGCACCCCCGGGTCAGCTTAGGAGAAAGGACCCACATTCCTCTCTTCACCAGCGGACTCTGATTTGAATTAAAGTGGGTCCAGCTGTTGCCCAGAGGTGTCACAGGCTGGCCCCCTCGGCCTGCTGCTCCTGGCCCATGCTCTCCCCCTGCCCTCCAACTTGTTCAGGCTCAGTCCTGTTTTAAAGGCTGATTTCTAGGAGTTGGGTAATCCCATTCCGCCCTCGCTGGCAGTGAACGAGAGAGCCCGGTACCAGGCCAGTGTTTACAATAGAAAGTGGATGAAAAGGGCTGCACCCCTGAGAGACAACATAAGCCCCAGTGGAGACAGCGTCAGGTCAATGGAATAATCTGCTGTTGCCCTAGCTACCACCTGTTGGAGCAGTGGATTTATTATAGCATCAGAAGAACTCTTTTGGCACCGCTGTCATGTTTCTAGTGTAGATACAGTCGATCATATGCTGTTTCCCTACCTTAGAGCCCTGCACAGAGTATCTTGCAGGATTGTACACACCCTCTAGATCCGGGATTCTCAAATTGGGGGTCAGGACCCCCGAGGGGGTCATGAGGTTACTACATGGGGGGTCGTGGACCTCCACCCCAAACCCCACTTTACATCCAGCATTTATAATGGTGTTAAATATATAAAAAGTGTTCTTAATGTACAAGGGGGGGTCACACCCAGAGACTTGCAGTGTGAAGGGGTCACCAGTGCAAACGTTTGAGAGCCCCTGCTCTAGATCTCTGCTAGACAGAGGCCTCGACTCACTGATATGGAAGTATTTCCTCTCTAATACGCTGAGCTGTACTTACAGCATGCTGCAGAAATGGGGTAGGACAGTCAAATACCAGCAGCTTTGGCCTAACTCACGGGGGCAGGCCTAGGTATTTTGCCGCCCCAAGCACAGCAGGGAGGTCGCGGGTCCCGCGGATTTGGCAGCACGCCTGCGGGAGGTCCGCCGAAGCCGCGGGACCAGCGGACTCTCTACAGGCATGCCGCCGAAGAGCAGAGCACCTCCGTGGCTTGCCACCCCAGGCACGCGCTTGGCGTGCTGTTGCCTGGAGCCACGCCTGCTAACTCGAATTCCATCCAAGTCAATGGGAGTTTTAGCGCGGAGGTATTAAGAGCCCGGACAGGTCAATACAATTGGCTTCTTCAAATCCTACACTCAGTATAAGAATAGCAGCAAAAACTTGTGGGCGTATTCAGTATAAAACAGAGCACCTATGATCAGAGCTAAGACAGCCTCATCAGTAAGTGCCTTGTCCAATACCTGTCCCTGCAGAAGGCTGGGCTGCTGGGGGAAAGGAAAGTACCTCGTACCTAGATGCAAACACACACTTCAGCGACAACTTATCACATTGTAAGGTTGGGATTTAAGTGCCCAACTCTCATTCACTGTCAACGCGCTTTGTGTGCCCAACTTCCTTAACCACCTTTGAAAAACCCAGCCCTGGTGCACAGAGATAGAGCAGGCCAGGGCAGCAATGGCACAGCTTTCCCCACCCAGCCATCCATAAAGTTTCGCAACCCCGATGTGGCCCTCGGGCCAAAAAGGTTTGCCCATCCCGGCTCTCAGGAGATGGCCTCTACTGCAGGAGCTGGACTCTTGGCTCATAATTCACCTGACATGTACACTGTGATGAACACCGCACCCCAGCCCCCAAACACACACACACACACACACCAGGTTGGCTCACTGATCCAGGAACCAGAGCCCTGGGGGGAAGGGAGAAGTTCTGGCCTATGCAAAGTCAAACCCCAGTGCAGCCGGCGACCTGCCCTCTGTCAGGGCCCTTACCTGGCTCACCAGCAGGGGCCCTGTCACGTTGGTTGCGTACACCAGGGACATGTCCTCCGATGTCTCAGACTCTAGTGTGCTCGGTCTCACTATCCCAGCATTATTTATCAACAGATTCAGCCCCGAGCTTTTCAGATGCTCCTCAACTCTGGTTGCTGCCGCCTTGATGCTGGCTGGATCAGTAGCTTCTATAGAGACAGAGCAGGAGGTTCAGAGTAGGGTCAGCAGACAGCAAATGTGAAAAATCAGGACAGGGGGTGGGGGGTAATAGAAGCCCATATAAGAAAAAGACCCAAAAATCGAGACTGTCCCTATAAAATTGGGACATCTGGTCACCCTAGTTCAGAGGTGTGGTTCCTCCACCCTGTCACTAACCCCTCTCCCGGAGACCCGAAGCCCAGGCTGCTCCACAGAGCCATGCTAACGACTCGGGAGCTCATAAACACAGCTAGCCAGAACTGGGTCGTGCCATGGCAAGGGCAGGACGGATGGCATCAAAGCCAGAGAGTAAAATCGGGGGGACCAGTTGTCAGCTGGGCGAGTGGAAAGCAGTGTGGCAGTGAGAGTGGTAATGGGGCGGGGGGAAGGGTGTTGGACCAACAGGATCTTCCCAGGGGTGAGCAGGGTTGGAAATCTGCCATCAGAGCTCTGGCAGGCTCACCCTTACCCAGCTTTCATCGTCCCATGAGTACATCCTTCAGGGGAGAGCGCCCTGATGGCACAGTTGTTTGGCAGCATTTCAAACATGCCGATTTTTCCTATTAAAAAGTGTTTGCAGCATTTTTTTTAATCAGAACCATCAGCACAATTTTCGGGTTACTGAAAAAGCTGGTTCAACAAAAGAGCTTGATAGTCATTTTGACACATCACCGAAAACATGGGAGAAGCCAGGAGGGCTCGGGACGGAGCGGACGGGCGGGTCTCAGCAGCATGTGGGCTGCGGGAAAGGGGGGATGAGCCTGGGGGCGATAGGCTGGGTCCCCGTGGGGGTGTCACTGCAGGCAGAGGGTCACATGGGGGGTGATAGGCTGGGCTCCCGCAGGGCCGTGAGTGAGAGGCGGGACCCCGGCATCATGTGAGGGGCAGGGATCACATGAGGGCTGACAGGGTGGGTTCTAGGGGGAGGAGGGTCGTTGAGCGGTGGGGATTAGGCGAGGGGTCTCAGAGTGGGTGTCAGTGGGGGGCTGGGCAGAGGGGGGTCACATGAAGGGTGATAGGCTGGGCCCCTTCAAGGGAGGGTTGCCAAGTTTTGTGTGAGGTAGTCCTAGAGGTTTCATCACATGACAATCATTAATTAAACATACATTTTTAATTCCTGGAGAATCCAGGACAGTCCTGAAGGGTTGTTAACCCTACTTCAGGGGGTTTATCACCGAAGGAGGGGATGGATAGCTCAGTGGTTTGAGCATTGGCCTACTAAATCCAGGGTTGTGAGCTCAAGCCTTGAAGGAGCCATTTGGGGGGTTGGTCCTGCTTTGAGCAGCAGGTTCTACTAGATGATCTCCTGAGGTCTCTTCCAACACTAATAATCTATGATAGCAGCAAAGAATCCTGTGGCACCTTATAGACTAACAGACGTTTTGGAGCATGAGCTTTCGTGGGTGAATACCCACGAAAGCTCATGCTCCAAAACGTCTGTTAGTCTATAAGATGCCACAGGATTCTTTGCTGCTTTTACAGATCCAGACTAACACGGCTACCCTCTGATACTTAATAATCTATGATGTTCACCCTGAGCACTCGTGTGACCCTATGTGTGCAGTCACTGTGCCACTCACTCAGATTTGGCCCTGCTCCCCGCAGCCTCAGTCATGTGAGCAGCACTCCAAACATCAGCAGGATAAGCAGCTGGTCCCAGCAGATCAAAGGCATGACCAGACCAGCTACTTTATGGCTACTGCCTGAGCCAGGGGTACTCCCCCATGAATTTGGGCCCTGGCCATTGGCCTAGTTTGTTAATCTGGCCCTAGCAGGATCCCTAGGCTGGGATTGGTTCCCTGTTCATGAAACTGATTCTTTGATTCCAAAGCTTCAACTACCTGAAGGAGGGTTCCAAAGAGGATGGATCTAGACTGTTCTCAATGGTGGTAGATGACAGAACAAGGAGCGAAGGTCTCAAGTTGCAGTGAGGGAGGTTTAGGTAGGATACTAGGCAACGCTATTTCACTAGCAGGTTGGTGAAGCACTGGAATGGGTTCCCTAGGGAGATGGTGGAATCTCCTTCCTTAGAGGCTTTCAAGACCCAGCTTGACAAAGCCCTGGCTGGGATGATTTAGTTAGGAACTGGTCCTGCTTTGAGCAGGGGATTAGACTAGATGTCGTCCTGAGGTCTCTTCCAACCCTGATATTCTTTGATTCTACGAGTCTATGAAAGGAAATCTGTCTCCAATAGAGCGAGGCCTGTTCAGACCCAAAGCAACCAGGCTCATACATGGCACAGGCAGCCCCTGTCTCAATCAAAATCATCCCTTCCCTGCCAGTCTGGCACGCAGGACAATCTGCAAATACCAGGAACTTCCTGGGCCTCCTCCTGACCAAGCCCAGAGAGCCTGAGTGGGACATAGGAGACGTGAGAGTTGCTCTGTTGAGATAGGTGGCTGCTAGGCACCCTCCCCTTCACTAACACCTAGGCCGGAATAACACTAACAGCGGCTCCCAACCAGGCAAGGAACAGGAACACAGAGACAGGGGGACGGGGAACAGAGAACCAAGAGACCCAGAGCAAGGGAGCCTCAGCTCCAGGGCCAGGGCAGGGCACCCACCTAGCGCAACAATCGCCAGATTTGGATGCCTGGACGCCAAGTTCTTCAATTGCTGGAAGAGAATAAAGTCCACAATTATTGACAGAGCCACTAGCCTGCAGGGATGGTTAGGCTGGGCAGAGTCCAGCTCCCTGCTGCTACCCTGGACCAAGTCAATATCTGCCTGCAAAGTTCCCATTCGCAGGATACAGCCCTGGCTTTCGGGGTCTGCAGCAGGGTGTCTAAACTGGCATTATCTAGCTCAGTGCAGTCAAGCCAGGGACACGTTTCCCTGTTCCCTTTAGGAGACAGGTACTTGTGCTCCCCGCCCTCTCCCTCAATGTGTTCTGCTAGCTTCGCATGTGTCCCGTGCAGACCTCGTCTCCAGCCTTATGCACCAGGGACCATCAGCCTGGAGCAGAGGCTGAAATCTCCTCCTCCTCGGACCTGTGGCTTTTGGCTCCAAGTGCTGGAGGCCCCTCACTTAGATTCCCCCACCACCAGGTACAGCTAACTCCCTCTCACCTCGCCCCGTTCTCACCTGCGCTCGCTCTCCCTCCGGGTCCCGGCAGGTCGAAAAGACCCACTCGGGTGGGTTTGATTTCTCCAGAAACTGCTTGACGAGCTCCAGGCCGATTCCCCGATTGGCCCCAGTCACCAGAACGCTGCGGACATTAAAGCCAGCCATGGTTCTTGCCTGCCTGTGCCCCAGCTGGCAGGCCTGTGCTCAGCGAGAGCTGGGCTAGTTCTGGCCCCCACGCCCCTGCACCTGGGGTTATATAGGGTCTGACTCCTGGGTTCCAGCTCCCTGATTCCACACCAAGGCCTGGAGCCTGCCCAGCGCAGAGTAAAATCGCTGGAAGCTGAGCAGAGGCTCCTCCTGCAGGGGTGTGGGAGTCACCATGGATTGGAGGAGCTGTGAAGTGCAGAAAAGATGGTGGGGGTGGGGGGGGAGGCTGATCAGAAGTTTTTGGGATCGGATGGACTCGTGCATTTTCACATGGTGACCTTTACACTAGGTAGGGTTTGCAATCTCTCACAGAAGTGATAAGAGTTTGGGCAAGTTAATATTCAACGTGGTGAAACTCATTCTCCCCTCCCCTGACTTGGCTGAGCTGCATGGCACCTACTAATAGCTTTCAAGGGCTGTGGGACTTAGTTTTACAAAGAAATGAGCTGTTATAAGGTACTGCAGGGCAAGACCCCTACATTTTATTGTCCTATGAAGACTGAGGGGAAAGCCCAGGCTGTGCAGCACACTCCACATAGGTTAGGGTCTCAATTTTACATTGTCCACAGTTAATGCATCAACGTTATGAAACTTGAACTACACCCATGCGCATAGTACCGGGCTTCTGATTTTAGGCTTTAACCTGTGAGCACCCCAAGACAAAAGAATTGAAATTGGTGATTAACCAGTAAACACTGGAAAACACTGGAAGTGGTTCCTTGTATCTAAGGACTGGAAGCGGTTCCTTGTATCTAAGGCCTCCTTGTGTAAGCAGAGTCAGGATGGGCGCTACCCTGACATGTAGTGGGGAATTGTAGGGAATGTGGAAAGAATTCCAAGAATTTCAAAGAGTGGGGAAAGATTTGCATTGGCATCCACCCCCCACTTAGCATAAGCCCACAACAGACTGGGATGGTTATTTTAACAGCTCTGGGATCCCCAATTTCTTTATTATTGGGTCAGGAGGAAAAAAAAGTTTGTCACCCTGATTGTGTGAATGAGGTGCTGTGGGACTGCTTTGTGACAGAGATGACTCAACCTCAGTTGGGTGGTACTTGCTAAACATGGGACATGGGTTCCAAAACCCCCTGAAAAAAGAAAGATTGGGGAGTGGTGTGTGTTTGTGATGTTGAGGGCCTGGAATATGAACTGCATATTCTCTTTTCTCCACTGTTAAAGAATAGAGCTAATTTTGATTCCATTAGGAATCTATCTAAAAACTGTTGAGCTGAATTCAAGTTGAGCTAATAGTGTACCAAGACCAGGGTTCCCCTACTAAGAGTTAAAATCACTGAGTGCTGTGTTAACCTGTGGGGGAGCCTGAAGACCTATTGTTAAGTGGCTGGCAGAGCAGAGTGGTTTGCAGTGTGTTGGAGCAGCCATGGAGCAGTAAGCAGAGTGAAGTGGTTTGCACAGACAGCTGGAGGAGCGGCACAGCTGGTGTGGTGGAGCAGGTCATGGTGAAGGCTACAGCAGAACTTCACGGAGAGGTGGAGCAGTTGGCCCTGGCCCACGTGAGGTGCCCCTAACACCCTGTGTGGACTTCTCCCCCACTTCCACCCAGACTGGGAAGGTAAAACTCGGCAGATAAACTCTTCAATTCTGGGGTGGCACTGACCAGAGACTTTTGGGTTGTTGGACTTTGGGGTAATTGGACTTAAGACCCTAAAGGGGAAAGGACATTGCCAAATGTACTTGGAGGTGGGTTTTGTTTATGGTTTGTGTTATAATCCTGTTTGTGGTGTTTCTCGAATGGGATGCCGCACTGTTTCCTTCCTTCATTAAAAGGATTTTGCTACACTCAGACTCCATGCTTGTGAGAGGGAAAGTATTGCCTCCTAGAGGTGCCCAGGGGGGTGTGGTATGTGAGTGTCCCAGGTAACTGGGTGGGGGCTCGAGCCGGTTATGCATGGTGTTATTAAAACGGAACCCCTGGATACTGAACCCGGCCCTTGTTGCTGCCAACTCAGAGGAGCAGAAGGGTTACACTTGTATCTAAGAATCTTATATCTAAGGCCTCTGCAGCTGTGCCGCCCAGCTGGAGCCAGTCATGCTACCACTCCACACAGAGCATTGGCTCAGGCCGCGGCTCTGCAGCTGTGCTGCCTGCCAGAGCTCGCAGTCCTGCCGCCAGAGCATTGCACTGCCAGTGCAGTGAGCTGAGGCTGTGGAGGAGGGGGCAAAGTGGGGGAGGGGCTGGGGGCAGCCTCCTGCGCCAGGAGCTCAGAGGCCGGGCAGGAGGGTCCCGTGGGCCAGCTGTGGCCTGCGGACTGTACTTTGCCACCTCTGGTATAAGTAATATAACAGGCAAGTTGCCACTCCCAACAGATAAACTGCTATTCTCCACATTATACTGAGCTCTTTTAAGCACATCACTTTTCCATTGGTTAAGCATATTTTCCCAAGCTTTATTAGCCAACAATCCAACACTCACCAAGACTGTCCTCTTCCTTCCTCAGTCAGGGCTTTAACCTGATCACCAACTTTAATTTGCTCTAGAGAAACATTCCCCTGAGACTTATCTAATGCCAGATTCACATCTGAGATATCAGACACTCAGCAATTTCTCCCGCATATGCACTGCTTCTTTGCACACATAAACAGCCATCTTCCTCTGACAAACATCTGGTGAAACACTCCAGAGGCAAGTCCTTACCCCTATAGACAGAGGTTTAGGGTTATTTTTTTTCTGTGACTGATTTATGACATCAGCCTGACTGAACAAAGCTTCATTATCATCCCCAATCAAAAGATCCTTAGAGAATAGCTTCCTTACACCAGCTATAACTCCATGTTTAGCACCATTCCAGTCACGATGGATTCTGGCTAAAGGCACACTTAGCCCTGGTTTACGCTATGGGCTTAGGTTGAATTTAGCCCCGTTAGGTGGACTTAAAAATGACAATCACAAAACCAACCCCATTCCGTCGACATAAAGGGCTGTTAAAATTGACATCTCTGCTTCTCCCCAACAAGGGGAGTAGCCCTAAAATCGACCTTGCTGGGTTGAATTTGGGGTAGTGCAGATGCAAATCAATGGTATTGGCCTCCGGGAGCTATCCCACAGTGCTCCATTGTGACCGCTCTGGACAGCACTTTGAACTCCGATGCACTAGTCAGGTACACAGGAAAAGCCCCAGGAACTTTTGAATTTCATTTCCCGTTTGGTCAGCATGGTGAGCTCAGCAGCACTCAGCTGCACAGGTGACCATGCAGTCCCCCCAGAATCGTAGAGTGTAGAATGTTTCTACGCTCCCCCTATCATCTCCATCCCTGAGTTTATCGCAGATTAGAAGGCAAAATAAATGCACTCGCAATGCAGGGCCACCCAGAGGGGGGGGCAAGTGGGGCAATTTTCCCCAGCCCTCGGGCCCCGCAGGTGCCCCCATGAGAGTTTTGTGGGATCGCTGGAGCGGGGTCCTTCACTCACTCTGGGGGCCCCGGAAAATTCTCGTGGGGCCAGGCCCCCAGAGCTTATTCCACTCCGGATCTTTGGCAGTGGGAGGGTCCTTCTGTCTCAGGGTGGAAGGACTCCCCGACACCAAATTACCGCCAAAGTACCAGGTTGCTGCTGAAGTACCAGGTTGTCAGCGGTAATATGGCAGCAGGGGTCCCCACTGCAGGTCTTCAGGGCACTTCAGCAACTGGTCCAGGAGTGGAAGGACCCCCTGCCGTTGAATTACCGCCAAAGTGGGGGCCCCCGCCTCTAAAGACCCCAGGCCTCCTGAATCCTCTGGGCGGCCCTGTCACAATGACATGTTTTCCAAGCTCACGCAGTCCACCTGCATTGATAGGGCACAGCTTAATGCAGGGAGGCATTGAGTGGCAGAGGCCAGGAAAGAATTAAGTGAGAGTGAAGAGCGGAGGCAGGACGCGATGCTGAGGCTATTGGGGAAGCAAATGGACATGATGAATCGTCTGTTGGAGCTGCAGGAAAGCCAACAAGAGCACAGATTGCTGCTGCATCCACTGCATAACCGCCGACCCTCCTCCCCATGTTCCATAGCCGCCTCGCCCAGATGCCCAAGAACGCCGGGGGAGAGGTTCTGGGCACCAATCACTCCACTCTCAGAAGGCTGTCATTCAAACAGCTTGATTTTTAGTTTGGCTACAATAAACAATGTGGCCTTGTCCTTCCCTCCTCCCCCACCCCACCAAGGCTACCTTGTCCATTATGTCATTTTTTTAATTAATAAAGAAAGAATGGATGGTTTCAAAACAATAGTTACTTTATTTCAAAGGGGGGAGGGTGTTTGGCTTACAAGGAATTAAAATCAACAAAGGGGGCAAGTTTGCATCACGGAGAAACACACACAACTGTTACACTGAAGCCTGGCCAGTAATGAAACTGGTTTTCAAAGCCTCTCTGATGCACAGCACACCTTGCTGTGTTCTTCTAATCTCCCTGGTGTCTGGCAGCTCAAAATCAGATGCCAGGTGCTTTGCCTCAACCTCCCACCCTGCCATAAACGTCTCCCCCTTACTCTCACAGATATTATGGAGGACACAGCAAACAGCAATAACAATGGGAATGTTGGTTGCGCTGCGGACCGACCAACACCGCGATCGAGCTTTTAAACATCCAAAGGCACATTCTACCACCATGCTACACTTGCTCAGCCTATAGTTGAACTTCTCCTTACTTCTGTCCAGGCTTCATGAGCCATGGGAGCAAGGGATAGGCTGGGGTAGGTGCGATCACGCAGTGCTGCCGTCTGGAAGAGCAGCCTGAGGCAGAAGCCTCCAGTCTGCAACAGCAGCAGTGACGGTGCGCTGAGCGGTCTCTGTGCTTGCCGTGCTACGGTGTCTGCATGGGAAACCCAGGAAAAAGGCGTGAAACGATTGTCTGCCATTGCTTTCACAGAGGGAGGGGTGACTGACGACATGTACCCGAAACCACTCGCGACACTTTTTGCCCCATCAGATATTGGGAGCTTAACTCAGAATTTCAACGGGAAGCAGAGACTGCAGGAACTGTGGGATAGCTACCCACAGTGCACCGCTCTGTAAGTTGACACTAGCTGCGGTAGTGAGGACGCACTCCACCAACTTAATGCGCTTAGTGTGGACGTATGCAATCGACTGTATAAAATCAATTTCTAAAAATCAACTTCTATAAAATCAACCTAATTTCATAGTGTAGAATACCCGTACAGTAAACTCATAGAGGATTACAGTATTCACTCTTATCTGGTGAACAATCCTCCTCTTTGAGAAGATCCGCTTAAACAAGAGTGATGTTAGCAGCTGTAATTTGCCCTAAATAGCTTTTCCTACTGATTTTTACATTCTCTGCACAAGTTATGGGGTGACCTTCACCCGAGCTCACAGTAAAAGCATTTACATAAAAGGTGGCAGTGATGAGGTAAATTTGGTTACACACAGACAACTGCTTTTAGAGTCAAACAACAAACCAACCCTGTTCCAAACTGGACATATTCTAGCCCCATCTTTGTCGTTCAGAGGAGCTGGCTTTTCAGGATGATACAGGTCCTGTTGTTCCTTTATTCTTTTGAGCTCAAGCTTAAGTCTGTCCACCTTTGCCTTAACTTCTAGCTCTTGCAATTGAATATATGCCATTCTCTTTCCATATCAGTGATGTTTTGCTTTTCCAGCCATTCTTTGTTCAAACTGCTTCCTTATCACTGGCAATTTGTCTTGGAAACTGGCCCAGAGTGGCACTTTGTGAGTGATGGGGGAAGTGGGGCAAGAGCTTCTTGAACTGAGCTGCTCCTGTTTGCTCATGCACACAAGTAGCTGAGCTTTGCACGCACAAGTTCTCCAGGTACCCAGTACTCCGTGAGGACTTTGGGCCAGTTTGCCAAGAAAAAAACAGCTTCCCTCTCTCCAATATCAGCAGCTGAAGGCTCCCTTTTGTTCTCACCCAATGCAATATTTGCACTGAGTGTAGAGTCTGGGCTGCTTATGGGGGTGTTGAGAACCACATATCTCTCTCTGGTAGGTATACAGAGCAGGTGTGGGTTTGCGGTACTCTCACTGAGGCCTTCTCAGACTGGCTGGACTATGAAAGCAGTTATCAATGGACTGATACTAGGCACCAAGAATATCGGGGGACGGCCCTTTTGTGGGCCCAGGCCTGGGTGACTGACCTTTGTGAGGGGAGGGATAGCTCAGTGGTTTGAGCATTGGCCTGCTAAACCCAGGGTTGTGAGTTCAATCCTTGAGAG
Source organism: Gopherus evgoodei (assembly GCF_007399415.2). Classification (NCBI taxonomy): domain Eukaryota; kingdom Metazoa; phylum Chordata; order Testudines; family Testudinidae; genus Gopherus; species Gopherus evgoodei. The sequence goes on along the minus strand of NC_044333.1, from coordinate 2,797,656 downwards.
GGCCATTTAGGGATATAGTTGGGGATTGGTCCTTCTTTGAGCAGGGGCGTTGGACTAGATGACCTCCTAAAGTCCCTTCCAACCCTAATAATCTAGGATTTGTGGGCCTAGTGCCAGGCCCATCTGGGTGGGCCAGCACTCTGGGGGCCTGGCCTGGGCAGGTGGTTTCTGGGCCTGGCCAGACTGGTCTGCTGCAGCCACTAGGGGAAATATTCAGAGGGTGAGTGGAAGGGAATGAGGGGAGTTGTCCTGAGCACATGCAGCATTGACGGGCCTAGACATGCTATGCTTCTACTTGCAGTGGGGCAGTACCTCACTACCCTACGGAGAACGCCACCAACGGCTCCCTAGCAGAGACCACACTAGAAGGGGCCACTCAAAGCAAGCTATGTTGCAGGCTGATTCCCCACTCTGGTGCTCCAAGTGCAGAAGGTGGGGGCCTGCAAGGATTCTAAAAATTAATACTGGCCACTCCAGGCTTGTATTAAACTCCCAAGGTTTCAGCTTCTCTCTGACCTTGGCTTGGTAAATGCTGCCACCACCCAAATGCAAAAAAAAACCCTTTCACCCAGGAAGGAGCACTTGGGAATTCCTCCCTGTGAGGTACCCTCAAGCCCTTTCACCCCCACTCCAGGGAAGAACTGAGAAGAAAACAAAGGAAATTAGCTGTTGTCACCAACTAATCAAACAGCATAGGCACAAACCTCTCAGAACACAACAATCCAAATCCTGTTCTTTCAAAAGGTAAATTTTATTAAAAATGAAAAAGAAAGAAAATACATCTGGAACTTAGGCTTTTGCTAGATTTTAAAAGAGCAATTCCAAAAATTAAGCACCCAGAACAGCTTTCTTGGGGGTTCAGCTTAAAGGTTACAAGCAAACAAAAGCATCTGAGATTAGCACAGAGGAGATCCACGAGACAAAATAAAGAAATAAACCTGATCGCGTTTATCTAAACATTCCCTGTCCCAGTGATTCCTTCCAGGTATGGAAGGTAAGTTTTCATATCTGGTTCAAGCCTTACACAGCATTCCTGCTTAGAGCATTGCTGCTCCGTGTCCCAGCAGCCCAGAGAGAACAACAGACAAAAAGACAGTTACTCACCTTTGTAACTGTTGTTCTTCGAGATGTGTTGCTCATATCCATTCCAGTTAGGTGTGTGCGTGCCGCGTGCACGTTCGTCGGAGAAACTTTTACCCTAGCAACACTCGGCGGGTCGGCTGGGCGCCCCCTGGAGTGGCGCTGCCATGGCGCCAGATATATACCCCAGCCGACCTGGCCACCCTTCAGTACCTTCTTGCCGGCTACCTCCGACAGTGGGGAAGGAGAGTGGGTTTGGAATGGATATGAGCAACACATCTCGAAGAACAACAGTTACAAAGGTGAGTAACCGTCTTTTCTTCTTTGAGTGAGTGCTCATATGCATTCCAGTTAGGTGATTCCCAAGCCTTACCTAGGCGAAGAGGTCGGAGTGAGATGTGGCAGTATGCAGAACCGCTGCGCCAAAGGCTGCATCATCACTAGATTGCTGGACCAGCGCGTAGTGCGAAGTGAAGGTGTGGACCGATGACCAGGTCGCTGCACGGCATATCTCCTGGATAGGCACGCGCGCCAGGAAGGCGGCTGATGACGCTTGAGCTCTGGTAGAGTGCGCTGTGAGGTGACCCGAAGGGACATGAGCTAGGTCATAGCATGTGCGGATGCATGCAGTCACCCAGGAGGAGATCCTCTGGGAGGAGACTGGCAGGCCTTTCATCCATTCAGCGACGGCCACAAACAGTTGGGGGGACTTCGAGAACGGCTTCGTCCGCTCAATATAGAAGGCGAGAGCCCTGCATACATCTAAGGAGTGTAGCTGCTGCTCCCGCTGAGAAGAGTGGGCTTCGGAAAGAAGACCGGGAGGAAGATGTCCTGGTTGGTATGGAAGGCAGACACAACCTTAGGGAGGAACACCGGGTGGGGTCGCAGGTGTACCTTGTCTTTATGAAAAACAGTGTATGGTGGGTCCACCGTGAGAGCTCTCAGCTCGGAGACCCGCCTGGCCGATGTAACGGCCACCAGGAAGACTGTTTTCCATGATAGGTACAGGAGCGAGCAAGTAGCTAGCGGCTCAAATGGTGGGAGCATAAGTCTGGTTAGGACCAAATTAGGATCCCAGGTAGGGGCAGGGCGACATATGGGGGGATAGAGACGCTCTAGGCCCTTAATGAACTGAGAGACCAAGGGGTGGGAGAGCATGGAGTGGCCACCCTCACCTGGCTGGAAAGTGGATATGGCCGCTAAGTGCACCTTCAGAGAGGATGTCGCCAGGCCCTGTTGCTTAAGGTACCAGAGGTAGTCTAGGACCGTGGGATTTGAGGCCTTCGAGGGAGTAACGCCCTGAGTTGCACACCAGCAAGAGAAATGTTTCCACTTTGCCAAGTACGTGAAGCAGGTGGAAGGCTTCCTGCTGCTGAGGAGAATACACTGAACTGGAGCGGAACAGCTCAACTCCGCCGTGTTTAGCCATGCAGGAGCCACGCCGTGAGGTGGAGGGCTCGCAGGTCTGGATGACGAAGCCTGCTGTGGTCTTGCGTGATCAGGTCTGGGAGGAGAGGGAGGGGAACTGGGATGTCCACGGACAGATCTAGCAGGGTGGTGAACCAGTGCTGTCTGGGACACGCAGGTGCGATCAGGATCAGATGCACTTTGTCCCTGCGGAGCTTCAACAGGACCTTGTGCACCAGGGGAAACGGAGGGAAGGCATACAACAGGTGGTGCCTCCACGAGAGGAGGAATGCGTCTGTGATCGACCCCGGAGAGAGACCCTGAAAGGAGCAAAACTCCTGGCACTTCCTGTTTGAGCGGGAGGCGAACAGGTCTACGTGGGGAAATCCCCACCTCCGGAAGAGTGAATGGATGACGTCCAGTCTTATTGACCACTCGTTACATAGAAAGGACCGGTTGAGCCGATCCGCCAGAGCGTTCTGGACCCCTGGAAGAAAGGACGCCACTAGGTCTATCGACTGGGCTATACAGAAGTCCCAGAGTTGAATGGCCTCCTGACACAGGGGAGACGAGAGGGTCCCTCCTTGTTTGTTGATGTAGTACATGGCCGTTGTGTTGTCCGTGAACACCGAAACACATCGACCGTGAAGATGTTGTTGGAACGCCTGGCACGCAAGGCGGACTGCTCTCAACTCCCGGACGTTTATATGGAGTGTCAGCTTCTGGGACAACCAAAGGCCCTGGGTGCGCAGGTGACCTAGATGGGCCCTCCAACTGAGGGATGACGCATCTGTCGTCAAGGTCATCGAAGGCGGCTGTGGATGGAACGGCATCCCTGCGCATACCAGGGATGGAGTTAGCCACCAATCGAGGGAGCCGAGGGGTCTGGGGAGAACTGTCACCAGGATGTCTATAGGGTCCCTGCCCAAGCAGAAGACTGAATTTAGCCACGTTTGGAAGGGTCTCATGTGGAGTCTGGCATACTTGGTCACATAAGTACATGCGGCCATATGCCCCAGGAGTCCGAGGCAGGTGCGAGCTGAGGTGATTGGGGAGGCCTGTAAGCTTCTTATGATTGATACGATCGCTTGGAAGCGGGGCTGAGGCAAGTAGGCCCTGGCTTGAGTGGAGTCCAGCGTTGCCCCTATGAAGTCCAACCTCTCTGTGAGGACCAGGGTGGATTTTTCGGTGTTGAGGAGTAGGCCCAACTGGGAGAATAGGTCCGTAACTATATTGACATACTGCCGTACCTGAGACTGAGAGGTCCCCTTGAGGAGCCAGTCGTCCAGATACGGGAACACATGTATCTGTTGCCGGCGGAGGTGGGTGGCCACGACGGCCATGCACTTCATGAACACCCTTGGGGCCGTGGAGAGGCCGCAGGGGAGGACTGTGAATTGGAAGTGCTGGTGGTTGGCCATAAAGTGAAGGTACTTGCTGTGTGGTGGAAAGATGGCAATGTGGAAGTACGCGTCCTTCATGTTGAGGACGGCGTACCAGTCTCCAGGATCCAGGGATGGGATAATCGTTCCCAGGGAGACCATGCAGAACTTCAGCTTGAGCATCCATTTGTTGAGTCCGCGCAGGTCTAGGATAGGCCTGAGACCTCCCTTGGACTTGGGGATCAGAAAATAACGGGAATAAAACCCCTTTCCTCTCTCGTCTAAAGGTACCTCCTCTATAGCTCCCGCAGCAAGGAAAGATCGGACGTCCCGTAGGAGGGCTTGCTCGTGAGAGGGGTCCCTGAAGAGAGACCGGGATGGGGGGCGGGAGGGCAGTGATGAAGCAAATTGGAGGTGGTATCCTTGCTTCACTGTGCGCAGAACCCAAAGATCCCATGTCAATTGGGACCACGCCGGGAGGAAGTAGGAGAGACAGTTGGAGAAGGGAGGGGAAGGATCCTGTCCTGAGACTGGTATGCCTTCCCCGGGCGCACCTTCAAAAGTTGGACTTGGGACCCGGTGGTGCCT